>NC_052063.2:7054314-7354314 GCF_903992535.2 Arvicola amphibius
TGTTCCCAGGGTTATAAAGGTTCTTAGACTCGACTTTAAAATAGGTAGTGAGTTCCTCAGGGCCGTCAGGTTGACATCTATATGGGTTCTTAAGGGCAGTGCATAACCAGCTTTATAAAGACTAGAAAGAGAATTTTAAAAAAAAAAAAAAGACAGACTTTGAGAAATAAGGAAAAGAAAATGTCAAAATATAAAATCAGAGAAAAGCTTAATCCTGACATTAACTGCAATTAGTTATTACTTTTATGAATAACTCATATAAAGAGAAAATTCAATTGTGAGCCAGGGATAGTCCATCAAGTCCAAAAATAAGTGTTTATATTACTGTTTTAAATGCCATTATATGTTTTAAATGATATGTGTCAAAAATATCAGAGACTAGGCAACTCAGTCAACATACAGACAAACCAATAACTAAAAGAAAAACAAACACGGGAAGTTGCTAAGAACAGAGCAAGGACATAAGGAGTTCTCATTAGATGCACGCTCCCATGGGAAGCCCAGGGAAGGACAGGACGCTGACCAGGCTCACCTGTGATGCCAGGTGAGCCACGCACAGAAGAAAAGGCTCCAGGCACGCTGCCGTGAAAAGGCCTTTCTATGGGACTCTGAATTTTTCTTTTTGCTCCTCAAAGCCAGTTAGAAAGGTCCAGAAGGCAGAGCCCTTGCCTCATACTTTCTACCTTTGGCAGCCGCCTCTGTCCCACCTAACAGAATTCTACAGTGCACAGGGGGCATGGTGCTCGCCGGTCTGAGCCTTGCCTGGAGGCACCAGCTCCTGAGCCTTTGGGATTACCACAGCCTTTCTGGGGATCTAGGTACACACTTCCTGTTTTTCTCCAAGAACGGGCATCTGGGAGACAGAGACTCCTTGAAAATTCTTCCCAGAACCTCCACAGCCCTTCTGCTAGAACTCCACGGAACGTGGCCCGCAGCCAAGCTTTTTTTTTTTTTTTTTGTTGTTTTTGTTTTTTTTTTTTTTTTTTTTTTTTTTTTTTTTTTTTTTAGGAGCTCGTAAGGTCCTGTTATATGCTTCTAACACCTGAGGAAAATAGTGTCTTACAATTTTGTAAGACTGGCCAAGTTGGGTTAGAAGAGAAGAGCCGTGGAGATACTTAGCCCAGTTTTCCTTGTGTCCATTTGAGAACAAAGAATTGCATTTTGAGAAGCCAGAAACCTTAGCATGGGAAAGAATAAAACGGTCTCTGCCTGTGACATGTAGGTCAGATGAGAGCCAAGAGAAGACCTGCCAGGATAGCGTTTGGAGTATATAAATGCTCGTCCATGTCAAACCAATCAAAGTGACAGTGGATGACGGAATGGCCTCTTTTAGGTCGGTCTTAGTGGGTATGTGTATCATAGGACATACCATCAAATGTGACATGCTTCTGGGTCAGGGGTCTCACACATGCTCCTGTGAGCAGAACTGCATTCCAGAGTGTGGGGCACTGCAGTGCTGCAGAAGGCAGCTCAGTACATGCAAGGCCATTGTAGAAACACTGCATCTATGCAGCTGAATTCCGATGAGGGAAATTAGCTGTTACCCATTAGTAAGTTCTTATTTTAGTGTCTTCTTTAGTATCTTATCTGCAAAACCTTTCTCCACAGACATAAAAATTTTCACAGTTACATGATAATGCCATAGCTGGGAACTGAAATTAATGAAACTATGTATTCTAAGGTAAAGGGAATTCAAGCTGAAATTTTCAGTCAGTCTTTCAAAAAAAAAAAAAAACCAAACAAACTTTTCTGTTGTAACAGAATGTTATGAATTGGTAAATTACTTACTAATATTTTCATGTTTTGCTTTTAAAATTAGTTAGCCTAGGGTTTCATTCTGAAAATAGAATAATTTTAACTTCTTTATACTCAGCTTTAGGAAATAGAATGATAACTAGTTCATATAGAAACAAAATAATATTTATGCATACAATATTACATAAATGCATTGTGCATTTATAGCTCAGGTGTGTTCGGTAAACCCAGACTAGCTAGAGAGAATGAACCTGCTTACTGCATATACTGCCTCTAAAATAAATGTCATTTCCAGACAGGGGACTGGGGAGAACCTTCCATCACCTTGCGACCTCCAAATGAAGCCACAGCCTCAACTCCGGTCCAGTACTGGCAGCATCATCCAGAAAAGCTCATCTTCCAGTCATGCGACTACAAAGCTTTTGTAAGTTACCCTAGACTCAGTATTTGAGCCCTGTGGAGACAGAGGATGTGTTCCCTGATTAGTTTGTAGTCATTGAAACTTGTACCAGAATGTCCATCACGGACATTTCTGAAGGGTTTCTTTTCCCTTCCTTTTTTTTCCTGAAAATGCCCAGGTAATTGGAGCTTTGGGGAACCCTTTGAATCTGGTTAGTGTCAAGTTTTGTTCTCTGCCTCTGTATAAAGGGCATTTCAAAAACCATGTGATAATGCCCAATTTTAAATAGAATGTTGGCCTAGTATCTGCAAGGCCCTGGGTTCCATCCACAGCTCCACAAATAATAAGTAAAATCAAAGGAAGGGAGTGTGAATGAAGCAGACCTCAGGCGGTCGGGTCTGGCATGTTCTATAAATGCAAGATTCTTTCTACTGTTCTCAGCGATGGGACGGGATTCTAGGACTGGATTTGGTTTGGCTTGGTTTTATTAGCTGGCTGGTTGGTGTTGTTTTGTGTTGTTTTGTTTTTTGTTTTTCTTTCTTTTCCTTCTTATGGAATGAAAGGGATCTCGTGCTTTCCCAGGAAGTGTGAACAGTCAACGCTCAGCCTGTAGGCTTTGGAACAGGCTGTGGTTGTCATGACTACACTGGGGTAGGGGGAAGATGGCTGAACCTTGAAACTGACTCTCTTTAAAAGAAATGCTTCAATTAGGGCAAAGTTTCCTAAAAATGTAAAAAGACAAAAATTTGCCTAAGATCGTTTTCCTTAAGGAGGAAGATGCAGTCTGGTCATCTCCCCCCAGTCTGGGCATATTGTGCCGTCTTCTTCTCCTGTAGCTTATGGCTTCCTCCAAAGCTCAAACCTGAAATCTCTGAGGCTTTTTGAACAAGGCTGTAGGTCTAGAGCCTAGACTGAGCCTTGAGTGAACCTGTGCTCTCCTGGTCCTGGGGACTGACAGAAAAGCCTGTGCCTGCATGGTGCCTCCACAGGAACAGGACACTGTCTTCCAACCTCTTCTATAACCCTTATTTTGGTTCAGACTTTAAAATACATGTAAAAAATATTTCTAAGGGTATGGAAGAGAGGCAAAATAAAAAGAACCAGCTGGAGATTTAAGAAGTTGATAAATAAATTGATTTTATTTTAAATGTGGGGGAATGGAGAGAGACAGACAGCGAAGGCGTTTTGTTTAAATTTATTTGTCCCATCAGACACAAGAGAACGTAGCAGGAATCCATGATTCAGTCACAGATCAGCCACATGGCGTATCATGGGGAGGTTTTCCTCCCCAGCTCCTCGTCTGTCCCTCTGCACCAGGGAGCTAGCTCTGTCCCTGTAAAATGCCAAGTATTCCCAGGTGGATGAAGCACTGGCCACACAGCTGTGAATTTTTAAAAAAAAAAAAAAATCCAAAGCTGCGTCTCAGCCTCCTAACAGCCCCATCTTAATTACCTACGCTGCAGAATAAGCCCTAGTGGGGGCCTCACCCCTCAGCTCTCGCAGACAACCCTGTGATTTCATTGAGAGCAGTGTGATTTATTTCTGCAGACGTTGCCGCCTCAAAAAAAAAAAATGGGAAAACGTTTTTAGATACCCCCCATTTTGCAGTTAAATATGATTTGAAAGTTGACATCTTCAGAAAACGCCGCAACGTTTATAAAGATCAATTTATAGCCCCCAGAAGTCAAGGCTCAGTTAATGCTAATTGTGTCAAAGTGTTCAACTGCTCACAGCCAAGAAACCTAACCGGTGGCCTTCCCACGGTTTGCTTTCAAATCATTACTCATGTCTGTAACTCTCCTTTTAATATGTCCTTCTGATTTTTGTGTGTTTTAGTATTTAGGTTCTATGCTGATAAAAGAGCTTAGGGGGACAGAGTCAACCCAAGATGCCTGCGCAAAGATGCGGGTGAGTTTGCCAAACCGTTTCATCTTAGTAGCTGAAATACTAAGTACTGGGTGTAACACACAAATGGCCACCTTTCAGGCCACCGTTTCCTTCAGCAGTTGGTCTCTTGATCACGTTGGCGTCACATAAAAAGGTGTTTGGGCTCTGTGGATGTTTATACTTGGGCTTATCTGGCTGAGGTTAATGATGATGTCTCTCTGCTAAATTTAGACCCTATTACATTTGTTTTTGATCATTTTTAGAAAATGGAAGTTAGCTGTATATACGCTGATCATTCTCCAGATTGGGGGTAATCTTTAGTCTGCATCAAGAAAATGTTTTCAGCACCAATTTGACAGTCTGAGAAGGCTTGCTGGAGAGTCTAATACACCAAAATCCATCAAAAGCAGAGAGGTACCATGAGCATATTAGATAGAGTGGACTTTGTGTGGCTTCTTCTTAATTGTTCTTAGGTTTTTTTGTTGTTGCTGTTGTTGTTGTTCTTGGTTTTATTTAAGAACATTTGACGCTGAGGGTGTGGAACATTTCAGGGCAGTAGATACTGGCAGAAGTGTCATCGTGAACATCCATGACCAGTGGCCACTAGAACCCTGAGTTGTTTGTTATTGTTGTTGTTAGTTTGGTTTGGTTTGGCTTGGTTTTTGGTTTGGGGGGGGGGTTATTTTGTTTTGTTAAGACAGGGTTTCTCCGTAGCTTTGGAGCCTATCCTGGAACTAGTTCTTGTAGGCCAGGCTGACCTCGAACTCACAGAGATGGGCCTGCTTCTGCCTCCCGAGTGCTGGGATTAAAGGCGTGCGCCACCACCGCCCGGCAGAACCCTGAGTTTTAAGCAAAGTACATTTCACTTCTCCCCCGTGACTCTCATTCTCACTTCCTCCAGAGCTGACGTGTGGATCATATGGAAATATCTGGCACTAAAACATTAAGACTTTTGGACCTGTTCAGAACAGCAAATCATCAGAATCCAATCTCAGACCCTTAGAGAGAGAGGGTCCTGGCTTTTATTTGTGGCCAGCATATCGTCATTAATTTCATATGAGCAAAGAGTTTGGAGCTTGGATAATGGAAAGCATGCACTGAGCTAAAGCAGTTTTGAGACAGATAGGAAGTGTCTAGTGTTAATTGGAGTCAAAGATATGTGACTCTCCATGAGAATAAGGCCTTGGTGTACAATCACTGATTTCATATCTTGGTCAAACAGGTAGCAAAATGATTGAGATCATAGTCATACTCTGAGTGTGGTACTAACACATTTTGATCCTCGATAATCTCTCACTGCCTTTCTGCCTCAGAGTCCCTTTATTCAGGACACAATGGTAGCTGATAATGTTTACTGAGCGATGACAGTGTGTGCTGCTGTATTGTCCCCACTTACGGATGAAGAAACTGGTGTTTAGAGAAGCTAAATAACCTTCCAAGGTCACACGGAGGATAACTTGACAACCCAGACCAGAGTTTAAGTCCGTCTGACTGGAGAGCAGGAACTTGCAGACCCTGGGTTCCTTGCCACTCCAGAGCCTCTGTTTCCATCCCCAGAGGATGACTTCAGGTTGGGTCACCTTGAGGAGTTCCCTGGCTTTATAATCTGGGAATCTTGTGTTCTGAATAGAACGTGTCTGCCCTAAGTTGTGTCACCGCTAAACCATGAGGGAAAGAGAAAAGATTTCCGTCATCAATCCTTGAAGACTCCAGAGATTGCCAGGAGCCTCTCTAAGAAATGAACCTGGCATCTCTTTGCACCAGTCACTGAATTACCGGAGTCCAGCTCCCGCGGGGTTCTAGTCAACACACACATTGCGTTGTGCCTGCAGCATCATTAAGATACACCAGAGTTATGATATGAGCATCAATCAATTTCTCAAAACTGAATGGATCTGAAATTATCTCCTGATAGCAATAGCAAAGCCATTTTAATACTCTCAACAGAGAATAATTGAGTTAAATACTTCTCTGTTGCCTAAAATGAAACTTGGGGGGGGGGGGGGGGAGGGCTGCCTATTTAGAAACCATTCCTCTGTTCTTTAGGGCATTTTTCTAGTTCGCTCCCGGTTTGTGTTTATTTGGGGTCGTTTACATGAAAATTGAAACTTCATTGCTTCTTAGAATATCATACGATCTCATTTGCTGTCTTGATGGAATAAATGTCAGGTCTCCGTCTAGTAACGCAACCTGCCTTCACTGGCGCCCTTGCAAAGCTAGGGGTGAAGATCAGAGCTGTTGTCTGTGACTGTTGTGTTGTGACTTAGGAATTTCACCAACTAAGCTGAGATGAGCGCATCTCAACTGCAGCTCATTTCAGTCTAACATGATGGTGGTCTGGCCTCAAGTCCCAGTTTAATCAAATTCTTGCCAGGGGACATGCTTTAAGGACGTAAATGTTCTTGAAAGTCAGTATACAGTAATAGTATTAGGTTAAAGCATTGCAGATCAAAACTTAACCCAGTTTAATCTTTTAATTAAGGGGAAAAAAAGTTTTCTGCTCGGTAGTATGCACGTTAGTGGAAATGAATTCCCAATGAGAAGATTAGATTTTTGAGAAGTGTTTTCTTAAGTGAGGTTCACTAACAGAGATGGCTAGGATGTGACTCCTACCTTCACTGCATTGAGAGCTCCCTGAGGGGAGCAATGTGTAAGCAGGTGATTCTCCTGTATCAGGAGAATCATCACCTAACATGTGTGTCTTCGCACTGCCACCAGCCTAAGGCATCCTGATAAATAATCCCCAAAATAAAGCTGAGGTCTCCTGAAGTCAGCTCATCAGGGCTAAGAACCGTCGGCATTTGCATTCCAAGCCCAAGAGAACTGCATAGTGTTTCCATTACTCCACGAGGTGGGCACTGCCCTTATCCAAGATGCTTGGGCCCCGAAGTAATGTGAATTACAGTTCTTCTCAGATTAGTTACATATGCATAATGAGATTTTGTTCCGCGTGCGCCTTGTACACAAAGCCCAGAGATAACGTTATGCGGTATTTTATAGTGCACCATCCTTTTGATTGTAACCCATTGCACAGAGAATTTTCCATGTGTGCCATCGTGTTGACATTCAGAAAGTGTCAGGGTTTTGAATTCATGGAGCATTGTGGTTTCAGAATAGGGATGCTCAACGCATGTTACTGTTGCTGTTGTCTTCATTTTGCACGTTAATAACACAAAAGCCAATGGAAGATTAGTACCTTTCCCTGGCAATCTCCAGGATCAAGCACATCCTAGATTTGCAGTAGGTTATAGTGTGTCTTGAGTTTTATACCAGCTAAAAGGGTGGGCCCTTTATGAACCTAAGAAATAGCTTCAGGAACCCTAAACCATCCATGATGTTAGCACTGGCCAGATTAAACCATCTGGGTACAGATATATCTAGTAACGCGGGATATACTCCAAGGCATTAACATAAACTAAACTTCCGACAGCATTCCTATCACTAAGTTGGTTTTCTCCCACACACATAACTTCACAACATCCATTCTTGATCAGGAGAATCTGAGCAGTTTCCCCTTCCCAGAGGCATGGAGAGTATTTGATATTTACAACTGGTTGATTTCTATGTCTGCCTAAACCCATCCATCCATCTCTAAGGTCTCCTCAAGTTCTGAAATAGAAATCATTTTCGTTTTGTTCCTGGTGTTTTACTGTGTGTGTTATTTCAGTTAAAAGTCTGCCGTGATAAACTAGCATGTTAGATGGCAGTTTAATTCGCGTTATTATACAGTATGGGATAATTTCTTTGTTTGCTCAGGTGAAACTGTCTTTTTTCCTCTTCTGAATCGTCTTAAGAGGTTTTTAACTAATAGAGTTGATTTTTAATAGACTGTTTTTAAAGCACACTTGGCTTTACAGAAAAGTTGCAAGAAAGGAGCAAATGCTTCTTGTATACTCCCAACGGTCTTAGTTGGGGTCACTGTTGCTGTGATGAAGCACCAGGACCAAAAGCAAGTTGAGGGGGAAAGGGTTTATTTCGCTTACACTTCCAGACTGTAGTCCATCACTGAAGGAAGTCAGGGCAGGAACTTATGGAGAAGAGGGACCTGGATGCAGGAGCTGATGCAGAGCTCATGGGGGACAGGTGCCTCTTACTGGCTTGCTCATCATGGCTAGTTCAGCCTGCTTTCTTATAAAACCCAAGACACCTGCCCAAGGTTGGCACTACCCACAACGGGCTGGGCCCTCCCCATCAGTCATTAATTAAGAAAATACCTTATGGCCAGATCTTATTTTCTTAATTGAAGTTCCCTCCTTTCAGATAACTCTAGCGTGTGTCAAGTTGACATCAAATTAGCCATCCTAACTGACCCCTTGTCAACCTGTCACAGAAACACATGAAGTCATAACCTTTCCTTTCTCGTTCTTCCCCAAGATCACACCTCAATATCAACATCACAACACACACATTCCACATTGGAAGTGTCTTTAAAAACTCGCTTTCTTTAAAAATCCAAAGTCTTAAAATTCAACTGTGGGTTCCTGTAAAATTTAAAAAAATTGTTATTGCTTTCCTACTTCAAGACGGAAGAATCAGGATGCAGCTCCAATCTGAACAAAGCAAAACCTAACTCCAAAAATGTAAACAATTCAATATCCAATTATCTATATTCATGCATGATCTTCTGAGCTCTTCCAAGGGGCTTGGGTCACTCCTCTGGGTCTGCTCTCTGTAGTACGCATGGCTTCTCTTCTAGACTCAGGCTGGCTCTGTTGCTGGGGCCATTCTTGATAGTCATCTTTGGTGACATCTCAAAAATGATGGAGTCTTCGGCTATAACTAGGCTTCACTTTCACCCATGGCCCCTCCTGGGCCCTCTCCAGTGCCCCTCAGCTGCTCTCCATGAGCCTTTCACTCCATCAAAACCAGCACCATCTGACTGAGTGGCAGCTTCTCTGTGCTCTCAGGAAACCCTTCCCAGATTCCACCTCGGTGATGCTGATTTCTGAATCACAGCCATTCTTCAGCCCTGGCAGATAAGAACCACAGATTCTTCACACCAAAGGCCCAGTAGAGTCTTTGTTTCCTTCTGAAACCTTCACAAGCCACCAGGGTTCTGCTTTCTGCACTGGTCTCAACGTTCTTACCTTCTAAGCTCCTACAGAACAGCTCACTGAGCTCTCAATACTCAATGACTTTTCTAGCTCCAAGTTCCAAAGTCCTTCCACAATCCTCCCTAAAACAACGTGGTCAGGTCTGTCTCTATCCTGGTATCAGTTTGTCGTAATTAGGGTGAGTTACTGTTACAACGATGAGATATCGTGACCGAAAGCAAGCTGGGAAGGAAAGGGTTTATTTGGCTTACACTTTCACACTGTGGTCCATCACTGAAGGACGTCAGGACAGGAACCTGGAGACAAGAACTGATAGATACAGAGGCCATGGAGGGATGCTGCTGACTGGCTTGCTCAGCCTGCTTTCTTATAAAAATCAGCACCCAGGGATGGCACCACCCACAATGGGCTGCACCCTCCCCCATCAATCGCTAATTAAGAAAATGTGTTATGGCAGGATCTTACGGAGGCATTTTCTCATTGAGTTCCCTCCTTTCAGATGACTCTAGCTGGTGTCAAGCTGACATAAAACTAGCCGGCACACTAACCAACATGTGCGCGTCCTCCTCCATGATCAACGGATGAGCGGTACACTTGTTGGGGCCACATTGACACTGAAAATCCCAGGGTCCATAGTTGACAGCAGGCATCACCTTGCCGCTGTACATCTGTAAATCTGGACAAACTGGCAATGACCTGCGCCTGCCGTTACCTTCCACGGTCGTTTCTCCACCCCGAAGTGCTCTGTGGGAGCTGTTTTAGACCGACAGAAAAGCGGTGCAGGAATTACCGTGCTGACGTACACCCCCCTCTAGAGCTCCTGAACCTACAGCCCCCTCTCTTGTCAAACTCCTGTGTTAGTGTGGCTCAGTCGTCATGATTAGGGCCAGTCTGATGTTCAATATTAACTGAAGTTCGCGGTAGACATTGGAACCCATCCCTCCTGGTAACCGAGTTCTACAAATAGGTAACGACGTATCTACCATTTCTTCTTGGTTGCTCCCACGTGTTGGAAATTGTACAGCTGCTATAAATAGAAACATCTGTACCCGGGTATTTATTGCAAGATGTTTTTCTCTGGGTGCAAACTCTAATGTCCTTCTTTTTACATATGTGTTTAGTGAAGAATCAGTAGACTCTGCCATTGAACGCTGATGATTTATTATGGAGCGAAAATGCCATTTCTGCTTTGTCTTTTGAGGTTTTGTTTAATAAAAGCCTGACATCTGAGAGGCTTGGGTACTGGGGCATAGGGACGGTATTGTTCCTTCATTAGTAGCCAAGCAGCTGGCTTCCTGTATTCGGACAGATTTGCAGACGTATTTCTGACTTGTGGAGAGTCAGGAAAGATTTCTGACTTGTGGAGAATCAGGAAAGATTTGTCTTTAATCTCATCAGTCACTTAGTGCTGCCTTTTTACGTCAGTGGCCAGATTCTCTGGCTAAATCCATGCTGTAAGACTCGGGCATCATTTCCTAATCAGAGTGCTAATGTGATGCCCTTTCTGCAGCGTTCCCCATAGCACAGAGCCTTCTTGGTGTCTTCCTCACATGACACCGTTTAAATGCCTGGTGGCTCATGCTGCCCCACCCCCTTGAAAGCAGGGATGGTGTGCAGTGTCTGTCTCTGCAGCACCTGCTTTATCGTGATGGTTGGATACAAGGATGCATGCAAAGAGCCTGCTTCCTTCACAACTCAAAACACGCTGGGCAGCGGTGGTGCATGCCTTTAATCCCAGTACTCAGGAGGCAGAGGCAGGCAGATCTCTGTGAGTTCGAGGCCAGCCTGGTCTACAGAGCTAATTCCAGGACAGGTTCCAAAGCTACAGAGAAACTCTGTCTTGAACAAAATGGATGGATGGATGGATGGATGGATGGATGGATGGATGGATGGATGGATGAATAGGCAGGACCTTGGAGCACTTTAAGATTCTGGAGCTCAACACAGGTCTCCCTGGATCTAGTCTCCTTAATTTGTGTCAGTTGCAAACTTTCAATCTGGAAGCACCTCTAAAAGGGTGGCTTTCCAAATATATAAGTTTCTGGAGAACAGCCGGTACTTTGGTCCAAGCATGGCTATGGTCTTTGCTTTTTCCTGTGTTTTCAAAGAAACAACAGCAGAAAGAAGCTGGGAGATTTCTTTCTTTTTAAGATAGAATGCCTCCTTCCTTAAAAAGTACTCCACGGTGAGTTCTTCTGTCTTTGCACAGATCCTTCTGGGGAAACCGCGATCTGCAGAAGGTTTTCAGGAAGACGTCTTAGGAACCAGGATGGGGAAACGTTAAAGGATCTATTTTAAAGTTCTGTTACCGAAATTTCAGGGAGGAATCCTTTTTTTTTTTTCTCATTTTGTTTTAAATTTCTATGTTGGACACTGAGCCCAGGGCCTCTTGAGTGCTGAGGTTTGCATTTTAGATCCTTATCTTCTGAGGGAATCATGGAGCCTGGTCCCCATCTTCCTCGGAGGCCCATTGGACTCTGTTTGTGGGGAGGACTGAGCCCAAGGCCTCTCACAGACTGACAACTACCAATGAGCTACTTCCCAGCACACTGAAAGATGGCAGGTTTCCTTTCTTCCTTCCTTTCTTTGCCTTAATCTCTACTTGTCTTAAAGTCTCGTTCTAAATATGTTTAAGTGAATGAACATCATTGGCCACATCTGGCAACACCTGCACTGGGGGACTGGAGCAGGAGGATCAAAAGTTCAAAGCCATCCTGCGCGATATAGCAAGTTCAAGGCCCTGTCTCAAATAAATGAGGTATCCTGGACACAAATGCATTGTTGTGTCTACCGGTCACTGTTTAACCTCTTCCCTGCTGTCGGAGCCTCAGAGCAGCCTAGTGGGCTGGGGAAGAGTACATCCTAAGATCCTCTCAATACCAGCCCTGGCTGACATCCACCTATGTCTAGTACATGCCAAACACTAACTTCTCTGGTCTGATCCTCATATCTGTACCAAGAGGATGCTGCATGGATCATCTTAGAAATAAAGGAACTGAGCAGAGAGGCTAGCTAGCTCCAGAGCTAGGAAGAAGCAGAAATAAGCCAGGAACCTAAGCATGTCCTCCTATGCCACTTTGGGGTTGGTTTGGTTGTTGTTATTGTTGAAGCGTGATCTTACTGTGTAGTTCAAGCTGGGCTCCAACTCACAAATCTCCTACCGCAGCCTCCTGTTGGTTGGGACTATAGGCATATAGGTGTTACTGCACCCAGTTATCCTTCTGTGTTCTGTTCACAGCACTGTGAGGTCTCCCAAAAGGATGAGCTCAACAGTGGATCATAAAATCCAGGTGGACACACACACATGCACATGCATGCATATATACACAGACACACACACACATACTGCTGAAGTTCTATTTGCAAGTAATAGATTTAAAGACTCGACCCAGCACCAGGGTGACAGCTTTGAAAGCACAAGGATGCGTTTAAACCCCCCACCTATGTAAAAAGCCATGTGGGTGGTGCATGCCTATAATTCTGGCAGTGGGAGGCAAAGACAGAATGATCTTAGGGGTTCGCCAACCAGACAGTCCAGTCAGTCAGTGAGCTCCAGGTCTAGTGAGAGATCCTATTTCAAAAAGGAAGACGAGGATGGGGACGATGGGACAAGGGGGAGGAAGACAGCGAGCAATCAATAGAGTAAGACAACTAATACACACACATGTTTACACACACACAAAAATAAAAGCAAGGCGGACAGCATCTGAGGAAAGATAGCCAAGATTGTCAGACACGATCCACCTACACTTGTGTGTGTACACACACACACGGTCAATAAATTGGCTTGTTAAGCTAAAATCATTTTTTAAATTTTTAACAAAAAAAAGTCTTTTTATTGCAGAGCAATACAAAGCCATAGTTATCAGCTTCCAAAATTAGAGAACAGAAGGAAGAAAGGAAAACAACTAATTTTACCACTCCGAAGTGGTAAACATCCCCCTGTTAACACCTCGCTCATGTGTGATCCTTCAGAGTGATTACTTAGGCACTCCTGGGCATTTCTTTTTCACTAAGAACTGGAAATGTTCTGTACCTGTTGTTTTACGGTCTATTTTAAACCACAGTTATATTTGGGGTTTTAAAAAACACGTATTTCGGTACCTCTCTGTTCTCAGTATTACTTCTAGTGGCTGTTCCAACCCTTGGTTAAAGCAACTCTCCAGCCAATTCCTTTGGTTATTGTATCCATTTTCAGTGGTTTTGAAATTATCACCAGGATTCCCCAAAAGTGCTGACTACTTCCCCAGATAAGTCATTAATTGAGCCAAAGGGCATTCCCATCTAGAAACGTTGCAGAACTAATGTCAAGCGGTCGCCTGACAAACTCGCTACAGCTGACACACTCGGAAGCAGTAAGCAAGCATCCCTTGCTTTCTCTCAGGCTCCTGTGCTTATTCTGTTGGCATACCCCCTCCTGGCTGAGAGAACTGGGGACTTCATGAGAAGCCGTGCATCCTCGGCATGCTGCCTAGTCTTACCGTTATCTATTCTGGATGTAAATCTCGTCTTTATGACTCTTATTTCATGGGAAGAATGATGTTAGCTCTCACAGTCCCTGGAAACCACCAAAGGATTAAATAATCCTTGCTAATTGCTCTCCAGACCAAGAGCTGTAGCTAAACGCTAATGGCAGATTTTTCGAAATCACTTGTCAAGCGCTTTGATAAACTAGCTCCTTGGCGTGAACACGGGATGCTTCGCTAATGGGGTGACGTGCGCAGCATTGGGCGCAGCCCTGACAGGGATGGTCAGCCACATTGATCAGCTGCATTTTTAGAGCAGGCGCGCTCCTCAAGTGCGGGCCCCAGACCCGCAGCGTCAGCTGCATCTGGAAATTTGTTAGGATTGCACATGCACCACCCCCTCACCCTGCCCACTTTCCCCAGCCTCTGGGAGTGGGGAAATAAATCAGTCATTTACCAGCTAGAATTCAGATACCCTCCATAGGTGGAGAACCACTGCCTTGGTCCCCTGGGCCTTCCACCGAGGATCCTGTGTAGGTCAGCCGTTCTGGGTAGATGTCTTGTGTCTGGAGATGGGCCAGGCTTAGAACAAGGAGGGTATCACTTTGGGCCTTGCTTGATTTGGGCAGAACTTGACGACCTCTGTAGCAGTTCACCCTCCCAACAAGGAGATGTGCTTGGAGGGGTCACTACTCATTGCTCATGTCACGTGGCCTTGGCTAGGGTCTCTGTTCCCTCAGCCTTTCTGCCAGAGTTCTCAGGACCACAGAAGCTCCCTGCGAAGTCACCTAGCCACATAGCTCAGCCAAATGAGATACTCACGAGTGACTCTCGAGTGCCCAAACTATGTTTAAGGAAACATAGAGGGATGAATTCCAGTCATCACCCTGCCTGCTAAGAAGCCCTTCCTACTTCTCTTGGTACCTGAACCAGGGGCCAGGGTACAGAGGCAGAAAGGAAGACCAAGCCCTTCCCTCCTTAAGGCTGAAAAATCACCTATCACTGCAACTCTCTCTACCCTGAGAAGCTCTCTTGATAGCCCCACCCACATCACATTGTCCCAAGCTTGGGGTACCCATGGCTCTCCCCATGGCAGGGCTTGAAGGTTCTCTATGACCCAGTTTCATGTATTTGTCACCCTTCAGCTTCAGTAGCCAAGAGAGTACCCTATGAAGTGACTATATAGTATCTATGTGTGACTTGGAAAAAAAAAAAAAAAAGCCAACTCCGTAGGGGTAAGCATACTGTCTATCAATGGTCACAGAGAAAAGAGTAGAGATGGGTTGGGGTGGGGGTGGGGGATCCTCTAGGCTCCAGGGAAGCAAAGCTCTTGAAATTCCAGGCATGAACACATGAATTCCAGGTGTAAACAAAGAGAAAGCCTGTGTTAGCATGGGAAGCCCAAGAAGACTCCCCAGAAAGCAATCTCGGCACTGATTACCCTGTAAAACCCATTACAGGGTGAGAGTTCATTCTGAATAACTATTCTGAGGTCTGCTTTTTATGCCTTAACCCCCACAACCTAGCTAGTTTTGCTGCATAAACGATGATGATTCTGCCTCCCATCGTTTCTAATCATCTGAAAGTTGGTGGAGGCCACCAAACATTACTCTTTGGTCTCACTGAGATGTACTTGAGGAAACTGGGTATCATCACTAAGCTTTGTAACTAAAGGAGAATGGTAGATGGCAAAATAGTTAGGATTTGAGACCCAAAGTCTAGTTAGAGAGTGTCCTCTTCCCCAGCTTGTGCTTCAGATATGCTGTGAGCAACCTGGGTATTGTGAGAAAGGAGGTTGTGGACAGTCACCCAAAGTTCTTCTGTATCATTGGAGCATCTATCTTTAGCCTATAGGCCCATAGTATCCAGCAGATTTTTACATGAAGCATAAAATTTCAAAGACAGTTCCACCTATATTAGCAGTCTGTCAGTCAGTTTCTTCTGTGTCCTGCAGACTATTTTATGAAGCAGGAACCCCGAAGAACAGTCTTACCTTTAGGCAAGTTCAGCAGTCATGTCTCTGTGGGTCCTGCATTTTCAGTTTATATAGCATACTATCAAGCAGTCCAGGCAAGGGCAGTTTCTTGCCCAAATGGCTAGCAAACTCCATAAGAAGCCTCTTTGATGCCCATCTTCCTCTTAAAGTAGATTGGTGCTGCCAGGAGCAAATGCGTCTCACTGTCATGAAAAGTCCTAAATTCTTAAACATTTTAAATGCCATATTCTGTAGTCTTTGAAAGATCTGAAGAATACCTATATAACTGAAATATATTGCTATATATCTAGAAAACCTAACTAACATGACTACAAGCTTGACTATTATATATAACTCTCTATTAACCTATATTTCTAAATTATACATTACATTTTTAAATGAGCTGTACAAAGACAATACCTTAATCAAGAGCAGAAATATACATATAACAAAATTGACCTTAAATTTATATCAATAAAGCAAGATCCATACCAATGCAAATCTCTATAGTATATCCCCCTTTAAATGTAAAGAAACATAAGCTCCATTTGGGAATTTGGGCATAGTTTTTTAGACTACTTCCTGCTCATTGGGGGCACTGTTAATCAGGTCTTTCATGGTGTATCCTGTGTGCTAGGTTCATCTCAGTCAGCAGTTGGGTGAAGTAATTGAGGAGGGGGGTGTTCACAATGACCTTTCAGAGATCTTGGTGCATCAAACCATATTAGTCTGGAAGCAATCCACAGGTTCTCATCCTCTGTGGAAACAAAAGAAGAACCTCTTTTCCAAAGCAACATATCCTTAGACTCAAATTTTAAAGTCAAGATACCTTTACATTAGTTTAGCTTAGTAGCCTATACAGTGAAATGTCTCTCCATACTTAGCTCCTTCACAGTCAAAAAATTCAAAGAAAACACAATAATATACATAATCCAGACTCTCTTTGCATATTCCATCTTTATGTAACTTTTTCTTTTTTACTTCTTTTAATCTATGATTGTCTGTACTCTGTCTCTTTAAAGACTTTACTTTTTTTTAAAATACCATTTACTTCTTTTTATAACTGTCTTCTCTCTCTCTCCCAAGCTGCGTACATTTATCTAACACCATGACCCATTTAGAGGTCTTTTATGTCTGAACCTGTCCTGCTGTGTATCTGTAATTCTTTACTGCCCAGGAGTGCTTCTTAAAACCTTAAGCAGCAGCATTACTAGGGTATTTATGGCCCTGTCTGTTTGCTCTGCACAGTCTAACATGGTGGAACCGCTCACCACCTCTGCAAGCCGTGCACATTGCCCCAGTTCCAAGTGTGCAGTGGGTCTATGTCAAGCCATTAAGCAATTATAGCACACTGCTTACAAACCCCGTTTAAATGCTCGACAGTCAGACCTCGTCAGAGTTTGCTCTGGCAGCACAGACCAGGAAGCTGCAGCCATTTCAAAACAGTGTGGTGGGTTTTTTTTCTACCGCTGAATCAGGAAAACCTCTCTTAAAGGAGCTGCAGCATACCGCCAGCAAAATGCTGGCTACCAAGAAGCCATGCTTAACTCTGTTCTTTTGTGTCTAAAATTCCCTTTTAAGCTTTCTCGGGTTTTTAAATGGATTTTACAGTTGGTCACGTGGGCGCCAGATGAAGACAGACACTTAAGAGAAATCCCACACTAGCTCAGAATTGAGTATAATAGAGGGTTATTTATGTAGGGGTAGACTCACAGATTACAGTCCTCTGCTCGAATGGGGAACAGCAACCAAATCCCGCAGCCGGAAGAGAGGCCAGACGCATGCTTTACATCAGCATATATAGTATAAGAGGCCACACCCAAGTGGGCGGGTAACTTAAAGGCTGCTGGCTGTAGGAACTCCTGCAGCACAATGCTGAGGGACAATTCTACTTATTTTCAGAGCGTGCTTTAAGGCTGAAGTCAAAGCAGCAGAGATAACTTCTGACCTGGCACCAAACAGTTCTTACTTTATATTTAAAAACAAAAAGAAGTTGGAACAGTGGTTCACACCTGACATGCCTGCATGTGGGCGATTGACCAGAATAAACAAAAGCTCTACATTATGCTCAGCTATAACTGAGGCCAACTGGGCTGTCTGAGACGCTCCACACATCAAAAAAAAAAAAAATTGAGGAGGTAGGTCAGTTGGTAGCACACTTGCCTTAAAAGATTGAATGCCTGGGGTTCTGGGAAAAGAGCACGTGCTAAAAAGAGAGATGAGGGAGGAGGCTCGACAGTCACTCCAACTGTTCTTGCAGAGGACTTGGGTTCAGTTCCCAGCGCTTACATGGAGGGAGGCTCATGACCATGTGTAACTCTAGTTCCTGATATCTGACACCCTCTTCTGTCCTCTGCAGGAATGAGACACGCACATGGCACACATACATCATGCAGGCCAAAAAGAAATGTACACATAAAATAAATCTTTAAAAAAAAAAAGCTGGGGGCATGTTTGCAACCCAGTGCTAAAAGAAAGGGACAGGTGGATCCCCCCGGGGTTCACTAGCCAGGTAGACTAGACTGGTTCATGGGTTCCAGGTCGGTGATAGGTCCTGTCTGAAGAATGTCAGCTGTGGAATTGTTCTCTGGCCTCTATATGTGTGTACATACATATATGTGTATATGTGTGTCTATATGCACATGTATGTGTGTATATGTGACCTCTATGTGTGTATATACACAGGAACACACAAACTCATAGGAATACACACCCACTCAAAGAGGAAATGGGAAAGAACAGTATTTCTTTTTCTCTTCTTTTTTTTTTAAAAAAATCTGAAAGTGTTCAATTACTTCTTAGGAACAGTGTTCCAGATATGAAATTATGACTCAGCTCTGCTTGCTGAATACAGACAATCTAAACCAAGAACTAAATAGATTTCAGAAATGCGGCACTGCTGTGCAACCAAACACTGTTTCTCTTGCGATAATAAAAGAATAATCATCTTAGGAAAACAAAGAAAATATGGTTGCATTTTCCCATAGCAGTCTTTGCAGGAAGTAAGATGCAATAAAGCTTATTTGGAGCCTTATCCATGAATATCCTGCTGACCGGGTGTTAGGAGACTCTCTTTGCAATTCCGTGTCCCTTGTGTAAGGCCGGCACCAAAGGAGAGAGAATCTGAGGGCCAGGAAACCTCAGAGATGACACAGAGACCTTAGGATAGAGCAAAGCAACAAGAAACCAGGGTTTGCCCTGAGCTCCTCATGGTGGAGTTTTCTATTTACAAAGAAACAAGCCTTGCATCTTCCACATGAACATGGGGGCATCGTGACTATAGACAGACAGACAGACACTCAGCAAAGCAGGAAACTAAGTCCTAAAACTCAGATCTCCTGAGCTCAACCCTTGTTACTTGAGGGGTGAATGATTAGGTCAAGTGTGCTAAGACCTGGGGAGGAGGAGAAGGGAACCATGATGGCACATCGGGGAACAAACCAGGGGAGTCATGACAGGGCAGAAGCTCTGTGTTCCCTTCCCTGTACCCATAAAGCTTTCATGAAATGAACATGTATGTACTGGATTTCCTGCCTCCCTGAAGACTGAGTATATTTGTCTTCCTTTTACAAGTGGTCATCTTTCATTAAAATTATATATAAAATACTTCTTTTCAAAGCTCCATCAAAGTACACCATCAGAAATTTCCCCGAGAAAGAGGAAGGATTGTTGGCTCTTCTAGAAAACACAGTTGCCTTGGTGGAGGAAGGTGATGTTCCAGACCTCCCAGGGTCCCCTTGAGCTTGGTGTCTTGGCTGGCCCAGTTCAGCATGTTCTTGTCAAAGAACTCAGTAGGGAGAGGACAGTCTGGGCTCCATATTGGAGCGTGTGACCACTTCCAACATTGTCACCACAGAAACTTGTGCCCAGCCTCAACACTGAAACCCCCAGCGCTGCCTTGGCATGGGGGCAGGAACTGTTGGGCCATTTGTCTTTCCTCTGTAGTGTGGATCTTGGATAAACGTGATGGGGAGTCTGATAGAAATCACTGTGACCCTCAGGTCAGCCTAAAGCTGTCTACTGCCCAAGTTCTCCTCAAACTACCACTAACAAAATTGCTAACAGATCTTTCTTGTTACTAAAGCCTGGGATTTTACCCCATAAATCCAATAAAAGCAATCCTCTGTCCCAGCCACTGCTAGAGACTGCTTTATGTATCTTCTTCACTCTTAGGAGATTCGGACCCTGCTTGCCTTGCGCCTTCTAATCAATCTGCTCCTTGACTTCTGTGACATCATCTGTGTTCATCTTCCCGTGCCATTCCTAGTTCTTTTGCCAGATCTTAAGAACTCATCTTTGGCCCAGCATGGTGTTGCAAGCCTTTAGTTCCAGCACTCCGGGGCAGAGGCAGGTGAACTCTGCGAGTTCCAGGCCAGCTGAGGTTCATAGTGAAACATATCTCAAAAAAAAAAAAAAATGTATCTTCCCACCAAATGTGGTAGCACATACCTGTACACTTAGCATTCAGAAGCCTGAGGCAGGAGGATTACTAGTTCAAAGCCAACCTGGACTATACAGTGAAACCCTGTCCTAAAAAAAAGAGGGTGGGATTAATCTTCTGCTGAGGTTCCTACTCCACCCTAAGACACCCATCTGCTTCCATCTTAGCCACCCCTCTGAAATCTGAGTTTCGTCTCTCATATCTTAATGATTAGCATGCTGAGGATGTGAAAGCATCTCTCTGTCCATCTTTGCGAAAGGATGCTGCCTACCCTCTGGCAGTGCCATCTCTGCTAATGGCCGCATCATCTGTGACAGGCTCCCACTCCTTCATCTTCCGTGATGTCACAGAGAGCCTCTTGGTCCTTCGCCCTCCATGGTGGGGCTCTTCCCCTGCTAGCCACACTTCTACATCAGGCCTGCAGAGTCTGCCCCTTGGACTTCACAGCATCTTCCCGTGCCCCTCCTTCAGCCTCCATCCTCCGCACGGCTGCCAGAGGCGTCTTTCTCAAGTCCCTACCTGCTTAACAGTGAATCTGCTCCTGACAGGGGAAGCCCCCACCTTTTCAAGTCAACTATATGACCCTTCTTTCCCAACAGTTACCTAAACCACCACAGAGCTCTCATTTATACATGGATGTGACTTTGTTCGTAGAACGGCCCCCTTTTCCCCTTTTTGCCACTCAGATGGCTATTGATCAAGCTTGATGAATGAATGAATTTATTAATGCCCGCCTTGCCCTTTGATTGAAGGTGAATGTTTTCCTAGTCACTATTCCAGAAGGACTCTGTCCATATCACCCTTGTTGCGAGCCATCAGCCCAGTGGCTCTGCTTCATGCCCAGTTCAGCCAAGAATGTGTGCTGTCTGAGCCAAAATGGGCTCCCAATGCTGCCAAGCCTTTTCTCCCTGGAAGCCATCTTGCCCAGTCCTGTTTCCCACTTAGATTCTCTGCAAAACAGAGCTAACTTGGGGGGCCAGTTTGAGCAGTAGCATTCACACACAATTTCACACCCCTGAAATGGACCCCGAGCTTTCCATCGACTAGCATAGCGGGTGGCCCCAAAATAACCACGCAACTGTTGAGCAAATAACAAATGGGTTTTTCTTAATACTAAATAAAATATTGGCATTTTCATCTTAATGTAGCTATATATTGTTTCAGGTTACAAATAGGTCTGTCCGGGAGAAAGTACTCACGGCAAGAGATGAGCGAGGTGATTTGCTGAAATCTGTTGTTACGCTTTACAAATTGTAGAGTTCTTCACATGAAATTCAGTCCACGAAATGATTGCTTGTGCCGCCCTGGCCTTAATCACAAATTCAGCCACTGCTTTGCCTTAAAACTGGCACAGAGCATCTGATTTCTTCCAGCCTTGCCTTTGATTTGTCCTGCACATTTTTCAGAAGCAGTTAGGAAAAACATTCAGAACATGAAAGCATGTAATGTTATACTCCACTTTTTAGAATGATTTTTTTTGTAATTGTAAAAGAAAATTGGCAAGTCTAAGTAATTTTAAAACTAGTTTAAATGCAGTTCAAGAGAGCTTCTCTTAATGTATTGTCATACTCTTAATAAATTTCTTCATCTCTGAAACAGATATGGTAGCTCTCAAAAAAAAATGTTGTGTCAGGACAATAAGCACCTCTTCCAATGGCCAAAAAATAGATACCGCATAATCATCACCACTGAGTGCTGTGAGCTCCGCTCATCCTGTTAAAAGCCTTCTTTAAATCTGGTCACATTTCAGAATTTTTTTTAATGGACAATTGAATGATCTAAACAAACAAAAAAAAGTTCCTATCCTTTTCCTGAGTCCCCTAATGTAGAGAGCTGGCTGTCTAAGGCCCACGGCGGACCTTTCCCGTATGTCAGTCCTAAGGCTCTGAGACTCAGGACACAGAAAGATGAGAAAACCGAGAAAGAGAACCAGAGGCAGGGTCAGCGTAAAAAGCCTCGCCGCCTCTGCTTCCGGCTGTGAAGCCTACTCAGCCTTTACTTTCTAGTGAACTTCTGCTGTTGGCGAATTGCTGAAATGGTTCCTTCTTCTCACACCCCCTCATGTGTTTTCTCTCCTGTTCTGTACCTACCTGTCCTGTGCGGGAAATCCTGCAGGCCAACTGTCAGGTAAGTCCGTCTCTGATGCATAAGGCGATGATTACGAGGATGCAGGGAGGAAAATGAAGTAAACAAGACTTCATTGGTGACGGAGACAAATGGCGGGGCTCAGCAGGAAAGGCGCATGCTAAATTACACAGGAACTTTGGGCAGCTGGGTAAACGGGAGAAGCTGCAGAGCCCACATGTGAAGCCGGTGTGAACATCCGTCATGGGAGCTTAGCCTGCGGGAACACGGCCGAGCCGTGTGACAAAATAGCTCGCCTGTCCCGTCTAGTGTTTCACTGTGGCTAAGGACTTAAGTTGTCATCAAGCTGTATGAAATCCTATGTGGTCCTATATCCACTTCTGGGATTTGGCCAGGATCAAAGCAAGTTTGCAGGGATGCGTTTTAAGTCCCTGTTTTAAGTCCACATCTGAGCATCCCTATGCCTTGAAGAATGAAGGGGCCAGGAGGAGAGAACAGGGATGGCACAGATTCCGTGGCCGCTGAATGCACCTTTGGAGTTAAATGTGACGTGGTTTCGTTCTTCTCAAGGAAATAGACGCCGAGTTCACCGTCCCCCTGCTGCGGGGAGGGGAAAGGACATCCTTGGACCCATAAGAAGTAGCAAGGCCAACAGATACTTTATAAGCCTAAAGCGTAGCTAATGGCAAGAGAGACAGGCATTTAAATCTGACTGTGTTTGGGGGGGGTGTGGTTTTAGCTTCAGTTCATTTTTTTTTTTTTTTTTTTTTTTTTTTTTGTTTGTTTGTTTTTCGAGACAGGGTTTCTCTGTAGCTTTGGAGCCTGTCCTGGAACTAGCTCTTGTAGACCAGGCTGGTCTCGAACTCACAGAGGTCCGCCTGCCTCTGCCTCCCGAGTGCTGGGATTAAAGGCGTGCGCCACCGCCGCCCGGCACTTCAGTTCATTTTTATCTTTCTTTAAGAGAAAAAAAAAAAACCAATGCGTTTCGGTTGCCACGCAACACACACGGCTCTGACGGCGTTCTAATTCTAATTTCAGAAGTCTACAGAGCAGATGAAGAAAGTCCCCACTATCATTCTTTCTGTCTCATATAAAGGAGTCAAGTTTATCGATGCGACAAATAAGGTAGGTGCCGGCCAATCCTCTCTTTGGTTCAGACGCCCCATGCGGCCCTGAGTATGGGATCTAAAACGCGGGCGGGCGCTCCCCGTTCTCATCACGCCTCCCCCTCCTTGCTTCCCGCTCACACCCAGAGCTGTGAATGTATGCGTGTGGACCCGCTTACACACACAGAAAGGCATGATTTATTTGGGGTCCTGAGCTGAGATTGCTGTAAGTATTTTGCTCTTACATATCACACAGTGTTCCGTCTGGTAGACTGGGGTCATTTAGCAGTCATGTCCCATTGAATCTAGAGAACACTGAAACAACAGCATCATTTATTAAAGGCATGGTGCCATTTCTTTTCCATAAGAACGTTAGTAGGTAAAGGGCGAGGACATTGGTCTTTCTGTGGTTCTCAGTGTGTGTGTGTGTGTGTGTGTGTGTTCTTGCCTTTGGAAACTACACTTGATCTTAGCCTAAAGGCCAAGAAGGTTGTCCCTCTTTTGGTACAGCTCATGAATACCTGGGTAAGGCGCACATACTGACTTTTTGTATTCTATAACTACCTTTTATTCCTCATTAATGGGATGAAGAGAGTTGCTACAGTTCGTTTTCATAAGAGATGCAATCAGAAAAATAACCGAGAACATGCTGTGTCTTGGTACTCACAGTGGGAACTCTTGGCAGCTCTGAGGTCAAGTGTGGCCAACTGGATTGTGTTTTCCATGGAAAGTATCTTCGCGTTCCTGTCAGCGCCAAGACCACAGAATCCTGGTGCTAGCCTCAAAAGCATAGATATGGCCACTGTCACTGTCGTAAAACCTGAATGGTTTCTCAACAAAACCCTAATGGTCCATGTGTTTTTCTCTCCTGTCCCTTCGACTGATAATTTGTAATATCTGTAAACAGTGTAATATTTGTAAACAGTGTCTGTCCCCTGCCTTGCTCACCCTGAGCTTGCCCCTAGATACACTCCATTTTGGAGAAACAGAATGGGGAGTCAGGAAGCAAGTCAACTTCAGCAGTGGTGACAGAGCCAGAGCCAACTGGATTTTGATGTCAGGGAAAATCCCATGGACGATGACCCTTTCGTGTCTCTAAACTTAAGCAGCTGAAACAATCCTTTAGAAATTTTCCGAGTTGGTCTTCTGTAAAATGTTTTCATTGGCAGTTGAATGAGCCCAAGCGCTCCTAACTATGCTAAATAACAACCTCCCATTTTGGAAGAAAATTCTAGAACTCAGGCATAAAACCTATACCACAGCATCACCATGATGGCTAAGAGTAGTAGCCCAAGTATATTAAGTACCTTATCTTTAATGATGACTCAGCTGTGCAGCATGATATTGGCTGCTTTATGATGCCAGATTTGCAATCACAGAGACTCAAATCAGAACAACGCTTTATTGGCTTTTTTATTTCCTGGAGAATTTCGGTTCTGGTACATGAAATTGCCTTGTCCTTAGATCGGAGTTGTTTATTAAGTTGTTTAAAGAGTTCTAATGTTTTGGGTACTTTGGAACTTGAACCCTCCGCCAACACACACACACACACACACATGCACGCACACACGCACGCACACACACCCACCCTTCACCCTAACCTAGAGCAACTATCTCTACCCTATTGGATTTGAGCAATGATGAGTTTGACACTGTCTGAACTGAGTTGGATTCTGACAACTTCCGAGCACAAGTCATTTTCTCTTGAAGGTTGCTGCAGTCTGAAGGGTCAGGTCTGTCATTTAGTGGTGTCATAACCACCTACATCAGTAGCATCCTCTCTGTCCAGACCTCCACCATCAGAACAGTGAGGGAAGCTTAGCTGGGCCTTAGCTTAGCTGCAGTTTGCAGAGAGACACACACAAAAGGACGTCATCACAGATGCTCTTGAGAGGCTTCGAGCTCAATTGCCAGTGATTGCATAGACCCCTGCTCACCAACCTCTTGGAAAGCATCAGCAAGATAGTTTTATGTAAATAAAGACCCCGAAGGAAGGAGATCAGGGTATCTTTCAAGACCTTGCGTTGTGGTCTGTGACAGATTTCCAGGTTCAGGAACAAAGGCACAGGGCGTCTGGTGGCTGGCGACACCAAGCTGTCTATGACTGTCAACACACGCCTGGCTCTTTAAAGGACATTCACTTCAGTTGGCCCCATAACTGCTCTTGCCCAGCGTGACAGTGTTGAAAGAGTCTGGGTGACTCTGGGAGGAGAGGCTCCCAGCTGCTGTTTGAGAGGGTGAAGTAGAGACTGCTCACGAGACTGAAGACAGCGGGGTATAAGGTCGCATGGCCCGGGCTGAGGGGCTAGCTTCAGAAGGCATGCAAGAGCTGCAGGAACAGAGAAGAGATGAACGTGACCGCTGCATCCTAGAGTCCTTGGACGTCCCCCACTGGAAGGCGCTGTCTTGGCTGGAGCACTTGTCGAGTGGAAGTGTATGTGAGGATGGCATCCTTTCAGGAGCTGGTGGCCAGGAAGCCTGGGCTAGACACACCTCAGTGTGTTTCCATTGTGCATGCCTGTCCCTCCGCCTTAACCCGGACAGGTCTGTCCAGTCCACACGGACACCTTAAGGTCGCTGTCCTTTGACCAATGTCTGCCCACTGGCACAGCCTATGTATCGCGCCTTTCCCACTGCCTCACCTAATACATTTTTTATTACTCCACAGCTACCTTCTGCCAATTAGTTTAAAGTACAATGGGTAATTAATTATAGGTTAATTACCCTTCCTTTCCTATTAGGCCCGATTAGAGAAGGCAAAAGATGAAGCCTCCAATGCAATGAGGCATTTCTTTTTCAGTCAGTAAGGAAACAGCTCTGGGTTCGTGGGGAAGGGCCAGATACCTGGTTATAAACACACAAAGGTATCGCCTAGCAACTTACGGAGCTACACACTAAGCCTGCTTTAAGAAAGGAGAAGCAAAGGGGATCTTGAATTTGAAATGGAACCTGGGATAGATTTAGTCCTGCAATGTTTGAGGGCAATTATATCTGCTTCCGTAGCTCGGCAGCCCAGAATCAGCCCCTGCAGGAACCTGGCCGCCAGGACTCCAGCTGTTTGGTTATTGACCTTTCTTGAGATTAGCAGGGTCTTAGAGGTGACCCGGCTCCACTGTCCAGGAGTGACAGAGACTTGGGTCATATTTACCCTCCTATGGTGTCTCCCCCAGCCTTCCCAGTGGCTGCACTAGGAGGAGCGTAGGGTTGGTATCCTTTTCGTTTTATTTTCTGAATATTATTTTTCTTCGAATGGCAATAACCGCTCACAGCACATGCTTCTCACAAGCAGCTGGGAGTCCCGAGAGTCCACAGCTGTAGGTACTACAGTCTTCAGCATCCATCACCCCACAGGGCATCCTCAGTTAACCGCCTCTCAGAGCGCTGCCTCCATCCTGGTCCGTCTCTAGAGGGAGCACTTCAGACCCTTGATGGGAAAGAGTCTGGCCTGAGGAAGCGGTCAGGGAGACTCTGTGGTAGGGTGAAGACTGAAGGACATGATGAGAGGTAGATCCTCAAGCCACGCCCATCTTTGAACCGTTATACTATGACCGGGCCAAACAGTTCTGTGCCGCACACAACAGCCTGACACACCCGTAGCTGTTTCTCCACACAGTGAAAGGTGAGGGTCGGACAGAAGTTGAAAGGCATTAAGCGGCCAAACCCTATCCAAAGCAGAGTAGGTGAGCCCCTCCCCAGTTCTTCTTGTGAGCCTTCCTTGAAACAAACCTTCTTAGGAACAAAAGCTAACACACAGAGGCTGGTCTTCCACTGAGCTATCTCATCTGTGGAGCAGCCACAACCAGAGCTTGACTGAAGAGCGAGGAACGTTCTCCTCTTTGCACCTTCTCCAAGGATTGAGTTGGCTGTCCAGGTTCCATAACGCCCACAGCTGCAGAGCCCTTGGCCTTGGAGCCATCCCACCGTTCGCAAAGGTGATGAGGGAGGCAGCATCTCTCCTCAGACGTGCCAGTCCTCACCAGGCTCTACCTGGGATCTCTCACAAAGCTCTGTGAGTATATTCCTGCCTAAGGATAGACCATCTTCGTGGTATCGCTTTCCTCCTAGCTGAGACATTTTCAGTAGAGAGGAATGATGACGTTTGTATAACACAAGCATCTCAGATGCCTCAAAGGAACATTAAAGCTGCCCCTGCCCCTGCCCCTGCCGCTGCCCCTGGGGGTGAGCTTCAGTGATAATGACTCCATTCTCTATGCCACTCCTGGCCTCTTGAGGACAAAAAGGAAAAGACCTTCAAAAAAAAGTCCTGGGAAGGATTCAGAAGACAGGAGCACAGAGCACTGGAGACCCAACTTAGCTGCTTCGTAGTTTTGTCCGGGACCACAGCACGGTCACAGTGAATGGTCAAGAGCTGGAAAATCCAGCGCAGCAAACATTGTGTGCATCTGGTTAATGCGACATCTCCCCAATGCTGACAAAGTCCTCGAGGACACAAATGACAACGGAAAGCTAGAGCCGGTACTCGCTGGCTCGATGTAGCTCCTGGGCAGGTGTTTGGGTTACTTTTACACATGGCTATGACAAAATACACGACTGGAAGGGACTGAAGGGATAGAGGGTTTACCCTGGCTCACAGCTCAGGTAATCAGCACCCATCATTGCAGAGATGCCATGGCGGGCAGGAGCGGAGCCCGCTGATCACATAGCATCCACAGTGGGGAAGCAGAGAGAAACAACTGCCTCTCTGCTTCTCAGTCAGTCTAGAAGTGGGCCCATAAAATGGTGCTGCCCACAGTGGCCAGGCCTTCTCACCTCAGTGACATAATCAAGATGCCTCCCCTCCCCCCAAGCACTCCCAGAAACCCTTCTCCCACGTGGAGGTAGCTTTTGTCCAGCTGACAGCAGTCCCCACCACGGCAGCTGAAGCCAATGTTGAGTCCAGACTTCTGAAGTCCAACAGCAGCAATCCAGTGAGGGCCAAGACTCTCCGTGGTACCTTCAAAGACTACACAGACCTTAAAATTCCTTCTAAAGACCCATGGGTTCCCGATTCAGTGTTCTGTCTAAAGAAATCCTACCTGAATGCAGGAAAAGGACCATGGCTTCCTATGCTGAAGCTATCTGGTGGTATAATGTTGCTTGTTTATGGTTTCCAATTTCAATTTGAGTTATTTTTTGACAGAGCAGCTGCACACAGTGTCAGCATTCAGGGCCACAGTGAAGAAGGTCTTAATTTAATTTTCTCTTATATGTTAATTCTGTAATTGCTTCCCAACCACAGAGCTTGGTAGAGTGAGGGACATGAAGTTCTCACTGAGGGTGCTGGCAGGGAAGGACATTTTGTCAGTGTTTTTAAGCATTGATGAGTAGACGTGGAACACTGTATTGCCAACGGGTTCTTTAAAATACGCAATTAAAAAGTAATTAGGGTAACTGAAGCATTGGGGGTTTTTATATCTATGACAACTGCAAAAGACATGTGAGAAATTATAAGATAAAAATGATTGTACTATTGTAGGGCTTCTTAAATACATCTGTGTATCAAGAGACGTTCCCAGCAGGTTTTGCCGCAGAGATGTTGCTCTCTGGCTATCTGTGCTTCAGGACAATGGTACTGAACCGTTCCTCCCACCAGTTATTCTCAGAGGCGAGGAGGGGGGATATAAAACATGGCAGTGCCCTCAAGAGGGTCAGCACCCCCAAACAACCCAGACCTCACACCTTCTCTGCGTGAGGCACTGAAGGCCCAGTTTCCTCACCTGTAAGAAAGTGGCAGCACCACACACACACACACACACACACACACACACGCACGCACGCACACACACACATTCACGCATACACTATTATTCTGTGGTAGGTCTAGTGAGCACAGAGCTGTCCTAGTCATAGGTCCTTGCATCCAGCAAGGCACCGCAAGCCTGACTATCACACTGTAGTGTTTCCCTTGGCCATGCACTCTCAGCCTCCTGAAAACCTTGCACAGAGAGAGAGAACGACAGACAGACAGACAGAGAGCGAGCACACTCTGAGGCTTCCCCACCTGCTTTGTTCTGACCGGGCCCTTGCTTTGCGAGTGGAGAAGTTGGCACAGAACCAAAGGTAGAGCACTTCTCCAACGTGAGCCAGGTCCCGGGTTCCATCCCAGCGCCTGAGAACAAAGGGGTGGGGAGGAGCAGAGGACACACACAGCCGTGAAGGATTTGGACAACCTCCTGCACCCACAGCTCCCTCACACATGCACGTGGCGGAAGTCGGCTTCCAGACAGGATTAGCAGTAGGCAAGACTGCATGTCTGCAGCAGGATGTGGGGAATGGAAACGGTGACATGCTTCGCAATTACTGTTTTGTTTCATTTTCTAATTGTCTGTCCCCCAGACTGCTTCAGTGCACAGCGTCTGGCAAGTGCTCATCCACGATATGATGACTTCAGGATTATTATTACTATTATCATTACTATTACTACTACTACTACTATTATTATTAAATTAAAACATTCCTTCCAGACCTGGTGTCCTTCTGCCCATGGATGGACACACTGAATCACTCTAAATATGGCTGGCCTAGAACATCCTAGAGAAAATGAGAAGCATCTGGGCTCCCAGAATTACCTGTCCTGATTCTAAAACGTGCGGGTTCTCCGAGGAAAACGGTGATCGTTTGTGTCATTTCTTCTAGAACATAATTGCTGAGCATGAAATTCGTAATATCTCCTGCGCCGCCCAGGACCCAGAAGACCTTTCAACGTTCGCCTATATCACGAAAGATTTGAAGTCCAACCACCACTACTGTCACGTGTTTACTGCCTTCGATGTGGTGAGTCCCCGCCCGCTCTGGGTACACGTTCCAGAGATGTAGATTTCCATGTATGTACCGATTTGCTCGTGCCACCGTGACAAAACACTACAGACTACATAGTTTAACCAACAGGAATTTATTGCCTGTGTTTCTGGAGGCTGTAGTCCGGGACCAAGGTTACAGTAAGTGAGGTTTCTTCTGAGTTCTCTCCCCTCCGGCGTGTGAACAGTCAGTCTTCTCGTGAGGTCCTCTGTGTTCTTCCATCCACAGAGATACCTGCGTACAAATTCTCTCCTCTTTTGAGGGCGCCAGTCAGAATGGATGAGAGCCCATACTAATGACCTATTTTAACTCAGCCATCTCCCAAAAAGCTCCATCTCCCAGTCCCATCACACTCCCAGGCCCTAGAGATTAGATCTCCAAATGGGATTTTGTAAAGCGATCACCCAGAAAGCCAAATAGGAAGTATTTTAACAGGCTTAGCTTTCTTGAGTTTCCCGTATTTTCAGTCTCTCGTTCAAGGTAGAACTCTGTACTTTTCTTATACCTCAGCTGTTGATACTCAACTCTCCAGTTTTCAGGGTAGAGAAATCCCTTCCTTCTTCTGGTCCCAAAAATACAGCAAGATCTCAGAGTGCCTGTCCCTTCGTTATCTCTGCAGGTTGTTCTAAGTACCACTTCTTAGAATTAGGCATGATGAATTGTTAACCTCTGTAATATTCAGGAGAGGGGCAGGGGAGAAAAATCAAACCGCACGTCTTGATGAATTCAGAGGACGTGCGGCAAACCACTGTAGCATTTATCCTTCATCCAGATGTCTGGCTTAGCGTGGACACTCGCGGGCTAGCAGTTCTCGAGTCCACTCCAGAGGAGTTTCATTTTACCTAAATCTGGCGCTTTAATCCTCGCTAAGTGCACACAGTTTATCGAACTTCCAAAATCGTGACCAAGGCCACCCGCCTTGACCTGGACCTGCGCACAGTCCTGAGACAATGCAGCATTGCTTGCAAAAAAAAAAAAAAACAAAACTGTACTTTGTATCTTTATATAGGGCAATTCCCAGTCCAATCTTAAGGCCTTCCAATTCATTTGAGCCGTCCTCTGGGTTACCAGTGGTGACAAAAGGAAGTACAGATCCACTGAAGTTCAAGTGCATGTTCAGCCCCCCAGGTGGGATGATGGATGGGTGGGGCTTTGTGGTGGCCTTGTAGTTCTCGGTGTCCGGTTAACAGCTTCTCGTAGGCCTTTCGCAGGCAGGCTACTTTTACGTACTGACATCACATCCCACGTGGTTATCTGCTGTCAGAATAAGCCTCAGCCATGTATAGGAAGCTTCCGGTTTGTGAAATATCCCGGAACGGTTTCCCCTAGAAATCCTGGGGCCTAAGAAGAGAGCGCAAAGCCTTTCTAAGAAAGCTAGACTGAATTTCCGAGCTCATGTCCTAGGGGACACTTGGTGGTACACTGGGTGCATGCAGGATGGAGGAGGACAGTGTGCTGTCTCCCAAGCTCACCTGGTCCAGGAGCCACTTTTGGGGAGCGTTCCGCCGCAGTGGCACTTCTGGGTTGGGGGATGGTATGTGAGGCGAAACATATAATATGTTGCCTGTTTCCAGTATTCACGTCAGATGGCAGGGAGGTGAAAAGTCAAAAGAATAGAGAAGAACGAAGTGAGGGTCTCGGGTTAGTTGTCTTGGTTGTTGCTCCGATCAAACAACTTTGGGAGTGAAGGGTTCACCTTGGCTCACAGCGCGTCATGGGAGGGAAAAGGAGGCACCAAGAACACAGGGCAACTGGTCACCCTGCATCCGCCCTCAGGGAGCTCAAAGAGGAGCCGTGCTTAGCTGGATTCCCTTCTTTCGCTCTTTTATACAGTCTGAGACCCCAGTCCATGGAGGTCTGTGGGAAGTTTTGAATCCCCGGTTCTTGGATATCCACTGCCGCTGATGTAAGCAGTCGGTCAAACAGAATGAATAAGTCCAGGTTTAATGAACAAAACAAAGGACTCCTGGTGACCCTCAGGAGGGCAGGAGAGGACTCACACAACAAATGTGGCTACACGGTTTTAAGTAGCCTACAGGAATGGTCTCAAGCAGTCCTGGGGTGGGGCTAACTCTTGGCGGACTTTCTGAGGGGTGGGGCCACTATTTTTCAGGCTTTCCGAGGGGGCAGGGTTTGGGGGAGAGAGAGGTGGGACTTCCACCTAATCATTGCAGACTCCTTGGGTATATGGATACCAGAGGCCGGGGTGGCAGTTCTGCCAGAACAGTAAGACTCATAGTCCAGATGGGTCTTCCCTCCTCAGTCAAATCTGTCTAGAAATGCCTTCTCAGACTCACCCAGAGATGTGCCCCCCTGTGTCTGTCTAAATTCAGTCCAGTTGACAGCAAAGAGTAATCACCACAGACTGTTGTTTTAAGTTGGCTTGCTCCTGTGGGTCAGCAGCACCAGGCCCACACTGTGGTTTACACTCTGTGACCACAATAATGTGGAAGCTGGTATCTGTCCCTCTCACCAGCTGGCTAGGCCTGGAACACTTCTCAATCTGTGTATCAGGCTTCCCAGACTCCACCTGCTCATGGCATCTCAGAAGGGAGAGCGCTGGGGTTGTTAGGAAAGCAGGATGAGTTTGAGACCAAGAAGTCTGAGTCTTACAAATATATTTAGCTTTTCATCTCCTTAACTCTCAACCCCCGTAAGTGATGGATGTTTAGTCAGAAGCGACACCTCAGCTCCCTGACACCCCTTTATACAAAAAGTCTAGAATATTTAGCTGGGGACTTCACCCCAGCTCCTGGCATAAGCTCCCTCCCGTGTGAGTTGCCTCAGTCCAAACTCCAACCTCTGAAAAAGCCCGCCAAATGGTGAAAATCCCCTCAGGGAGGGTCAAGAAAGCCCGCCAAATGATAACCCCTCCCTGGGAAAGGTCAAGACCACTCCCACAGGCTATTTAAACTGCCCCCCAATGGAATGAGCATGTGGTCTCTCCTTCCCTCTCTTCCCCTCTCCATGTTTTCCCGGGGTCACCCAGGAGTATTGCCATCTATTAAACATGGGCATCTTTTAATTCGGTTTGATTTGGTGTGATTGGAATTATTTGCATCGCCAGAGAGATTTGCTGGCCAGAAGAAAATACTTAACAATGGGAAACTATAAGACTGATCATGAACTCCCCAAGCTGTAGTCATCTCCCCAAGAAGGCCTCTAGGAGGAGACCACATAGAACCAGGGGAATTCAGAGGCTTGTCTTCTCTAGTTTACTCAGTAGTGAATTGATGTGGATAGATTAGAAATATGTTGATGCATTCTCTATGGGAGTATCAGATTCACTTTTAGAATCTAGAAAGGACTTCATTCAATAGTTTTAAACATAAAAATATTTCCCTTCATGCCAGACTAGGCATTGAACTCATATCCTTGTGCATGTTAAGTAGACACTCTCTGCCACTAAGCTATATATTCAACCCTTCCCCGCCCCATTTTTAAACAGCATTCAAAACTTTACCTTTTCCGCTAGACCAGTGGTTTTAACCTATGGGTTGAGTCTCCTTTGGGAGTCAGATGACCCTTTCACAGGGTCACATGTCAGACATCCTGCATATCAGACATTTACATTATGATTCATAACCATAGCAAAATTACAGTTATGAAGTCACAACGAAAATGATTCTATAGTTGTGAGTCACCACAACATGAGGAACCGCATCAAAGGGTCGAAGCACTAGGAAGACCAAGAACCACCGCACAGAACCACTTTCTGAGTGCAGAACGTGCTGGCGTTGAGATGGGCCTGGGAACATGTAGGGAATGTTGAAGCCGTGGCGCTGGAAGTCAGCACGTGTGGGAGATGGAGCTCTCTCTCCCCTGAGAGTCTGCGCTGAGTGAGGGCCCTGAACGGAGCTAAACCGGAGGGACAAAATCGACAGAATGCAGGAAGTATGGTCAGTCCAGTGTGGCAGCATACAGTGCCATTCCACCATCAGTAGACAGCAGCCAGAGCACAAGGAGCTAACACACAGGAGTCCAGCAGACTGTGACCAGAACTGGGGCGCATTGCGGACGTATAAAAGAGAAGGTTGTGTTGTGAAACCAACCATTAGGGAGGTTTAACCCAAATTCTGCTCTGATCTCCTCCGATCCCATCACAGATGAGTAGGACCGATGTCAGTGTGTGACTCTCGGTATGTTGTTCACTTCCTGATTTTCTCGTCCATTTAGTGAAGTTTAATTTCCTAAGCCCTTCACTAAACTGTGGGGTGGTCTCAGTGGAATTGAAATTCCCAAAGACAAGCTTCCATTGCTGCTACAAAGTAGAAGATTTACCAAGAAATTCTGATATTGCTATTAGATGACCATTGACCCCCCCTAAATTAACATTTATTTGTGGACACAGGTGCTATTATCTCTCATTCTGCCTCCCATTTTCTCTCACCGAAAGTGGCCTCAATCTATTTGACTCTGAAACTAGAAAAATAAATGGAATTGATGAAAACATGAACATTCAGAGAGCTGTTGAGACTGAACTGGTATGCTATCTCCGGCTACTCTTACCATAGACAGGGTGAAGCTGACCCTGATGTGTTCAGCCAGTTGTCTCCTAGCCAAAAGCTAAGGCATACAGAAAATGTCCCCGACTGCTCTGTGGCCCCTTCACACCAGTGCTTCCCACAAAAGGAATGGATGGACTAACACCGCTGGGACTCATTCCTTCATGTCTGCTCTCCGCTGGCACACGGGCCTGAGAGTCAACCAACCCATAAAGCTGCATCAACCATGGATATCCTTTCCCTTCATACTTTCTGTAACATATCAGAGACCAGCTTCAACAGGGATACCGCTTACCAGGGTAGGGGCACGGGGATTAGAAAAAGAGTAAAGAGAACGAAGATGCAAGTGAAAATAATAAAACAGAAACATAGGACAGTACCAGTGAATACTGAAATCCACCCATGTTTAATTTCCACTTTCTTAAAAAAATACCCCAACCCCAAAAGGTAGGAATGAATAAGATTTTAAAAATTGCATTAACATGATACAAGGAAATGAACAGACCAGTTGAAGGTTGCAGGCTACAGTCTCAGTTACACATTCAGACAAGGCGCACTCAGACCCTAGACCAAAACATTCCGTAGGCAAACCACTCCCGGGGTGGAATCCGTTGTTATCTCCTTAAGGGAGCAGGAACTTAGTTGGATCCTTTGACTGTTGTTTGGGGTAGAAATAGATCCACTTTTCTTCCTGAAATACAAAGTCTGGCTATTAGCCACATCTGTTGACAATAACCTTGAGCAAGCAGAACTCTCTGGTCTAAATCTAGGTGGGACCTTTGTTTGAGGTAGAAACAGACCGTAACCTTGAAGGAATAGAAGTTCCAATTCTCTGACCTTTGGTCGGGGTGGAATGGCAACAACTTTGAGCAAGCTGAATCTCTGGCCTTCAGACAAGGTGGAAATAGGCTCACATTTTTGGGTCTCCATAGTAACGGATGATGTATTGAATCAATCTCATTTTGGACAGTTAGAAAGCAGGCATCTTGAGTTTTGTCACAGATTTCTTCACTACATTTATATATGTGCAATCATCCATCTGTATCCAAGGAAGGTTAGTTCTAAATCTAGAGAATTCACAGAGCCACTGACACTCAGGTCTCTTCTATAAAATGACATAGTATTTGCCTATGTCATTTACATACACAATATTATGCATACTTTACATGATCATTCAATGTCAGTGCTATGTAAATGCTTCCCATGGTATACTGCTTGGAAAACAGACATAGAGAAAGAGTCCACACATGTTCCATCAAGATGCAGTTTTTCCTAACATATGCAGAATTGCTAAAATGGACAGCAGATTGTATTTAGACAGCCCTCCAAAATAACTATGGTAACAGTCACATTTAGGGGTGTGATCTCTGCAGTCAGCCTAGTATTAAGTCCAAGGTGGGTTCATACTGCCATAGTTTGATCAATAATATCACTTGTCCTTGGTTTCCTCTTCTGTAACACAGAGATAATGTCAGAGCTCACCTCCTGGGGAAGCACCTACTGCACACAGAGATAACAGCAGTGCTCACCTCCTGGGGAAGCACCTACTACACACAGAGATAATAGCAGTGCTCACCTCCTGGGGAAGGACTTACCGCACACAGAGATATTAGCGATGCTCATCTCCTGGGGAAGCATCTGCCACACACAGAGATAATAGCAGTGCTCACCTCCTGGGGAAGCACCTACCGCACACAGAGATAATAGCGGTGCTCACCTCCTGGGGAAGCACCTACTGCACACAGAGATAATAGCAGTGCTCACCTCCTGGGGAAGCACCTTCTGCACACAGAGATAATAGCGGTGCTCATACCTCCTGGGGAAGCACCTTCTGCACACAGAGATAATAGCGGTGCTCATACCTCCTGGGGAAGCATCTACCGCACACAGAGATAATAGCGGTGCTCACCTCCTGGGGAAGCACCTTCTGCACACAGAGATAATAGCGGTGCTCACCTCCTGGGGAAGCACCTACCGCACACAGAGATAACAGCGGTGCTCACCTCCTGGGGAAGCACCTTCTGCACACAGAGATAACAGCGGTGCTCACCTCCTGGGGAAGCACCTACCGCACACAGAGATAATAGCGGTGCTCATACCTCCTGGGGAAGCATCTACTGTACACAGAGATAATAGCGGTGCTCACCTCCTGGGGAAGCACCTTCTGCACACAGAGATAATAGCGGTGCTCACCTCCTGGGGAAGCACCTGCCGCACACAGAGATAACAGCGGTGCTCACCTCCTGGGGAAGCACCTACCGCACACAGAGATAACAGCGGTGCTCACCTCCTGGGGAAGCACCTACCGCACACAGAGATAATAGCGGTGCTCATACCTCCTGGGGAAGCACCTACTGCACACAGAGATAATGTCAGAGCTCACCTCCTGGGGAAGCACCTACCGCACACAGAGATAATAGCAGTGCTCACCTCCTGGGGAAGCACCTGCCGCACACAGAGATAATAGCGGTGCTCACACCTCCTGGGGAAGCATCTACTGTACACAGAGATAACAGCGGTGCTCACCTCCTGGGGAAGCACCTTCTGCACACAGAGATAATAGCGGTGCTCACCTCCTGGGGAAGCGCCTGTGCGTTCAATGAGGTACCACATACCTTCTTTACAACTCTCGTTTTCAATAAAGCATGGCTGCTAAGGATGTGGAGAATGGGAGGGACAGTTGTGGTATGATATTCTTGTCATCTGTCCCTGAGTTGGGATTTATGTCTCGGGTTTTGGTTTTCCACATAAGCTTAGTGCTTCATAGCCCCCATCTGAGAGGGAAAGTAAAATTGCATACAGATGCACACCTGTGCTCATTGTCAGCCATCTACAGGTGTCTGCTCTCTAAAAGCTCAGGATCTAGGTGGGTCAGAAACAGATAATTGCACTAAAATTGCACCCATGCCATCCTGAAGTTGCCCCAGTGCCCAGCGGGATGGGGTCTCCCAGAGGAGGGATACTTGGCTGGAAACTGTCCATTTACTTTGTGAGGACATGTGGTAGGCTTGGAGACATGACAACTCATTAATTCAACTCAGTAGGATGAGCCTGAGGCATTAGGCAGGCATCTGCAATAAACAAAGAAAAAAACAGGCATTTATGTGTGCTGTCAGCCCTTCCCACTCCACAAGCTCTATATCCACGGGTCTAACCAGCCACAGATCAAAAGTGCTCTGAAAAGAACTATGTACTCAATAACATGTACCAACTGATTTTTCTTCTCATTATCCCCTAACCAATATCACATGATGATGTATTCGGAGAGGATGTACACTTGCTCGGTATTTCAAGTCATCTAGAGACGGCATAGAGCATAGAAGGGTGTTCACAGGTGAGGTGCAAATCCTACCCTATCATATATAAGACACGCATCCTCAGTTTGGTCCGAACACAGAGGAATGGCTGTATAGAGTTTACTAACTCAGGAAAATGGGCACATCCATTTGAGAAATATTTTTAACAGCAAGACTCTTTTAGAGGTCTTGAATTTGGTGAGGGCCCCATTCCCAAGGCTTCGTGAGCCAGTAAGGAATTTACTGTCGCATCCTCTAAGTGCTTCAGCTGTTGAAAAGGAAGACGATGAGATCTGAGAAACGCTCTCTCCCATTTCCTTGCCAAGTAACGTAAGGGCCTCCTTCCATTCTAGTGGTCCTGACCCTGTATGGTGATGTGAGAGCTCAAACTGGCCAGAAACCTTAGAAGGCGAATGAACCCCTGAGCACAGTTGACCCCACGCCACTGTGTGAGGCCTCCGTGGAAAGCCTGGAGTGTTACCAGGAAGGGAGTCCTGACTCAGCGAGCATGCCATGTCTACCTAGGCTTGGGGTGAAGCATGACATTAAACCTTAATAGATGCCGTGGGATGCTCTGCCACCTTCCAGGGTATTGTCTTTGAAAAATGTATAATTGCATGCAAAATCTGTTCATGATACAGCATTACATGAAAAGCAACTTATAAAAATGCACATAAAATATTACCCTGATTTGGTATTTAAATTCACATAAATATTCATGGAGTTTATGAAGTACGTGAGGGTATATACAAATATAAAAGGAAAACAACAGAATATAGCAGTAGCTCTACCCAACGGTGGGATTTTACAGGTGAGCCTAATTTCTTCCATAGTCTCTGTATCTCCAACATCATCTACATATACTCCAACTATAATTAGGGTGGGGAAATAATTTCCTCTCTCATTCAGTTAGCATAAATTAGCTCCAGAGAAGGCCTCTGAATGGTGGCCCGTTACTATGTCAGCCCTGGTCCAGATATGCCTCTTGCTGGAGGTGTCCTGTTTCTTTCTAAATACCAAAGATCATGAGTAGGCAATGATATGTATGTCTATAAACTAGTGGGGTAGTTCCTAGGTGGTACTTGGGAAGATGAACCATAGGTAAAGCTAAAGAGATGTCAATGGGATCTGTGAATATGCCCAGAATATTCTCAGTTATTTTTGCCTCTGGACGTGGGTGAAGCAAGTTGTAGATGAAACTTATCCCAGCTCTTAAAACACAAGGATTCAAGCAAAATGGAGACAAAGAGGATACAGCTTCTGTCTGGTCGGAAGGCCATAGTGACAACAGACTGAAGACCCCTTCCTGCATCCTGAGGCCACCATGTCACTGGCATTTGCTCGGCACTTGTTCACCGTGTCTTTCCGTGGGAGAAAAGATAAAACGAAAGGATGGCCCCAAGTCATCCACTGTGGACTTATTTTGATCCTAAGATGCAAGTTCCCTTATCTTAGGGACCTACTGGAGCTTCCTCTTCCTTGTTGGGGACCAACCATCCACTAAGTCCCTAGACTTGCAACACTGAAGGAGACTGGTACTGCTCAAGGCACTCAGTCAACCAGGGGCTCAGAGCCACAGAGGGAAGATCATGACCAATGCCATACAGTGGCAGAATTATGCCCGAGGGCTGAGGGGCTACAAGAAAGAGACCCAAACTTAGCCTGGGATGAAAGGCAAGGAGACACGGCGAGAGCCCTGAGGAGCGCATGGCTGGAGGGTGCCTACAAAGATGAACAGTAACTCATCAGGAACAGATGACAGACAAGCAAAGGGTGCATACTGGGTAACACGATCAGCCATTCTGGAATAGTTTTGAGGAGGTGATTGTTGAAACGGAGGGTTTTTACGGTATCAGGAATTGATCACAGGGACTCATGCATGCTGGACAGGGTCTCCATCACAGCTTCTTTTTACTTTGAAACAGGGCCACACTGGTTGCCTACTCTGGCCTAAATTCACTCTGTAGCCCAGGCAGGACTTACATCTGCAGTCCCCCTGCCTCAGCATCTTGATTAACTAGGACTGGAGGCCCTGCACCTCCAGGCCCAGCTGAAATATTTTCTAAGATGACACCAGTCATTGCCCCTTGAAGCACTAACCATCAGGCCTTTGAATGCTGTGTTCCTGTTTGGCGTGGCTATAACTGCACACTTCCCTCCAGATGCCTGCCATCTTTTACTCATTGGCTCTATCAGTAACTAACTGGGCGGAAGACTGATGGCCGTGTCTTCCCTGAGAATCCAGGCGCTCCCAGGATAGGAGGAGACCAAAAGACCACTGGGATCCCACCCTCTTCAGTTTTTAGACCTATTTTTATTATTTTTATGCACATGAGTGTTTGCCTCCATGTAGGTCTGTGCACCACATGTGTGCCGGAGGAGGCGGTACACTTCCATGTGGGTGCTGTGAACCGAACCTGGGTCCTTAGCAACAACAGGTGCTCTTAACTATCCAGCCAACTATCCAGCCCCTCACACCCACTTCTTAGTCTACGGTGAATGTGATAAGGAGCTCAACCCTGATATATTTAGTCCATGCAGAAAACCTGAGGGTTCTGCTTATGGCCTCTATCACTGGAGCACACGGATGCAGCTGACCTGAAGCTAGTCGTGCGTGACACTTGGGTTTCTCTGCCCTTGTTCCCAGGTGCAGACACAGTCCTGATCCTTGGCTGTCAGCTCTGAACCTCCTCTCAGTGGCAGAGAGCCTTGTGCTGATGTAGGAAGTGCTCTTGTTAAGGAATAGCCAGGCCTAGGTCTGTGGCTGCCAGGGCTACGGCACCAACACATTGTTCCGTGATTCCAGTCGTGAACATGTGGCCACTGTTTTTCGAGTACTGATGTGAGGTCCGAATGGTCGGTGGCTAAAGGGTGGCTTCCCTGCCTGCCTAGGGGCCCTTCCCTGCGGGGTCCTTCCCACTGCAGCTCACTTCCGTCCTTGTCATGCTTACCTGATGTCATGCTGTATCTGTCATTCCTTATCAGCACGTTGTCAGGAATGGGCTAAGCAAAGTGACCCCTACTGTTTGAGTGAGTGTATGGCCACACCTCATGCTTCATTCTATAAAGATTCAAGACAGCCCCATCAATAGATACACTACGGGGACACACAAATGTGAACTAGGCTAGAAGCCACGCCAAAGTTCTGGAACATCACGGTTCTAGTACCAGCTGACAGCACAGAGCTCTGAGTGGTTATCAAGGCTGAACCACAAATTGCCCTCTGACCTTCTGGAGGTCAAGGTGAATGACATGATTTCTCTGAAAGGAGAGTAGACCCCCCCCCCACAAACAAATGAGACTGAAGTCAGAAAGGACATCCTTCCCCTGGTCCCCGTGAAGAACCTTCCCCCAGTGCCCATTCTCCACTAGCATCTATACAATGAGTCTCCACAATAAGGTATCTTGTGGGGGGGGGGCAATAAATGTGGGGAGTCAGGACACCAGCAGACTCATGCAAGAAAATGGAGGACATCCAAGTTACACAAAACACTGGCTGGCCAGAAGTCATTCTTGATTTGAATTTGACGCTGCCACTTCGTAAATGTGTAAACCTGGCCAATTTTATCAAGTCATTGATCCTGAGTTATTCTTCATATATGAAAGGGAGGTGATAATTTATTCTATATAAGATATTTTGAGGGTTACGTAGTTCAAAGACAGTCCAGAGTAGTGGTTCTCAAACTTTCTAACACTGTGACCCTTTAATACAGTTCCCCATATTGTGGTGACCCCCCCACCATAGTATTACTTTTGTTGCTAGTTCATTATTGTAATTTTGCTACTGCTATGAATTGTAATGTAAATATCTACTATGCCGGAGAGCTGATATGTGACCTCTGTGGAAGGATCCTTCAACTCCAAAGGGGTCAAATCCATAGGTTGAGAATGTCTGGTCCAGAGCCTGGTGTCTAGGACACAACACAGCCTGTGGCAATGGCTGAGAAGTTCCAGATGAGGCGGCTCCACTGACATGGAGGAAATACAGTTCAGTCCTAGCTCATCGGTGATCAGACTTGATGCTAAGCTCCAACCCCACACAACAGTGAGGGCAGACTGAGGGTGTCCATAGGTGAGGATCCACAGAAGGACAGAGGGACATTTTTACAGTGGGGCTTGATAGAAGTTAGACCATAGATGATTTGACTCTTTTGTACCTCAAGAAGAGTCTTGGAGGTTTCCGACTCAAGGAAGCACTGGGTATTTTAAAATGCAACCAAGCAGATGTTAGAACTCAAATCCAGTGTTAGAACTGAAGCCTCTAGAAAAGATTCATGACCAAGAAGATGGCCAGCCTGCTGGTCCATGGATGTAAGCCAGACTGACACCTGCACACGCATCCTGGATTGTGCTGGAAAATCGTTCCCAGTCCTCTCAGCCAAAGAAGGAAGGGGAGGCAGAGAATGCCCAAGGGGAAACATATAGGATGAACAGGATGAGCGTGAGCATCAAACTAGAAAAACGTCACAATTGAAAAATTACTCATCTTCATTTAGATGAAGTTCAAGACATAGAAAGACGTTTAAGAAAAGTCATCCACAGTGGGGTTTAGCTCAGCGATAGAGTACTTGCTTGGCAGATGCGAGGCCCTAAGTCTGATCCTCAGCTCTTGCAAACGGAGAAGAGGAAGAGAGAGGAGAGAGGAGAGAGGGTGGGAAGGGGGGTCATCCACAAGCTCAACAGTCATGATAGCTAATGCTAATGTTCCAAGATAAACCTTGTTTTTATGCATATGTTTCTACATATTTCTAAAGAAAGGATCCCACTATATAGGCCAGGCTGTCCTAGAACTTGGGATCTTCATGCCCCCGCTTCCTGAGCACTCAGGATTACAGGTGTGCACCAACATGTCCAACTTTTGCTTAGCCTGTTAACCAGTTCTTTCCAATGACTCCATTTTCATCTTTTCTTTTTTTTCCAGACAGGGTTTCTCAGTGTAGCCCTGGCTGTCCTGGAACTCACTCTGTAGACCATACTGACCTTAAACTCACAGAGATCCACCTGCGTCTGCCTCCCAAGTACTGGGATCAAAGATGTGTGTCACCCCATCCGGCATCAATTTTCCTCTTAAATGACTACCCAGAATTCCACTTTGTGGCTATATAAAATGTTCCTGAGATTTTTATACATTGTAATGAGTGTTCTCAGACACAATGTCATCAAATCCTTGAGCCTAACAGATTTTCAGGCTAAGTGGAGAATCCCTAGAGAGCACGTACTAACATGTTCCATTCCCTGGGGCCCAGGACTTTTCCTGGGGGAGGGCAGACAGCCCACAGTCTATGATGCAGATTTGCTACAATCAAACTGAAGGATGTGCCAGGTCAGCCTCAGGACTAAGATGCAGGGTGCATCTCTTCGTCTCTCTGTGGTCCTCCTTTGTTGTTGAGAAGCTTAGTGGAACCGTTGGCTCCTCCATCACTGAATGAGCATCTTATAGATACTATTGGTTGTGTCTACAGGCCAGGGAACAGGGGCAGGCCCACAACAAGCTCAGTAAATACCCTGATGATGTTACACTGCACCCCGGCTGTCTGTAAGAGTCCACAGTAAATGCCAGTGACCTCCACATCTCCACTTTGCAAAGGAGAAATAAGTTTACATATGTTAGGTATCATTAGACTCCATCCTTGAGATAGGATGGCCCCATAAGTTCCTTGTTAACTAGAGATCCTTAGGGAAGAGGAAATGGAAGGGAAGGTGTGATTTTTGTATATATTCTCCCACTTTTACTGTATTGAATTGGGACTCTCCGTCTTTATCCTTAGCAATATAATCCATGTAGAGCATTTTGCATGGTACATGGCACAGAGCAAATAATGAATGTTGGTCCGTATTGTCTTTGGGTTCAATACTGTTGTTAGTGACTCTCAATATGATCCAGTAAGGTAGGTGGCTATGTAAGATTTAAAAACAAAATACAACTGAAGGTCACGGTAAGCTGTTTCGAATAGTTACCCCCACAATCACACCAAATCAGCAATGCCCATGCGTGTTTCACTGGTCTGGGTAAGGCAGAAAACACAAGAAAGCCGCTTGCCATGTGTCTGTAGAGATCTATGGTGGACAGGTAAACTGGAGGTTGCGCCCACAGCCTTGAACATGCCAGATAAGCATCCTACCACTGAGCCGCATCCTCAGCCCCAGGTGACCCTCCTTTCATAAGCCACACGATGCAGGGAGGAGCCTGGGTCACAACCAGGCAGCCTTTGAGTTGGGAAGTAACAAATATAAACCTAAATGAATTCCCGTGATTACCCACAGGGGGCAGTAACCCAAGATGAGGAGAGCCTGGCCATGCTGACTCCAAATGTCCGACGCCCGTGTGAAAGAATAACTGTGACATTTGACAGGGCTGGACCCTCGACTGCAACGTCCTGGTAGCCAGGGCTGGGGTGGGATGAATCCAGCCTGGGGCTCCCATGCCAAGCACTGTCCACCACAGCTCAGAGACTGGAGGCTCCACTTTACACACTGCAGAGCCAGGGAAGGCTCAGCCAGCAGCCTGCCTTTGCTGCTTATGGTGTTCCGTTATAGGTGGTGTAATGAGCACCACATGAGCTAGGGGCAGAAAGCAACACCTGCTTCGTTAGCCTTTGCGATGCTGTTAAGTCCACGATTCAGGCTGGGCTCTGATGTTCTGCTCTTTGCTCCCCAGTATCTGGGGTCTCAGTTGGGCCAGCTTGAACGATTGCAGTTATCAGCTCAGCTTATGATCTGCCTAGGCCCTGGGGTTCCCCCATGTCCTGTGTGCCGAATGGCTGGGAATGTGTGGTGCCTGGACTGATCCTTATCAGGCGGCACCTTCCCCTGGTTCACTCGGCTTCCGGGCATAGTGGCCTCAGGGTGGTCAGACGTCACACAGTACTGACTCCCAAAGTGAATACTGCCCAGGCAGAGGCTACAAGACTCCTCCCAGTCTGTATAACAATAAAACTGCCTGTACATTACTCATGGTAATTAATCTATTAATATAATGAATATCCTTAATGTATAATTAAGTCCTACTACAATATGGCTTTCTGTTTTGTCCTAACAGTGTCCAGCTCTCATAAAAAAAAAATTTCTTTCCATTGTACATTGTGGGGATGACACAGGAGAAGCAGGCAGAATGATCCTGCAAAAAAATACATTGGAACATGTATACTCGCATTGAGGGTGTGGTTCTATGGTACAGCATCTGCCTGCCCAGGGCTCTGGGTTCCACCCCTGAGGGGAGGCAGGGGGAGGAGAGAGGGAGGACAGAGTAAACGTATGTCCTCAGATCCTCTGTGACAGCACCTGTTCCCTGCTGGGTCCTGGTACGTTGAGACTTGAGACAAACAGTGCAGGTCTCAGTGCCTACGGCCCCTCCTTCTCATCCAGCATCTATGTTTCAAACATCAAAGCCACAGGAAAGACAGAAAGGTAACAATAGCTACTTCACCGAATCACAAAAGAACATTCTGAATCATCCTTTAAAGGATAGTGGTCAGTGGAGGCACACAACTTTAATCCCACACTTGGGAGGCAGAGGCAGGTGGATCTCTGAGTCTGAGGGCAACCCGGTCTACAGAGAGAGTTCAAGGACAGCCAGGGCTACACAGAGAAACCCTGTCCTAAAAATAAAGCAAGACACCTGTCATCCCAGCACTGGAGGCTGAGGCAGGATGACTGTCAAGTTCAAAGCCTGTTGGGGGTTAGATGGTCTGGTCTCCCAGTCGGTCATTTAAAAGGTCAAAACATCTGTTTGCCATGCACAAGCTTTTGGCTTCCCATTGTAACCCACAGTAACCACATGGAAGTCCCAGTGGCTCACATGAGTGGCCCCGGCTTCCACGTGAAGATGCTGTCATCTTACACAGCTCTCACTTGGAGGAACTTGTCTGAGGCTGATGGTGAAGGAATTGCACCCACGTGCTTGCTCAGATTCTCACCAGCCCCCGAACACAAGTGTCTGCTACAGACACTTTTTCCGCAGGAAGGCTGAACAAAGCCAAAGCCAAGAACGGCAATGCCCTCCCGACGCCAAGGAAGTCGGGAGCCCCATCGGTCCTCCACGACCCCCGCCAGCGCTGAGGCAAAGCCGGCAAGGACTCATGACGTGCGCGCCGAGTGTAGGCAGAGGCAAGGGCTCAGCCCTCTTTGTGCAGTGATGGTCAGAGCTGCCTCCTTGTCCTCCTCCACTATTATTTGTGGGTGCGCTGCTAATTTACTCGGCTGACTCATTCACGGGGGCAAACACAGCTTAGCGCTCTGTACGTTGGGGAAGCGTGTGACCTGGCAGTGCAAGGGACAGTATCTCAGCATCAAATGTCCATCTGCTAGGTGCTCAGAGACTGACTCACCCTCTGTCAAACCAGCCCCTCAAGATCATAGGCGTTGCCCCACTTGGTTCAAAGACCATGGCTTTGACCTAAAACCTGGTTGGTCTCGAGTTGGTGAGTCTCTTCCCCATGACCTTGGAAGGCCGTCCCACATCATCCCTCCTCACCAAATTCTAGGCCACCCCACTGAGAACCAAGGACAACAGCAGTCCCAACGCTTCTCCCAGCCCACTGAGAAGGCATGGAGGATTCGGAGTTAGACCAGCAAGACAGAGTGTGCTACCTGCAAATTTGAAAAGCCACACAGAAACACCATAGGACAATCAGAGAATGAAAAGCTTGGGACAGATGGTGGCTGCTCTCCACTGGCACGGCCTGAGAACAATCCCAGGCTCGGGGTGTGGCTCAACGTAGAACCGTTGCTAGGCATGCACAAGCCTACAGATTCAATCCCCACGCACACTCTGAGTGGACCGGTAGGCATCCACTTCTGCGGCACATTCTGACCTCCCTCCTTTGAGTGGCTAATGTCATGTTGTCCCTGTGATAAACGATAAAGGGAGAAAGCTTCACGCGGGAGAAAAAGCAGAAATCAAAAAGAAGTACATGAAGAAGGAAGGGCAGAGACCACCCTGAGAGAACTGGTCTGAGAAAAGACGCGTACCTCGCAGGAGAGGTTTGGTGTGGCATCCCAGCCCGACAGGTTCGCATGTCTCTTGGTGATTTGATATATAAATATAGAGAGTGCAGAAATCCTTAAGAAACAGACAGATAATTGGCTCCGTGTGAGCGGTGTTTGCATGCTCACTGCTGCTACTGTGAGACGCCACACCAGAATGACTAATACTTCTCCCCGGCCTAAATTAGATTTTGATTGTGTTGTGTATATATCCACCGAATCACAGATGTTGGAGGGGGGGAAAAAAGACCCAAACCTCTCCAGAACACCTCCTGCGGAGCATGTGGGATCGTCTGCGCAGGCGTGACACCACTACTAACCCCTTCCCACCCCCATGCGCACGGAAGTCACCCCCATGGGAGCTCCACCTGGAGAGCACCTGGGGCTGGCGGGTTGCATAGGGAGTCTGTTTATAGGGATTTGATGAAGGAGACCCCGCAGTGTGGCTCCACACAGACGCTCCCTTGGTGGCTAATGCCCAGGGTGTCTTGTTCTTATAGATTCTCCCGGAGTCCCTGCAGCTGCAGGTAGAGTGAGCAGTTGAAGGTCCTCCCTGGCTCACGTCCTACACTGCCCCTCAGCCGTTCATTCTGTTCCACTGGGTGCCAGTAGTAAGTGCTTTCTTTGTTTCTCTTGCAGAATTTAGCCTATGAAATCATCCTAACCCTGGGACAGGCATTTGAGGTCGCTTATCAGCTAGCTCTACAAGCGAGAAAGGGGGGACATTCCTCCACGCTTCCGGAAAGCTTTGAAAACAAGCCCTCCAAGCCCATCCCCAAGCCCCGCGTTAGCATCAGAAAGTCAGTGGTAAGTAGAAGAGAAAGGCATCTCTAAGCCTGCGGCCAGAGGGATGGGGGTGTTGCAGCAGGGCCCGGTGCCGTGGGGGAGGCCTTTAGAATCCAGCCTGCCCTCCCCTGTCCTTTCCCTCGGTCTCCTGCTGGCATGTGACCATCATCCTTATCTTGGTTCCTGCAGTCTCAGAGAATCCTCTCCCTGACCCAAAGGTACCAGAGGAAAAAAAAAAATCCCATTTTTGCTGCCACCTGCAGCAGCCACAGCCTCGGGAGGGCAGAATACCCACTGCCACTTCTGTTTGTGGTACGGCTTCCCAGAAGGTCTAGAAAATTCTGGGGGCAGCTTTCTCCGAGGCCTCGCCTGCCATCCTAACCGGGTCAGGCCTCTGCCCTCCAGAGAGGTTTGCAGAGGCTCAGGGTGACCATGCTCTGGTACCCTACTGGCAAATGCCAGATGCCCCCAGCTTCTGTGTCTTTCGAGAGGCCAAGGCATCATCCTTGAGATGCCTGGGCCACATCCTGTGTGCCTTCCCTCTGGACAGCTGAAGCTCCTTGCAGCCTAGTCACTGCTAGAAGGTGACAACCCTCCTCCCTGTCATCTACCTCCCTCCAGGAACTTCCTCCCTTCCCTCCCTCCCACAGGCTCTGCAGACATCCTGTCCCAACAGGCTGGTATGACTACAAAGCGGCCGCCTCTGGTAGTAGCAACACCCCAAAGCTGGAAGGCGCCCAACCAGCTTCCCATCTGCTTTCTGCTCCAGCTACCTACCATCCTGCATCCTAGAGTCTCTGGGATTGGCACCGGGCAGGCCCCCAGAATGCATTGCCCCCTCACCCTGCAATCTTTCCATCTGCCACCTTCTCCTCCCGGCAGCTCTCAGCCCCCGTGTCATGCGGAAATAGACATTTTTAACCTCCCAAGAGAGGTTCCTTCCTTTGGTGACGATGTGGCTACTGGTTCTGGGGTCCCTCTCCTGTCTTGGGTAACTTCTGCACCCGCGGGGATGACCCCTCAGCTGACTGGTCATCACCAAGGCCTGTCCCTCTCAGATCCCACACTGCACTGCTACCCCTGACCTTCCTGCCTTAGCACCACCCCAGCCCATGCTCCCAGCTCTCTCTCTCCAGTCCCAACAAACCCCAAACTGGGAAGCGCCTGCTCAGTCCGGTTTTTAAGCATCTCCACCGAAGTCAACAGAAACCCTTGCTTCTCTCCTCCCTCTTCTGGGCCCAGTAAACAGCACGACCCTCCATCAATGCTGCTCACATCCAAACCCACAAGCCCCTTGCATCCACACCTCTCCGTCCCGCCCGTGAGCAGGGTCCGTTCTCTGCTCCCCTGGAGTGCACCTCCAGCCTGCCCACTCCTCTCCATTTCCTCCCCCATCAACCCCACCCTTCCAATCCAAGCCCAGTGACCCTTCCCAGTTTCTCCCTTTCTCCACACAGCAGGGACCATGGCACCCAGGAAATACCACACTCGGCGATGCACAGGCCTCCCCGTTCCTTGACTATCCACTTCTCAGTGCCGCTTAAGTCTGGGTGCCACTTGCTCCCTACACCAGGATGGCTCCCTTCCACCTCCCCTAGCCCCGCCCCCGTCCCCGTCCCTGCCCTGCATGGCCCCCTCCACGGGATCATACGAGCCACGGTTGCATGAAGACGCTTTTCCTGATTGAAACGGGTGCCTGGTCATACTCTAGCTCCCTTTCATTCTCTGTAGTATTTACTGAGTTTGTTTTCTTACCACTTATCTCTGCCTCTCTGCTTCATGACATACACTGGCATGTTGTGACCCCGGGCCAGGGCCTTAGCATCCACTTAACACACATCTGTTCTTAAAGAAGTGAGATCCTGCAGGTGGATTTAACGAACGTGTCTCTGAGTCTGATTAGGTTTCTGGGTGTCCAGGAACGCACAGCATGCTTGGGGGATTGTCACTTAGGCTACTATATTCCTTCTCGTGTGGGCTGGGTAAGTCTGTTCACCGTGGTCCACATAGACTTCTTCCAGATGTGCACAGAGCTTCTTGCCGTAAGGGCTCATAGAATATTCATCTAGCTACCCTCTCTGGGAAACGGGAAAATACACAGTGAATAAGGCTAATGACTTTACCTGGCTCTGGTTCCAGTCCCTCACCAGACTTTAGTATTCCCACTTCCTCAGCTCTGGCTGTTTACTGTTAGGAAATAGTGCTCCCAAGACTGTGAAGTCCTTCCCTCCAGCTATGGAGACACAGTAGAAACGCAGCAGAAGGCAGCCCGACGGGAGCATAGGCACAGACAAACCCTGCAGCCTCCAGCAGGCTGAAGAGCTGGTAGAGGAAGGCTGAGCATGCCTTCCAGAAATTCCTTGGCCCAATTTACAGAGAAAAGTGGATGGCCAGAAGATGAGAGACATTAGGGAACGAGCTTAACTGCGGCCTGTCCGAGCTCAGACCTTAGCTACTGCCCTGGGAATGGCCTGCTTGGCCATTGTAAAAGACAAGGACAGTGGAGGTCAAGGCCCAACCACACGGTCCATCTCCCCCAGGAAGCTGTGCCTGCCTTCTGTCCACCCCAGTACCTCCTCCTATCCTGGCAGCCCACTCATTGTCTTAACAGTATCTATTGACCGTACAAATATTTACTCTATGCCTGCTTCACATTGGGCTGCCAGGAGCTTTGCCAGGTTCGGAGAACACAGCAATCAAGGGAACATAAAACCCCACCTTGGTGGGCAGCCATTGTGGAGAGGAAGTAGGACAGGAAGCCTGCTGGCATGTGTCAGTAAGAGAGCAGAAGGGGGAAGCAGAAAAGTCGAGGTGCCGTTTTTTGTAGAGGGTGTGGCGGGTACGGCTTCTAGGAGAGGAAGGGATGTCGGAGTCAAGATCTGGACCATCCTGGCTAAGAGCCAACGGAGAGAAGAGAGGGGTGCCCAAGGTCTGGCAGCGGGGAGAGGAAAGGCCTTGTGTGATGATGGGTGTCTGAGGTCCAGCAGCGAGGAGAGAAGAGGCTTTGCGCAATGATGGGTGGCCAAGGTCCTGCTTCAGGCTGGCATGGCAGAAAGTTCAACAAGCAAGTGGGCAGGCACCCGCAGGGTCCTCCTGAGGATTTAGGGTTCTTTGGGGACCCCGCTGGAGGGTGGGAACAGCCACTGCTCACCCCGCTGCCTGAGCCCTGGGGGGCGGGGCCGGGTCTCACTCGCCTCACCCTTGCAGGCTCCTGCAGAGTCGCTGTGCAGTGCAGGTGCGAAAGCGCGAACGCCAGGTCCGCCCCGCAGCGCGGCTGGGCGCGCGGGGCCCGAGGTGGGGTTCCAGCGGCGCCCCCGCGGCCGCGCCGCCGCCCAGCTGCCGGATAACGGGCATCAGCCTTTCTGTTTTAAAGCAGATGGACCCTTCTGAGCAAAAGACTCTGGCCAATCTGCCGTGGATTGTGGAGCCGGGGCAAGAAGCCAAGAGGGCCATTAATACCAAGTATGAAACCACGATTTTCTGATACTCGCCGCCCCGTCCTCGCGGTGCCTTGCTCGCCAAGCAGTCCCCGCAGCAGGCTTTCCTTCGCGCCTCCGTGTCCACTCGCCCGGGAGGAAGACTGCTCAGCTCGCGTGGCCTCATCACGGGCGGAAAGGCCGCCGGCCATCCCTAGGGAGCTTTCTGCCAGCGAGACTTTGTCGCCCCTAGAGGCGCGGGGCTTGGGGGGGGCTGCGCGGGGCACCCCAACTCCGCTACCACCGCCTCCGAGGTACTGTTCGACTGCCCCGTACTTGCTTTGCTTTAGTTGGGGAGAAAAATCTTTTAAAAGTGATGGAGGGGGGTCTCCAGTACTGCCTAAAGTCTAAAAACATCTTGGGGTTTAAGTTTTCACCGTCAGCCGTTTTGAAGGGAAAATCAGGACAGTACTAGCGCCCCCCCCCCCCAAAAGCATCTGTAAAATCATTGTTATCACCGAGTGCAGTGTCATGCAAAAAGACAAAGCAACCCTCGATTGCCAGGAAACTCCGTCTCCCGGTTTCTATATTTGTGGATTTTATATGTAATCGACTATGTCAGATAAAGGAAACCTTTATTGAATGATTCAAAAATTTAAAAGTGATTTAAAACAGAGGAATTTATTATGCACAGAAAAAAATGTGTCTTGTATTAAATATTTTTATTAAAAGAATGTTTCATTAATGCATTCATAAGAACACTGCGCTTGCTGTGCGGGATGTTTCTGGTTTCAAGTGACTCCATCTCCGCTGCACGAGGATCAGCTCAGTTGTGACTAGCTCTGACGCTGTCCCACAGGCAGGAGATCGGGCTCGCGCCCACTCGGGGTGACCCACTGTGCTGACGCAGCCATAGCCCGCACGAGTGGTTTTTAGGGATTTTTTTTTTTAACCTTCGAAGTGTTTTAAAGAACATGTTTAACAAAAATAAATATATAATCTAGGGCTCCTGCTGTCAAGATTTCTGTCATGGAAACCTTGTTTGAGAATGGTGTTAATAAAATTCTATTGCAAATTTTTTTCTAGAAAAAAAATAAACACAAAAAAAGAAGAAATTCCAAAGTAATAAAGACTTTTCTTGAAAAAGATTTAAAAAGTTTGCTTACTATTTGATTAAATAAATTTACTTACGTTTCTTTAAGGCATTTTAATTTTTTAATGTCTCTGTGGAGTATTTGTATTATACCATAATGTATATTTCTGTAGAATCAAATTATATAAACAGTACCAATATCATTATAGAAAAATAACATTTTAATGTATATTGTTCTAACTGATCATATTGTGACTCATTTTGAAGTTCATTATAGCGATATTGATAAATTGTGAACTTGTCTTAATGTTTTTTTATTAACCAATATTATTTTAAACCTGAGATTATCACATTCATCCGTTGGTGAGTTTTGAAAAAAAAAAAAACTAAATTTCATTTCCACTGACAAATGTATATGGTTTTAGTTCAGTGTCAGAGAATTTTAATACAATATTAAATTACTTGAACTGAATAGTTCCTTGTATATATTTTGCCTATTCACTGTTGATATGTATGTAGTAAACCGAGAGGAAAATAACACTAAAATATGGTACCAAAAGGAACTTGTACAGGAGCGAAGCAGCCTGTGGCTTTGCCGAAACACATGCGTGTGTGTAAATAAGCTTGGGCTTCCAGTTATAAATTTTGTAATTTTTGTCATTATTTATATCCTATTTTAAAAGAAAAAAGCACACAAAATAAAACAGAAGTACAGCGACTGGTGCTTGGCATCATTCCGTGAGCACCCCACAGCACACTCCCACTGAGGAGGGGGCCAAAGGCCCCGCCCTCTGACAGCCACACATAAAGATTTTTCGGTTTTTTTTTTTTTTTTTTTTTTACAATTGGCAACATCACTGAGAAAAACTTGCTCATTTCCAAGTTCACACAGTCTGAAAAAGAAACACTATCTTCTGGAGCTTGAATTTCAGCCATAAGCCAACACTTAAAAGTGGCAGATAAGGGGGGATTGGTTAAGACAGACATTTCTAAGACAGAGGGGACTCCCCCGCCCCGAGAATGGACTGCTTATATAGCACAACGTAGGTGGCTTGCTTGGGAAAGTATCCACTATGCATCCTACACATCCACTAGACACCTTTGCCCCTGCTATAAAGTGGGTGAGGAGCCAATCAGAGTCACGCTGATCCTAAGGTCAGTAATCACCACGCTGCATGTCCTCTGACCTTCAGGTCACCCACTGCCCAGCCCATGACTGCTACCCTTGGAAACGCTAAGCAGTCTTAGGGTGTTCTCTGCCTGTCATGCAGAGGCCTGGAGCTTTGAACCCAAGAGAGCTACACCAGGGAAAGCCAGGCTGAAAGGGACCCTGGAACACGTCTCTCCTGAAGGAGGCTGCAGGCTGGGAGTTCTCACAGAGGCTTCCACTGAGCTAGTTTGCTCCTTTATGACCCTGTCTTTTCTCCAGTCCTCTTAAGTCCTCTTACAGACCATCTCTGTTCATCACGTGTCTTTCTGTCCATGGTGGTTCCAGCATGAAGTACATGGCACGCTCCCATCGGGAGGAATTCAAAGATATGGCTTGCATAGCGGTGTGATGGGATAGTCTCCTTGTGCTGGTGCCACTTGAAGGGGCAATAAGAACAGAGAAAGCTTTGTGGCAGGGTTAGCACCTCCAGACCGGGGGGGGACACACAGTTGTGGTGACCCTCAGGAAGGAAGGCAGGGGTGACCCTGATCCCCCTGTCCATCCTTCACCCCTCCACCTGCATGACACAAACCCACTGAAGGTCGGGGCCCAAGAGCAGCCCGTGACCAGGGCAGGGCAGGGCAGGAAAGGGGCATTGCATGGGGCGGAAAAGCCAGCTCAGGCATGGGATAGACGATGTGTAGCTGATTTTCTTTTTCTTTAAGGAAAACCTGATATTTGATAAATGCAGTAGCCAGAAGGTAAAAGTGACAGCCCTTAAATGCTAATGTTAATCAAAAGAGAACTTAAACGCTCCTTTTACAGAAGGACTTGAGTTCAACTGATCCATTTAATGTTTTTCTTATTAAATGGTGTTCTGTAATAAATCTGAATGACTGAACCATACGAAAATTATGCTCGGCCTGTTAATAAATAATGAAAGTGGCTATCCTCAAGCTGCCCTGCTTGGGAATGTCGCCAGCCTGCCATCTGATGTTTGGATAAGATGGAATAGAAGTTCAAGCGTAAAGGGTGTGTGGCTACACTTGAACATCGGTGGAAATGTGCACTTGGACCCCAAGTAATGTTACTCCTGTCCCTAAAAAGAATTGAGAATCTGCAGAGCCGTCCGGCTTCCCGTGAGCTGGGATGTAATGTCTGTGTCAGAACTATGTATGAATAAAAGCCTCTTTACTGACATTACATCTCTAAGTCCTGCTTGTCGGCTGGCCGTTCATTTCCTATGAGGAGCAATTAGACAGTGATAAACTCTGTCTTAACAGAAACCATGACCAACCAGCGTAGACCAGCAGCCTCTCCTCAGCCCACCTACAGCCCTGGTCCCCACAAGTCCCCTTGGCCTCACAAACATGTACTATGGTTGGCCCCAGGAACAGAGCCCTGCTTCCCAGAAAAACCAGCCCCCAAGCAGAGCAGGACCTGTGACCCAGTCCCCACTCAGCACCTCTCTGTACCCACAGAGAGGCCCTCCACATGGTCTTACTTCTGACCTGGTGGAGGGGCTGCGACAAGTCAGGCTCAAAGTCAGCTCACAATGAGGTAATCAATGCTATCAAAGCGATCCACATCCAGTACCCAATACAGCTGCACTCTGAGGTCTCCATGACTCAATCAGGCTGTCCCCACAGGGACAGTGCGTGCTACTCTCCATCCCGAGAGGCCACAAAGCAGCCCTGAGGAGAAGGTGAGACAGCCCCAGGAAGGAGCTACATCAACTATTTCCTGACATTTGAGAGACTGATTTCTGCATATTTCTCAAAGGCGCATGCCCAGTGTGTGTGTGTGTGTGTGTGTGTGTGTGTGAGAGAGAGAGAGAGAGAGAGAGAGAGAGAGAGAGAGAGAGAGAGAGAGAGAGAGAGAGAGAGAGAGAGAGAGAGAGATTCCAATGTGTTGAATGTTGAGTTGGGAGACTGAGAAGAAAGGCACTTCCGGCATGTTTCATCAGCATTTCCAGGGTGTGCTATCTTCAGAAACCCTGGGAGGGAGGTGAGTCGGGTGTCCTTTGAGAGGAAACTATGCCTCAGCTCCAACTCATTGTCAAGAGTAGAAAGGAAGACCCTGCCTCTGCAGGCTTTCTAAGAAAGCTGGGTTCTTATAGGAAAGGAAGACCTTTTGAAATGTTGGCAACTAACCCATGGTCTAAAAGTTAGGTGTGGGGTTGGTGAGATGGCCCACCAGGAAAAGGATGAGATGGCTCATTTCTGGAACCCACCTAAAGGTGAAAGAGAACCAGCTCCGTCAGGTTGCCCTCTGACCTCCACACGCATGCACGCAGCACGAGGCAGTGAGAGCGGAGGAGGTGGCGGCAGAAAATGCTGACACTGATATTTGTTTTATGAACATATCCGTTATGAACTGAATCTGGTGACTAGAAAGGCCAGACACAGCCATGGCTTCAACCAGGGAGCGGGTGAGTTTTCCTTCACACAACAGGAATTTTAGAGACAGGCGGTACAGGCCACGCTGGTAGCTGTCTGTCATCCGAATCCCAAGGCTCATCTAGATTCCTACACTGCCAACCTAAGCGTGTGGTTTCTAGCCTTGAGGTTAAGACCTCATCGTCGCAATGTAGCTGCCAGAACACTATCCTGAGTGTTCCTATTCCAGACAGGAGGAAAGGATGGTAAGGGCTGAAGACGGTAGTGTTGCCTGGGTGACCGACCTTTGAAGAGGCTCTCTAGAAAAAGCTCCACCCCCCAACTTGACAAAGCTCCCGGCCCACCCCTACTTACTAAGACGACAAAAACTGTGATGGTGTTTGATATTTTTGACGGAGCACAGTGAAACTCCCAACAGAGTAAAGGCTGTTAGTGAAGGAACGGGGAGAAGCTGGATTTGGGGGGCGTTCACCACAGGAAGGGGCAAAAGAAAAGCAAGCTCACACAGGTGAGAGAAGGCAGAGCCTGTAGGGGGTGCTGGTGATGATTCTTACAGAATCATTCCTAAACCCATCTGGGGACAGTCCCTTCGGCTGTGCTAGTACACAGCTGTGCTCACTGGCTCCGGAGACCATGACAGCGGCAGAGCAAGGTTAAGGGGCAGCTCACACAACCCAGGGACATTCGGCTGTAGTTCAGAGGGGACCAGCCTCGTCAGGCATCAAGGCCAAGGGCAGAGAGGGCTCGATGTGCCTTAATCTCTACGACATCCTGTAATCACACGGAAACTTTAAAAACTATTGTCCGGGTCCCAATCAAGCCCTGATCTCTACTACATCCTGAAATCACATGGGAACCTTAAAAACTATCGCCTGGGTCCCGTCTCCTGAGAGAGGGCAAGGTCTGGGATGGAGGAATTCTAGCCTCTGTGGTGAGAGGTGAGGAGCAAGACAGTCCCCCCAGAACTGCCCACACCAGCGGTTCCCCCAAAGTAGGTCCATTTGTCGGGGCCACACCGCTAGAACGTTAGCACCGTCAACACTTGCACTTGGCTCAATGGCCAACCATGCCATCCTGTGCCGGCATACCTAAGCCATGGGCCAGGTAGGCCCCCAGTCGTAAGCACCCCTCATCCCCCATCCTCCTGGACTGCACCATTGGTGCACACACAGCCCTAAGGGAGTGAACAGTGAGGAAGAGAGCAAGTGACAGCCTCCCTGCTGAGCCAAGGGTCTCTTGAAAGGCAACAGCCACAGGGAGAAAGAAGCAGACGCTGCTCAGATGGAGCCGAGTTCCCTGGTGCAGAAGCGGCAGGCACCCGGCCGAGAGATGAGGAGCCCTGGGCAGGATGGGAGCCTAGAGTGACTGGGTCATTCACTGTGGCCTGGTATGTTCTCCTTTGTCTCCCATAGGCCCCGGGGTCCTTGGCATATTTCCTCTCTGACGGAAGAGGAAACCAAGACTCTAAGGCTGCAAATGGGAGGAAAAGAAGAAAGGGATCAGCAAGGCAAATGACCCCAGTCTGACTCCTTAAGGAGTTCCAAAGCAGGGGCTGGGGAGAGGGTTCCATCCATAGAGTGCTCTCCTTGAAAGCTCTGTGGACTTGAGGGCCTGAGTTTGAGCCCCCAGAATCTACGTAAAAGGCCAGACGTGGTAGAGTAGCCTGTAATCCCAGTGCTGAGGAAACAGAGGCAGGTGGATCCCTGGGAGTCAATGACCTGCCAGCCTAGGCTCGCTGGCAAATCCCAAGCCAGTAAATGACCAATAAGAAACAAAAGAAGATGGATGGAACCTGAGAAACAACATCTGGTATTGTCCTGGGGCCTGCATGTCCAAACACGCATGCGCATGTTCACTGTACACACGTGAATATGCACGCACGCGCCCGGCTCAAAGTAGAAACCGGCCCCTCTGAAGAGGAGTCAAGGTTACTGCTAACAACTTCCCGCACTCAATGCTGCAGTCACCTGACAACCAAGAGCAGGCCGGCAGCTGCGAAGCGCTTGCAGACCCAAAGCGCTCCCACCTCCGCTGCCCACCAGGCTCCTATCAGAACGGCCAAGGGCATCCCGGTAAGTACCAGGATGGGGACTCTGACGACCAGAGGCAGAAAATGTCATCTGACGTTGACCGCGGGAGCTGATGCATCACTCATGCAGAAATGAAAAGCTGCTTTCAGATCCTCCCGCCCCAGGCTTCTGCAGGAGAAGCCGGACTGAGTTACCATGGGAGGCAGTTAGATTGCCAAACTCCTGTTCCCCACTTGCAGACAGCCTAGAGACGTGTGTGTGTGTGTGTGTGTGTGTGCGCGCGTGCGTGCGTGAGTGCGTGCGTGCGTTTCCAGGCAGGTAACTAACATCCTACAGCACTGTCTCGAGATCCAGTTAAATCGTGTGTGTAGAGCACCCTGCCCACACCTTGGCACTCTCAAAAGTACAGCTGGAAGAGGGCTTGCCTGTTATGAAAGAAGCCCCAGATTTTTATCTCCAGCACCGCGTGAAGCATGTATAGGGATGCATACCTATAACCCCAGCACTGGAACAGGAGGATCAGAAGTTCGAGCTCACCCACAACTATGTGAGTTCAAGGTCAGCCAGGGCTGTTCTGCTCCAGGAAACCCTGTCTGTGTTAGTGAGCCAGGTGGTGGTGGAGCAACGCCTTTAATCCCAACACGGGAGACAAAGGCAGGTGGATCTCCTTGAGTTTGAAGCCAGCCTGGTCTACAGAAGTAGTTCCAGGCCCGGCTCCATTGCTACTAGGAAACTCTGTCTCGAGAAAAGCAAAGTGTTAAATGAGAACAAGTCCCAGGTGAGGAGAGGAGAGCCACTGCATCCCAAGGTGAGGAGGTGAGAATCGCTGTCAAGACGGCAGAAAGAACATCTCAGAACCACTACCAGACTGGCGGATTATCTTCCCCAGACACTGAAAGGCAAGCCTGTGTCCTCCATGAAACGCAGTCACGTCCCACCTGAACCTTGTAGCTGACCTGTGGGTCTGGGCTTCCCCCAAACAGGAAAACCAGGGTTGGATGCGAGCCCCAGCTTCATCACTGGTGCCTGAGGGTTAGTTCTTCCAAAAACCAGGTGGTGCCCCAATATAATCCCAACACTTGGGAGACTGAAGCAGGAGGATTGGGAGTTCAAGGCAAGCCTGGAATGAGTCCTTGTCTCCACAAAAAGGGGGGGGGATAACAAGATGGCTCAGTGAGTAAAGACACTGCCAGCAATCCTGATGAGCTCAGTTCAGTGCCCAGGACCCACAGGGTGGGCCGACTCCCGTCCTCTGACCTCCACAGTCACACTGCGGCATGAGGATGCACACACACATGCACACAAAATTAATTTTTAAAAAATGAAAATTTTAATTTAAAGATTGTGGATGTCTAGTCTACAAACCTCCAGCACTGCAGAAATGAAGTGAGAGAGGCCCAGGCCTGGAACAGACACAAAATGTTTCTGAGGATGTGTGATACCATGGTCTCTAACTCCTTAGGATATCCCCCAGCCCTGGTCAAGTCCTTCTCAGCGACCGAGAGCCCTGGGAGCTGCTCTGCAGCTCAGACTACACACCCAGACCTGGGCCATGGATGCCCCTAGCCCAAGGGGATGGGAAATGACAAGGGGCCCCTCTCTATTCACCTATTCACTCTGTGTGATCGGCTGCATTCCCAGCCCTGGAGTTCTGACCTTATAAATGAATTTACAATGAACGCTGGCAACTCACTTTCTAGAGTCATAAATGAAAATTCCCCAAGTTTTAGTCTTCTCGTACTAGCAGGGAGACCCAGGAGCAAATTATCACCAGTGCTAAGTGACTTCAAAGGCCTGGTCTCTGGTGGGCACCACATTTGATCCAATTCTTCGGGCCCTTCCGTGTGAACAGACGCCTGGAAGGGCATTCGTCTGCAGCTGACCTCACAGCCCAAGAGTAACTGAGGTTCCCAGCCAGGCATCTTAATAACTGCTTAACACATGCACCACTCAGCAGGGAGGCGATGCGAGCGAGCAATCTTCTCCAGTGACGATCTTCAGAGACCGGGAATTACTAGAAAGCCAGTTCTCCTTCTCTAAAGGTCACTACGAAAATTATAACAGAAAGCGTTTGTTGGATAATAGACGGCCTCTCTTGCAGACCTCAACACTCCGGGGATATGTTTATTCATCCGCTGTAATTTAGCAGCAAACCTCTTTCATCCAAGGAAAGTTTTACATTCCCCTAAATGATGTGTCTGTCACAGGACAACGATAAAAAGCGGGGCCATAAAGAAAACTGGTGATAGATTACAACGTGATTCAGCAGCTTCTCAATAACCTTATGGATGGGGAAACAAGAGAATCCCGTGAGCATCCAGGCACTCGGGAACTCTGGCAGGACGAGCTACGTTACACACCAGGGTGAAAGCACATAGCCATTAGATGTTGTGTGATCTATGGGGGGTGGGGACGCAATAGGCAAATAAGCAATGCCAACAGGATAAAGATAAAGAAGTGCCAACAGAAAGGGGAGAATGTCCAAAAGAGGCAGGACAGACCGTCGACCTTTGAAGGTTGTTTCCAAGGATACATAAAAGATGAAGTTGGTGAAAAATAAAATTAGGGGGTTGGAAGGTAAGAGAAGAAAATAGCTCATGCGAAGCCACTGAACCAAGAAATCAATCAGCACACAGACCCAGAACACACAGATTAAAATTGGTATTGGAAATGTTCAAAATTAAGGTTAGGAAATGCCATGAACAAGAGCACAAACGGGAGCCGGGAGAGATGGCTCAGCGGTTAGGAGCACACCCTGCTGTACCAGATGGGTCTGAGTTTGGTTCCCAGCACCCACAACGGACAGATACGTCCGCAGAGAGCATTCTGAGACACAGCAGACATCCCTTGCTCTCTTCTCACTGTGGGCATGTGACCAGTGTCTTCAAACTCCCGCTGCCTCGACTTCCCCACCGTGGTGGACTGCACCCTGACCTGGGAGCCAAAGTGAGCCCTTTCTCCCTCAGGTTGGTTTGGTCAGTGTTTTACCTCAGCACCAGGGAAAGTAACCAGCACAGCTAGATTCTGTAAAAAAAAAAAAAAAAAAAAAAAAAAAAAAGGACTCAGGGCAAGCAGGGGTAATAGGACAAAGGCAGATTTCTGGAGGAAAGCTAGTGTCAACGGAGGGTGTGGGCAGTGCACGCTGGTGGCAGGCAGACAGCAGACATCTCCAAGAGAGTTCTCAGGGAGATGAAGCTAACGGACCACCTCATGCATAAGGGAACATTGAAAAAGCAGATAAACAACCAGAGTTCAATGCACGATGTGAGCATAGAAAACTAAGCCAAAGATGGAAGACAGAGGGGACACACACACACACTCATACACACCCATACACTCACACGCATACACTCACCCACCCATATACACACTCACACACACATATATACTCACACATCCACATCCACACTCATACACACACACTCACACTCTTACACACCTATACATTCGCAATACACAATACACTCCTCTCTCTCTCTCTCTCTCTCTCTCTCTCTCTCACACACACACACACACACACACACACACTCATTCTCTCACACACAGAGGGGGAATCCTAGGGGTCAGAGAAGATCCAGATTAAAGAAAATATTTTCATACTGTGTATAACAGACTTCTACAAAGTCACCATGTTCTGTTCTCTCTTTTTAAGTCACCCATGTTCTAAAAGCCCAAGAGCCCATCATCCTAAACTATGGGCAATGACTGGCAGAATTCGTAAAATGAGCTTCCACAGGTGTGGTAAGACCCTTGCCCAGATGTCCCCTGTAGGTTCCTACAACTGCTAACTTTAGAACTTGGTTTGACTGTTGAATACTCAAAGAGCAAAAATGCCTCAGCTTTCCAATTCTTAGGCACGGCTCTCAGAGGTAAGCATGGGGCTTTTATTTCCCTGCTTATGGAATTTTGCCTTATTTTCCTGCTGTGAGTGATGTGAATGTCCGTGGTCCTCAAAAGTATCTCAAAAACAGGATAGGAAAATGGCTGAGAGTAGTTTTTTACACATTCAACATCCTTAGCACCAGGGAAACGTAAACTTAAACTGAGATTTCATCTTCCCTCGGCCCAGAAGAGCTAAACTCAAGGAAGCAAATAGGAACAAACGTTAGCGATGATTTGGGGGAGCGGAGCCTCATTCATTGTTGTGAAAACTGACGCAGCCACTAAGAAAATCAATGTGGGGTTTCTCGAGAAGCTATAAATAGAACGACCATACGACCCGGACTTACCACTCCTGGGCATAGACCCAAAGGACTCTACATCCTACTACTGAGACATTTGCCAGGCCATGTTCTTTGCTGCTCTGTTCACAATGAACAGCCTAGATAGTCAACCACCGATCATGAAAATGTAGTTCATACATACACATAAGAAAATTTGTTTTTTTATTTTCATATCTTAAAACTTCATTTTATGTGTTTAAGTTGTATCTGCATGTAAGTCTGTGCATCACGTGTGTGCCTGGCCCCACAGAGGTCAGAAGAGAACACTGGATCCCCTGGAAGTTAGTGCAGAGACTGGAACACGGGTCTTCTGTAAGAACAAGTGCTCAGGATCACTGAGCCACCTCTTCATCCGCACCATGGATGAAAAGATATGAAAAAATGAAAAGGCACCATTCCGTATAAAAAAAAAAAGGGAATTATTAAATTACAGATAGGAGAGGATGGAGCTAGAAATCATTTTGAGTCAGGTAACCCAGATCCAGAAAGACAAACACCACGTGTTCTCTCTCATATGTGGATCCTAGCTTTGAAAGGAAAGAGGATGGAAGGTGGGAGGGAAATATGGGGGGGGGGGCCCTCTTTCAGATGTCATAGGTTATCAAACAAAAAGTCCAGCACCTTGGGGTGGATGGTCAAGGCGATTCCATAGATCCCCGCACAGCACAGCACAGCACAGCACAGGCTATAAACATTGTTCTTGGTTACATATCAGAACCGTATGGTTAAGATCACACACTTGAGTCACAGAACATGGAAAAAAAAAATCAAACTGCCCTTACCTGGAAACTTCCTCCCTACCGGTAAGTGTTCACAGGGCTGGGAGGTGCCATGCAGGTTGCTTGGGGGGGAGAGAAGTCATCAACCGCCTTACCAAGTTGTGAACTGCAAGCTGTCATAATGACCACACCATAATAACTGACGAATGCCTCTTAGGACCCTGGTGACAGGGATATCTGGGGTAACCGGCTGCTTCCCAGTTGGATGTGAGGTCAATTTCACAAGACAGAACTCATGCTTGGTACCGTTAACTGAGCTAAGAACCCTTCGCTCCATAGATCACAGACCCGAGGAAGAAAGCCTGCTGTTACTTTGCTAAATAAATCCGACTGCCTCCTAGAAACTTATCTCTCTATCCACGTTAGTACTGCTCCGCACTCTCATTAGAGAAGCTTCTCTTAGAGGTGGATGGGAGTTAATACGGAGACAACTGGCCAACGCACAGAGAATGTGTGACTGTGGCATGCCCAGCCCCAAGTGGGACATCTACATCACACTCACTACCCACAAGACTCAGCTCCGGATCATCTCGGAGAGCGGGAGGAGGGACGGTAAGAACCGGAGGTGGAAAGAATTGCTGCAACACTGTCTTCCGGACGTGACAGGGCATCTGTGCACATGAATTCACAACAGCTGCAGTTGCATGCACAAGACTTGCACGAGATCAGGCCAGTCAAAATGCTAGCATGGCTAGAAGAGGGGCAATAAGAATGCCAAATTACAGACGTCATTTCCCTACAGTTCAGTGTTTGGTCTTCAAAATATTGAGATACTTAATAGTGAAATCATTATTTCTGGCAATTTCTTTTTTTTCTTTTTTTGGTTTTTTGAGACAGGGTTTCTCTGCAGCTTTTTTAGAGCCTGTCCTGGACCTAGCTCTTGTAGACCAGGCTGGCCTTGAACTCACAGAGATCCGCCTGCCTCTGCCTCCTGAGTGCTGGGATTAAAGGCGTGCACCACCACCGCCCGGCCTATTTCTGGCAATTTCATTATATGCATTTGAAATCTCAGAAATAATATGAAGATATCAAAGGAAAATTCATACAATAAGAAAAGGTCTTAATATCATTGTTTAAGGGGAAATTGAGCTAGAAGTATCCCCAAGGAGAGAGAATAATCAGCCAGAGTAAGAGTCAGAAGACAAGAGCTCATGATAGCAGAAAGACTAGCAGGGTCAAACACCACTGAAAAAGAGGGTAAGAAAGATAATGTCACAAAGAAAAAAAATGGAGAGAATTAAAAACAGTTTGCAAAATAAGGAATGGGTGTGTCTTAACTCGGTTTCTATTTCCATGAAGAGGCACCATGACCACTGCAACCCTTATAAGGAAAAGATTTAATTGGGGTGCTTGCTTACAGTTTCAGAGGTTCAGTCCATTATCATCATGGCGGGAGCACGGTAGCATGCAGGCAGATGTGGTGCTGGAGGAACTAAGAATCTTCATCTTGCAGGCAACAGGAAGTCAATTGACTCATCCTGAGCATAGGAAACCTCAAAGCCCACCCCCACAGTGACACACTTCCTCCAACAAGACCATACCCATTTTAACAGAGCCACATCTAATAGTGCCACTCCCTGAGATTATGGGGACCAATACATTCAAACTAACACAGGGTGTAAACTAAACTAAATCAATGGAAGGGAGATGAAAATATGTCAACAGATGGTCCCAATCACAAGACTTTTTAAAAAGACATGAATCTGAGACAGGTGTTTGTAGGAAGCAGGGTGCGAAAGGAGGAAGGGGGAAAAGGAAAGGTGGAAAGAACATTCAGAATGCATCTACATACATGTTTGAAGTTGTCAAAGTCAAACAACTGCATCTACATACATGTTTGAAGTTGTCAAAGAACAAACTTAGCAAAAAAAAAAAAAACTGGCTCAAAATAATACTGAAAATACGTATAAAGAAAACACAAAATGGGGCTAAAAAGGAAATCATCTCAATACATTCAGAAAAAGCATTTGATGAAAATCCAAAATCTCTCTTCATAATAAAAGCCCTGACAGAATAGGAGTAGAGGGACCAGATCTCAACACAATAAAACATGTTAATGAATGATAATGAATGGGAGAAACCCCAAAGTACATCTGATAGGACTGACAGGAACAACAGGGAGTCTACCTTCCTCCACTCTCCAAGTCTTAGCTGCAGAGTAAGACAAGAACAGGAAATAAAAGGGATGCGATGGGAAAAGAAGTCTAAATATTCATATTGGGAAATGAAATAATTTCTCCAGAAAATTCTATCTAATAAACCCCTTCAGCAAAGTGAAAGAAGACAAGATTAACACAAAGACCAGTAGCCTTCCTAAACACACAAATAACACTGAAAAGAAATCATGGACTAATCCCCATTCACAACTGCCTTGAAATAAAACAGTAAATAGGCTAATGGTCGGTTTTCAAAGAATGAAATATAAGTAGCCAATAAACATAAGAATATTCAATATGGCCTAAGAATAGAGTTATGTGAGAGTTCTGAGTGCTTGTGAGAAATCGCCAAGAAAACGAGTCAAGAGTCTTGTGACCTCAGGTTCCTCAAAAACACGGAATTGTTCTTGGAATGCCATTTCATGCCTCTCCCCCCAGGAGGAACATAGAGGAGCAGGTTTTATCAGATTATCCAGTACAACTGGCTATTGTTATTTATATGCCTCTGTGGAAAAACAATATTTGCCACATGCAGCTTGTCCTTGTGATAGAACACCTTACTCGTGTGACAATCTTAACTCTTGAGTATAAGTTGTCTGGTGCTCTAAATAAAGCTGGCTACTGCATGAGACTTTAGTCCGCCTCATTTACTGGCTCCAGTCTCCCAGGTCCCACGGCCTCACTAGCCAGCCGAGAAATAAGACTTTAAACTACAGTAAGATTCCATCATCGCAGTCAGAGCAGCAGTTACCTAGAAAGCAAACAACACACCAGGTGTGGCGGCGCACACCTTTAACTCCAGCATTTGGGAGGCAGAGGCAGGTGAACCACCGTGAGTTCAAGGTGAGCCTAGACTACACACCGAGTTCCAGGGCTATCTAGTGAGACCACAGCCTCCAACTAAACAAAACAAATCCTGCTGAGAATGTGGGCACAGGGGAACTTTATACGTGGATGGAGGGGATGTAAGCTAAACCAACCACTAAGGAAGTGTCTCAAAAAACTGAAATAGTAGATAAGCTGTGGACCCAACCTAGGTATCCAAAAACAGAGTGGATAAAGAAAATGAGGTTATGGATTCACAATGGAATTATTCTCAGCTCCAAAGAAGGAAATTATGTTCAGAAAAATCTATGTAATGGCATAATCATACTAAGTGAATTCAGTCAGTCTCGGAACACACTTATGTTTTCACTGTGGGACCTAGTTTTTGTTTTTTTTCGAGACAGGGTTTCTCTGTAGCTTTGGGGCCTGTCCTGCAACTAGTTCTTTTTTTGGGGGGAGGGGTATTCTTTTTTTAATCATTTTTTTATTAAAAATTTCCACCTCCTCCCATTTCCCTCCCCCTTCCCCAGCTCCCCTCTCCTCCTCCCACTCCCCCCTCTCCAGTCCAAAGAGCAGTCAGGGTTCCCTTCCCTGTGGGAAGTCAAGGTCCTCCCACCTCCATCCAGGTCTAGGAAGGTGAGCATCCAAGCAGACTAGGCTCCCACAAAGCCAGTACATGCAGTAGAATCAAAACCCAGTGCCATTGTCCTTGGCTTCTCAGTCAGCCCTCATTGTCAGCCACGTTTAGAGAGTCCGGTTTGATCACGTGTTCGTTCAGTGCCAGTCCAGCTGGCCTTGGTGAGCTCCCATTAGATCGGCCCCACCGTCACAGTGGGTGGGCACACTCCTCGCGGTCCTGACTTCCTTGCTCATGTTCTCCCTCCTCCTGCTCCTCATTTGGACCTTGGGAGCTCAGTCCAGTGCTCCAGTGTGGGTCTCTGTCTCTATCTCCATCCATCACCAAATGAAGACTCTTATGGTGATATTGCAACTAGTTGGATGGCCTCCAACTCACAGAGATCCATTTGCCTCTGCCTCCTGAGTGCTGGGATTAAAGGCATGCGCCACCACTGCATGGCTGACTTTTTTATAGACACATCAAATGTATCATGTATTTGTAAACGGCACGGACGTCTTAGAAGAGAAACTTCAAGGGATAAAGGGGACCACGCTGAGAGGACAGGGGTGGTAAGGGTGGGGGCAAGGGGCTGGAGGGAATGTGCTCAATATAAGCAGATTTATATCAAAATGTCCTTACATAACAGTATCGTGTGCAATGGATATACACAATAATAATAACAAATATGACACAATTTCTAAGAAATCTGGAATATGACCAAGAGACCAACCTAAGAATACACAGAGTAGAAGTTGAGATTAAAAGCAAACAAAATATTTCAGTAAGACATACATTTTACATATGGAAAATTCCCCGAATCCACGGAAAGAGATAACATTCGAGGACAAAAGGCATTCAGAACTCTAAATAAGCATGACCGCAGAACAACCTCTCCACACCACATTAGCGGGGCTAAAAGAAAGAAGAAACGATACAAATGCTGAGAGAGAAAGCGGCTCATACGGGGAACCAAAATCAGAATACGATCACCTCTCAACAAAACCCTGAAAAGCCAGCTAGCATGAAACAAAAATACCTCCACAACCGGAACTGCTGTATCCAGCAAAGCTGTCTTTTAAAACTGACAAACAGGGACATTTCAAGAAAAGCACAAACTAAAGCACTTCATAGCCACCAAACAGGAGGGTGTTCGTGCACGCGTGCGTGCTTGCGTGTGCATGTACACATGTATGTATTGTGGAGGCCTGAGGCCAATGTCAGGTGTTGTACTTGATCGCTTTCTACCTTATTTTTGGGAAGAGTTGTATCTCTGTCAACCTGGATTTCAAGTCAGCTACACTGGTTGACCAGCAAATCATCGGGATCCTCCTGTCTCTGCCTTCCTGGGGCTGAAATCACAGGAATTATAGACTTTTTTGGGTGGGTTTGGAGGACAAACTCCAGTCCTCATGTTTGCAATGACTTAGCCCACCTCCCCAGGTCACCCCAAAAGCTGTTTTATCAACCTCCTAGCAGTAGAAAAAAAGGCAAGCAACGAATTTGAAACCAAAATGTTTTTTCAAAAAATTCAGAAATTTTATTGTCTTTAAAATTTGTTTAAACAGTATTCCAAGGCAAAAAAATAACATGTAAATTATAAATACAAAAAGTCTTCAAAGCGCATAGAACACATGATACAAACCATCTTCACATATACAAAAGCCAATCTTCTGCTTTTTTTCCACATAGAAAGGACAGCCAAGAAAGGGCTCAAAGCGCTCATCCGCAGGCTGCAAGCCAAGCCTTGTTGCAAGCCCCAGAGCTGCGGTATAAGCCGTCTCCTTCCTTGTGTTATTTTGTCTTCCTCTCCACTTTAGGACAAAGATCAAGGCTTTTTAAAAACTGTGTTTACTATTTCACGTCCAGCTGCAGAACGGATGAACCACTAATGCTGTCTGAGAAGCAGCTGGCTCATTCTCACCAAGTTCTATGCAAGACAACTATTCAGATACTTATATTTATAAATATTTTCATCTTCACTTATCGCATCTGCTTAAATCACAGTAAGTATGTAAACCAGTTCCTCAACCTACCAACCAAAAAAGGTAAAAAAGAAATGTCCTTAACTCTGTCCAAGCTTCTGCCCACTCCAGTCCCAGCTCCTGAAATGCCACATGGAACCCACGGCGCTGCAGAGTGCTCGGCTAGCATGTTCAAGGCCCACGGCGCTGCAGAGTGCTCGGCTAGCGTGTTCAAGGCCCTGGTTTCAATTTTCGGCACCACAAAGAAACAGAAACTAAAATGCGTGAGTGGATTTTCCCTCTGCCCACACCACAGCTGGTGATGAGTACTGACAACAGAAGCAGCTTCGCTGACTACGATTAACACTAGTACTCACTAATTCCTACTGCAAAATAAGATATTTGGTTTTGTATTTTATATGAAAACTACATCTATTGCTGCTGGGCAGTGGTGGCGCACGCCTTTAATTCCAGCACTAGGGAGGCAGAGGCAGGTGGATCCCTGTGAGTTCAAGGCCAACCTGGTCTACAGAGCGAGTTCTAGGACAGCTAGGGCTGTTACATAGAGAAACCCTGTCTTGAAAAAAACAAACAAAAAAAAAATCCCACAAACCCAAAAACTACATCTATTACTAATTTATCTCTATTGTCCTTAATAATATTTCTGGGGAAAGTGATCAGATTTAAGCTTCAAGTAAAGATCCTAAAAGGAGGTTAAAAACAAAACTCTTAAGCTACTTAGGAGTGTGGTGCAGGAGGACCACAGGAGCCTGTGTAATACAATCACTGCGCAATACAATGAACCCTCATTTCCCAGGGAAATGGGTGTTGGGGTCAGGGGGATACAGGAAACAGGAAGCAGAAGGAGAAAGCCATCCTCTTCCAGCGTCTCAGGGAGTTCTGGGAGCTGCACAGAAAACATGAACTCTTGAAAGTCATAAAGAGAATAGCACTGATAATGACACTGGCCCAGAAGTAAACAGGTTAAAGGAGAAGGATGTTTTACTATTTCACATTTCATTGACTTACTGACAGCTAACTATGGAACAGAGGCTTAGGACAGATTAAGCAAAAAGTAAACAGAGATCAGACGTGGTGGCGCACACCTTTAGTCCCAGCACTTGAGAGACAGAGGCAGGCGGATCTTTGTGTGTCGAAGCCAGCCTGGTCTATGGAGTGAGTTCCAGGACAGCTGGGACTACACAGAAACCCCGTCTTTAAAAACAAACAAAACAGGGTGTGCAGGGTGGTGCCCAGTTCAGACAATGACAGCCGGAGTCCAGCTGCACAGAGGCTGTCACTGGCTAGAGAGCTCTCTAAGACTCTAGCTCACCTAAGACTGTTGAAGCACAGCCCTCATTGAGTTATCGAAGCAAGCGCGGCAGACCATGCACAACGACACAATATTTTAAAGCAAATTTAAAGAGTGCAAATAAGCAACATGATTGTATTTGGAAAGCCATACCCCCTGGGGGTAAGTGTGGCTCAGAAACCGACCACCATTACCTTGCAGCATAGCCTGCATAGTGAATGACAGCATCAACACACAATTCCTTCAAATGGTTCTCATTAATTATGCCAACCAAATTGAATGCATCAAGGAAGAAGTTTACCAATGGTGTGACAATGTACATATTTACATTTCATTTCCATGCTAAGAACAAACTGTTAATAACAATGATGATGATAAAAAAAAATCAGAGTAAAAGTGTGCTCGTTTGTGAACACGGCTAAATTGACATTACTCAGACAGCCATAGACACTTTCGTCGTGAGCACAATACCACAATACGATTCACAGCATTATAAAATGTTGGTGTACTGAGTATCAATTCTCTTCCAATTCAAAAGGAAGGAGCTGAACTGCACTAATGCCTGGGCATCTTACTCCAGAACCTGTAAAATGTATAAAATGCCAAGGTTATCAACAGTCACATATGTGCGGAAGTCAGGGGACACATGGATTTTCTTGAGGTTTGTTCCATTCGTGTAGAAGGTCTGTGAGGACTCCCCAGTGACAACATTCCACCACTGTTCAGAGAAAAAGAAAACCTTCATTAGATTGGTGACTCCACCACGTGGCGATGTGCAGCGCCAACCAGCTCCTTTACCCCACTCCTGAGCCACGCAGTGAGCAGGAGCGCACCTGAGGGTTACTGCTCAAGACTTCACCAGCCTTTGCTGACTGACCCCGGAGATGGCCTCTCAGCCGTGTCTGCACCACTGCCACTGCAAGGCCTTCAAGAAGAAGCAACAGCCACTAGAGAGCTAAGAAACAGAGTATGCAGGGAAGGGTTAGGGCTGTCTGCACGTCTTCTCCTTAGAATAGGAGCATGACTGCTTCCCTACACTAAGACACCCTTGTGGAGCCACGGACTGTACCCCAACAGATACACCCCGACTGCTTGCAGTACAGACGAGGAGGGAGAGCGGTCCTCCTAGAGAACCCTTTTCACCGGGGGTGATGCAGGCTACTATGTGACAACCTATGCCGAATACCAATCACCTCCAAAGTAGGTGCTCTAACCACATCCTCTCCTCTCCAGCACCAAATTCACCAAGAGTTTAAACACTATCCTTACCAAATGGTGTTCACAAACTTACAATCCTATTTCAGAGCTAAACTGAGGGCAGAAGACATGGCACGTGAACATGTTTTCAAAAGGCCTACAGTGCTTCGGGAGCCTGAGCGCCACACACACAACAATTTCTGGCCTATGTGCTCAGGACAGAGCCTAACCCTCAGTCTTGCCATGCGACAGGCTTGAGTATTTTCTTTACTCTTGGTAGTAGGTCCTGGTAAATATGTGTGTCACAGAGCTTGGTAAAGCTCACTAAAGCAGCACGCACTTCCGAAAACAGCACCGTGACCAAGAGCACAAGAGCACAGTCCAGTCCAAGAGGACGTGTTTCCAGTGACTAGGGCTCGGAGAGAAACCTGAGTTCCTGGGAGAATCAAGACTCAGAGGACAGTGGGAATAGACAGCAGAGGAGGAACAGTGTCTGACTTCCAAATGCAGTGTCCGTCCATACATCTGTCAGTCTCCCACATTATTAAAAAGGACTTTACAGTAGCCACTGGTTCAATATGGATTGGAAATACAAGATTTCATAGCAGCAAGCTCAGGATTTTCAGGGTAGTGTATTACTCAGTCTATAGTTGTAGACACAGGCCATCAGAGGTTTATCCAAACACACAAAATGTGAGACAGAAAGCCTGATCCTCACGTCAACAATGCACTTTAGGTGAGGATGCATCAGGTGTGACAATAAACATGCCGATCTGATGCTGATGGTGAACAAGCCTGAGCTTGGACCGCAGCAAAAGCTATATAATATCTGTATATGGCACACATGAACATTGCACCCATCTTACAGCAAAACAAAACCACCTTGTGAAAAGTCACACGGCTAGTGACGGGCAGAGCTGGGGTCTGCCCCAGGACCCACTCCCCAGTCATAACAGTACTCTTCTGGGTAGAATACACCTTCATTTATGACCCTGTGCTCCACATTTTACATCAGCCTTGGCCTTCAGGGTAGGAATTCATATGAACTTGTCATTCCAACAGTCTGTTTTCTGTGGCATCCACGACCTCAGTGGAAGCTAAGTGATATTATGTTTTAATTTATAATAATTTTGAGAGGTAAGAACATTTTAGCTACTAGACACCTAGTATCTTACTGGCACTCAATTTACATTGCTCAGATTTTAAAGTAAACAGACTCAAAATGCCTAATTTCTTGGCCACTCTAGCAGCTGTTTCTTCTTACTCCTAATTTGTTCTGTGCCTTTGGATGGTCTCATTAACATGCTGGGTAGATGCAGGCTGGGTTATAACATAATTAGTTTAACTATGCTAGTAATCAAACAGAAGGCAAAGCGCTGATTGTAGTCTATGTCAATACACAGACTACACAGACAGGCATAGCTTCTTCCGGCCTCGAGACATAACCTCTACAGTGCAGCAGCAGACCCGTCCTTCTACTTTGTGTCAAGGCTGCTCGCTGATCTTCGTAGTACCCTAAAAGCCAGACACGGTTATGCAGAGTCGCTCCAGGGAGCCCAGAGATTCTAGAAGCTTGGTGTCAAGGCTGGGCAGTTATGTTATCAGCAGCTCCCAGCTTCCAACACAGAGACAGCAACATCTCTCCTCTAAGCACCATCCTCTGAGCTCGGAGTTATTTACCTTTACACTAGAGGAGGACAAGCCGCATTAATAGCCCAGGAGCAACAGACGACTGAATGAAAGAATGCCCCCAAAGGTGCCCATTAACAAACACCACATTAGGAGGCCATTTCCAACACAAGCTGCAGAGGTACCTTGCATATATTGAAAAAAAAAATCCCCTCATTTATCTTTTATAAGCCAGATGTTTACGCTGAGTGATACTGCAATACTGTGGACCCTTTTAACAAAAGACTTCATCCAAACACATCTGAATATCTGTACTGTGAGGTTATGAGATCATCCTCACTTGGCTGTTTTCAGGAAGGATCAACCACCTCACAAAAATCTTTTTTTTTTTTTTTTTTTTTTTTTTTTTGGTTTTTCGAGACAGGATTTCTCTGTACCTTTAGAGCCTGTCCTGGAGCTAGCTCTTGTAGACCAGGCTGGTCTCGAACTCACAGAGATCCGCCTGCCTCTGCCTCCCGAGTGCTGGGATTAAAGGCGTGCGCCACCACCGCCCGGCTCACCTCACAAAATCTTGTGAGATCAGTTGTCAACGACAAAGCTTACAGAATGCCCAAGTGGTCAGCATAATGTGCAGCATCCTTCTCCAACCACCCTGTCCATCCCTCTCCTTTCTGCCTCCACTTACCCCCTGCAGACTTCTCTCAGGCCCCTCCTAGGCTTTAGAGACTTTATTTTCCATTTCCTACCTGTATGGAACATTAGCCAGTACTGGGAAAGGACAAGCCTTAAATGTGTGCCAAAACACACAGTAGGCACTAAACATAGTCTTACTGAATGGACACATGAGATAATAAATAACATCAGAACCCTATAATATGCCTAAGCCCTGACCCCAATAGTCACTACTGAGTATGTACAAGTCAACTTGTTAGAGACAGCGGAAGGGGCACTGGCCCTTGGAGCTACTAATCACCGAGTTTTGGAAAGATGATGAACTCCATGAGAATCAGTCTTGCTCATTCTATAACCCAAAGGGAGTAAAACTGGCCATCACAAACTGACGAGTGTGCTGGCAGAACCCAAAGTCTATAGATAACAAATGATATGCTGTTACAATTATTATCAAGAAAGACAATTTCACAAATACATTTTACAAATAATTCCAACCAAAATATTTACTGCTGTGTGCCACAGGAGATGAAGCTGGGTCATGCAGGCTCAGATGGGGAGGTGAGAGCCCCCACATTGCTACTACTGTCAGCAAAGATTTTGAGAGATGTGGAGAAAGCAGCCTTCCAGATGTCAGCCACCACTGCAAAGCTGTTGCCCCACAACAGCCTCCCCTACTCTGCTGGGTTACAGGAAACCCAGCTAAAGAACAGTGAGTGAAAACCACTTCAATACAACGCAGGCTGCTCTTTCCTCACACATCCTCAGGTAAGGCTTACCTTAAGATATCCTCCAGCAGAGACAAGCATTTTGCTGTCGGGAGAGAAGCAAAGGTCGGTCACCCAGCCTCCATGGGTAGCAGTTCCTTCCTCTACTGAAATCGGAGCACACAAATGAAGAAGCTGGCCACCTGAGACATTCCATATCTAGATAAACACGATACATGATTCATTAGCAGGGTGTCCCTAAAGGTTTACCAATTTCAAAGTATACATATAAATTATCTGTGATATATCTGCAAATCTTTCTTTAAAAGCAAAAAAAAAAAAAAGGAATAGCATTATGGATCAGAATGCTATCAATTTCCACTGAATGAGGAGAGAAAAGCAGGCAAAATGCACACATCTCTAATTCTAGCTGCTCAGGAGGCTGAAGTAGGAAAAATTTGAGTTCAAAGCCAGGGCAACATAATGAGACTTTGTATTCAAAAACTAAAAAATTAAAGGAGGTATTATCATTGAAATTCTAGACAATGTGTGGATCAGACAGATCAAAGCAGAGGAATCGTGACATTCCTGGAAGGCCTGGGAGACACTCTAGCCCTGCAAATCCAAACCCTCCGGATCCTCTGCATTATACTGAACCCTCCTGAGTGTTAATGCCTCTTCTTGAAAGCAAACAAAAGCAACAAAACCACAAGAAATAAAGACATTTTCCTCAAAATTACTGGTTCCAAGGCTGCAGAGATGGTTCAGCAAAAAGCATGGGCTACTCTTCCAGAGGACCCAGGTTCAATTCCCAGCACCCACATGGCAGCCCATAACCACCTGTAACTCTGGTGACGGGATCAGACAGCCTCTCTTGACCACCTCGGTCACCAGGTTGCATGTGATACATAGACAAACCCCCATCCACATAAGAAAATAAAAAGTAGTTGTCAAAGCAGCGTCCCCGGGGCTCAGGCTTCTCACTTCCCCACAATTCTCCTCACACCCAAGTAGTCTGGTTGCTTCCCCTGGTTTCCAACCTTCTATAGCACACCAGACTTTCAACACTAGCCTTTATTTCCACAGACACAAGCGCGTCCTAGTTCTCGGAACTGTTTTCTAGGTGGCGCTGGCCACCTAGAAGTACAGTTTACATGTGTACCTTCACAAGTTCAGGGTGATAAAAACTGGCTGCTCACTTGGACTCCGCAACAGAAATGTGAGCCCCAGGACGCCTGCATTAACAAAGACAGATGGCCCATCGAGGACCGCAACGATCCCAGAAAAATGCTGACTAATGGGTAGGAGTCTAAAAAGATCTCTACTTTGAACAATGAGAAGAGCAGTTTGAAATTCATGTATGAACCAATGATTTACAAAATTTGTTTCTCTAAATTCTGCCACAAAAAGAATCTTTAGCTAACACTAAAAATACAAATCTTTCACAAACAGCAGAGAACAACTACAAATATCTATTCACCTATATAGGAAACGTCTGTGTAACACTTACTTTTAGTTTTATTTTTTTTGAGACAGGGTCTTACTACATAGTCCTGGCTGGCCTAGAACTCATTTTATATAGATCAGGCTGGCTTCAAATTGAGATACACCCGTCTGTCTTCTGAGTGTTGGGATTAAAGGTGTGTAACCAACATGCCACCTGATTTATCTAACTCTGAAATGTTCTTTCCTGCTGTGAAGGTGCCTAGGAATATGGTGTCCACAGAAACGGAGCAAAGAATGCTCCATCTAACCAAAACCCCAGGGCCTGTGCATTCCTGTTCAGTGGGAAGCGGCTGGGATTCAGGACTCAGAAGGTTAAAACAGGAAGACCTGGAGTCAGGCCAGGCAAGGTTTAAACAGTTAATTCAGGTCAGTCTAAGATATACTACAAGATTCTCAAAAACACATCAAACAAACCACCTCAGCGTGGGAAGAATGCCAGCCCAAGCTAAAGGAGAGATGCTATCGCGGTCAGCACACCCTACCCTGATTTCTCCATTGTCATCTCCAGTTGCCAACAGGATGCCATCCAGAGAGAAGGCAGAGCAGCGGACACAGCCAGTGTGACCCTCCAACTCATGGAGAGGGGAAAGCAGTTCAAAACTCCAGATCTGGAAGGCAATTAGGAATGGTAAGCACACTCTTCCAACACCTACAAGGCCTGACCTAAGTACTACACAGCCAAAAAGTCAATCGCATGCAAGTTAGAACATTTGGTACTGCATAAACGTTCACAAGATGCCCGAATCCAACCTGCTACCTTGTCAAGTTCTTGGGACTCTTCCTTAATTAGCTGCTCGAGAACCTGAGCCACCTTTCTTATCTTTGTATTAATGCTCACACATAGAACAGAGAATCAGTTCTGAACAGTTTACAGGGTGAGGCAGACAGTGCACTCTCCTAAATTCTTGGGGCCTAAGGTAACCCACAGCTTCTCCAGCTTCAGTTTCTGCATTTGAAAAATGGGACAATGATTCGTATGGGACTGCATAGAACATAACACATAATCAAAGCTCTTTAAAGATTGTTGCCATACTACAATATTATTATTGGCCAAATGCTGGCTTTTGTTTTTGTTTTTGAGACAGGGGACCAGGCTGGCCTTGAACTCAGAGATCTCCTGTCCCTCAAGCAAGCCTCAGCTTGCCACCCTTTCCCCTCCAATGTTCTCTCTGTGATTCTGTTCTGACCACTGAGCCAGGACCCATTGAAAATTGCTATTGTCAGGCACTACCAACTAAGAACTGTGGTGTGAGACAAAGCAGATGCAGTCCCTTTCCCTGACGTTTATAGTTTATCAAGGAAGCTTCAAAAAAACCACAAAAACACCGTAATGGAAACTCTGAAGGGAGAGCAGCTAATGCTGCCTGAGAGCCAGAGAAGGTAGGTCTAAAATGATGTGTCACAACTCGTACACCAAGACGGAGGCGGAGACAGACACAGGGGAAATGGCTGGAAGGAAAGGTGGTGATGGTCACAGAGCTGCCTGGAAACCAGCACAGACAGGTGGGTCAGACCTTAGGTGGTGATGGTCACAGAGCTGCCTGGAAACCAGCACAGACAGGTGGGTCAGACCTTAGGTGGTAGCAGGAAGGATAAAGTGAAGGATCTGCCCAGGAAGTCGCCCACCAGTCAATAGGGAAGAAAGTACGGTCTTTGGAAACAAAGAAAAGCAGATGGAACTAAAACGCTGAGCAATGAACAACAGCACAAAGACAGCTAGATAGTGACGTCATTAACAAAGATGGGGGAAAGAGAAGGGAATGGAGTCCTGAGAGTCCCCAGCTGGAAGCACAACTCAGAGAATGTCAGAAGTTTCCACTCACACATAGTGAATACAACTGTCTGCTCACGCCCCTTCCAAATACTTTTACTAAACGTAACATACAGCAGTCTATTTGATTAGTTATAAATAAAAAAGTCATTTTTCTTTTTCTTAATACTTTAAGAATTAAGAAATTAAGAATTTGAGAAATTAGTAATCTTTTTCTTAATCTTACTCTCCATAAAGGAGAATCAGAACTATTAAATCATCTATCCAGTGCCAAATGAATGCTAATAGGCATTCTCCCAAAGCTGTGACCTCGATGCTTAGCTTTAGCTTCTATGTATGCAGAATTAACAACGGCTTATGACGTGAAGATTAAGTGAGATTACAGAAGCGCAATTCCTAGCACCGCATGCCCTAAATATGAGATGGGTGTCATCAGATGACTCAGCCAGGGCACTGACCTCACCAGCCCAACAACCCAACTTCAGGGAAAAAGCTGGATGCAGCAACCTGCATCTGTAGGTCCAGCATTCCTGTGGCAGGATGGAAGGTGGAAACTCTGGAAACTCCTGGCCCCAGAGTGCACAGCACAGCACAGCACAGCAGCAGAAATAATGGGAGACCCTGCCATTTCCTGCAAGGTGGCAGGAAAGAACCCACTCCCAACAGCTGTCCTTCGACCTACACACGTACATTATGACTCATGCAGGCTCCTTCTCTCCCTCTCTGCCACATGCACACACAAAATAACAAATGAATAAATGCTTAAAAATACATATGATACAGATACATGAACAGAAACTGTCACTCTCCTGCCTTATCCACTGGACTCATAATACACAAGCAACACTGCAAGTTTTCTATGCAGACGTTCAAGCGGCTGACCGACCTTCGCAGTCTTATCAGCAGAGGTAGATGAGAACTTGGCAGCGTCAGAGGAAACATCACAAGAAAGTACTGCACCCTGATGGCAAAGGAAGTCTTTTTCTGTTCTTCCAGTGATGATATTCCACACCTTGGGGGGAGAAAAGATTAGGTGACTTTTAAAGACACTTTTGTCATGCATGATGGAATTCAACTGTAACCCCCAAGGGAAGGGTGAGCAGAAGCAGAAGTTCTACAAGTTCAAGGCCAACTTGGGCGACAGGGTACTTTAAGAAAACGAAGGAGCTCAGGGGTAAAGTCTCACTTAGCCTGTGGGCAGTCTCCTGTTTGATTCCAGAACCCCAAAACAGGGAGAGAGAGGAGAAGGGAAGGAAGAACACCTTGAGATGTGAGGGGACAATGAGGTGGCTGGAGAGACAGCTCAGCAGTCAAGAGCATGGGCTGCTTTCCCAGAGGACCTGGGTTTGGTTTCCAGCACCCACAAGGTGGCTCACAACCATCTAACTCCAGGAGATCCAGTGCTTTTGGCCTCTGTGGGCACTGCATGCGCTCAGTGCACACACACACACACATGCAAGCACTCATACACATAAAAATTAAATTTTTTTAAAAAAGAACACAATCAGCTAAAAAACATACATGTAAAACAAGTTTTAGAGCAGTAAGCATTCTCGTCTAAGCTTCCCTTAGTGTGCACTCTTACAGACACATGGCGGACGCAGGGACTGCAGGGAAGGAAACCAGGCACAGCCCTCAACTGTCAACATTCATGGGCTTTAGAGCCGTCATAGTATAATTATTGCAACGTCAGAATGTCTTCTTTAAAAGGACAATCTGAGGCTGGGTATGGTGGTGCACATGCCTTTAGTCCCAGACACTCGGAAGGCAGGATCTCTGAGTTCATGGCCAGCCTGGTCTACAGAACGAGTTCGAGACCAACCAGGGCTATATAATGAGATCCTATTTCAAAATACATATATACATACATACGTACATGTATAACTTCCTTTGAAATCTGGCACTCAGTCTGGAAAGATGACCCAGTAGCTAAGATCCCTAACTGTTTTTCAGGAGGACCTGGGTTCAGTTCTCGGCACCCAGCTCACAGGCATCTACACGTGACTCCAGTTCTACAGAACCTGATGCCCTCTGCTGGCCTCCGTGGACACCAGCCACGCACATGGTGCACATACACTCAAGCCATACACACAGTGAAATGAAGTACATTTAAAGAATATTTTCAAAATAACTTAAAAAACAAAAATATATTTTTTTTAAAAATCTGGAATTCAAATTACCTTCACTGTTCCATCAAATGACCAAGAAAGCAATCTTGAATTTTTTAGGAGCCTGAAGTCCTTCACTGTTTCCTGATGGCCTTGCAAAAAGACATAGTCCTCTGACTGCCAATTCCATACCTGAATATCAAAGAAATAAGTTTGTTATAAATCTTCCCCAATTATATCCCACTGGAAAGAGATTTGTGTTCTCTCATCTAAAGTCTTTTATCTTCTCAGTATTTCAATCAGAGAAATAACAAAGAACATTGTCTCTATGTTTACAAAGAGAAAAAGTTGAAGCTAATTAGCTTGACAGGGGACAAAATAAAAATACTTTTTCTTCTAAATAAAATTTGTTTTCTTCAGTTGCTTAGAGAGTAATTAAAACAACAAGACAGAAAAAATATGTACACTATGTCAGTGAGCTCACCGCCTGATTACATTTTCCAGAGAAAATTATCCCAATTACATATCTGCCGATTTACAAGCCTGGACATGGAGGGAGCCTGCAGACTCCGGCCCTTGTGACGCTCGCCCTCCTGCCCAAAAGGTCCAGGGAGCCAGACAAGTGTAAGCACAGTTCTCAAGCTTCACAAGTCTCAGACAGCCCCAATGCAATTCTCGGAACAGAAGCAGCAGCAAAAGGCACTATGAGTTCACATGCAGCTTGGGGAGGAGGCTCTCGGCTACAGCAAGAAGGAAAAGCTGAAGCCGTGCCAGCCACTGGAACAAACCAAGCAAACAAGAGCATCTGAGGCACAGCAGTGAACAGAGACGTCTGCATTGTGTCAATACGCAGAACATCCGTGACTACAGCAGAGCAACAGTGTCCAGTGCCTTCTAAATTCCCGATGTCAATTAATCTAGCAAACATGTTTCCAAGTAAGGCCAATGCGACTCGAACAAGGATCTGCCATGAGCAAATCTACAAAATGAGACATAAAAAAGAAAAAAAAATCTTACACAAAGATATTAGCTACTGAAGCAAAAGTATTGTCAAATTCAAAACAACGATTCCTTCACAATGATTTGGCAGAGGCCAGCACTCAAAGCATGTAAGACGGGGTGGGGCTGCAAAGAAAGCCCTGCAGTTCCAGGTTTGGCTCCTGCAAAGGACTTAGACTCCACTCTCATCACACAGCCATCAGTAACTCCAGTTCCAGGAGATTCAACGCCCTCTTCTGGCTTCCAAAGGCACCAGTCACACACACAACACACATTCATAAATGCAAGGACTCACAAAATAAAACAAATGACTCTTTTTAAAAGTTTAAGTGGGGGTGGGGGTTCTGGAGAGATGGCTCAGCGGCTAACAGCAATGACTGCTTTCCAGAGGGCCTGGGTTCAATTCCCAGCACCCACATAGCAACTCACAACTGTCTGCAATTTCAGCTCCAGGAGACCCAACACCCTCACACAGATACACATGCAGGCAAAATATCAATACACATAAAATAAAAATAAATTTGAAAAAAAAGCAAAGAAGCCGGGCGGCGGTGGCGCACGCCTTTAATCCCAGCACTCGGGAGGCAGAGGCAGGCGGATCTCTGTGAGTTCGAGGCCAGCCTGGTCTACAAGAGCTAGTTCCAGGACAGGCTCCAAAGCTACAGAGAAACCCTGTCTCGAAAAACCAAAAAAAAAAAAAAAAAAAAAAAGAAAAAAAAGAAAAAAAAGCAAAGAAAGAATGATTCACAAACTGAGAACTTTTCAAAGGCAGTGAATGAATAATAATAATAAAGTTGGGAAAGTATTTGAAGACCCACAGAATCAGCTAAGCAGGACTCATGGGGCTCACAGAGCCTGCATGGATCTGGGCTAGGCCCTCTGCAAACATGCTGTGCTTGTTTAGCCTGGGGTGTTGTGGGACTCCTGACAATGGGGGGGGGGGGGGGGGGGTCTCTGACTCTTGCCTGTGCTCAGGACCCTCTTCTTCCTACTGGGTTGCCTCATCCAGCCATGACATGAGGGTTTGTGCCCAGTCTTATTTAATCTTGTTATGCCATGTTTGGTTGATATCCTGGGAGGCCTGCTCTTTTCTGAAGGGAAGTGAAGGAGTGGGTGGGGGGGGGGGGGGGTTAAGGGAGGGGAGGCTGTGGTTAGATGTATTGTATGAGAAGAAAAAAGAAAAAGGAAAAAATAGTGAAAGAAACAGTCTCACGTGTCAAAGTCCAGTGAATACAGGTAATGAGATGGCTTGCAAAAGAACATGGATCCGTGAAGCAGCCCCAGGTGACCCGACAGGTGTGTCACTACTGATATTCTGGCTCTGGTGTGAGCAACTGTCAAACAGGGGAGGGGTGACTTCAAGCCCTTTCCTAAAAGGTTTGAGCAAAGCTACAAAAGCAGTGCCAAACCTTAGGCTCTGCTACACATTGCAGCGATCTGCCCCCCGGGCCTTGGCTCTTGGATCTCTTCCTGTCTTCTAGCTGGGGACATTCATTCAAGGAAGCAGGATCACCAGGACTAGGATCTGCTGTGTGCCAACAAGTCACTGCAGAAGAGGTACTGGAAGCGACAGTGTTCTGAAGGCGCACGGGTGGCTCAGACGTCTGCTGGGGACTGTAGTAAGGGAGTAACATGGGCTTTCCTGGCTCCCCAAATCATACCAAAACATCAGGGCACCCCGTATGACAAGGCATACTCTAAGTCATTTCCACTAGGAATGTCCTGGCTCCCGCCTTGGGCATCAATGGCTGCTCTTTACACTCTTCCAGTCTTAACAGTCTGGGCCGTGTCTGGGTCAGAGCTCCTGGCTAGGCTCTCCTGCTGCTGTCTACCTCAGGAAACCAGAGAGCCTTCCTGCGCGTGTGCAACAAAGAGCCTCCGAAAGGCGACCAACAGCTGTCTCAAAGACACTTTCGGACAGGCCAATGACAGTAGGGCTTTTAGCTGAACCCATACCCAGTTAACTGGATCTTGGCATGAAAGATAAGGATCTACACTAGCACTCATCAACCGTGCTGAAGTTGAACTTGGAGATGCCTACCATCAGCAAGAATATTTGTGAGTACACACTACAGAATTTTTTCAACTGCTTAAGTTCAATTTTTTAAAAAAGCTGGCTGGGCATGCCTATAATTGAAACACTGGGAGAGGCTGAGGAAGAAGATCACAAGTGTGAAGCCAACCCACACTACACATCAAGACCCCAGCAGAGAAACACAAAAGCAGTAGTAAATAAACACTAGATTTCTTAAACCTGTAAGAACCAATACATTGCTATGCACCAGGGAAGCATAGCCAATACATTACACTTCATTTACCTCATGGTAAAGAATCAAAAGCTACTAAAACAGGGCTCAGCTCCCACAAGGTTCAGTGCTATAGTCAGGTGGGTTTATTCTTCTAATTCTGGCAATAACATCAACACGACAGAGATCCCCTAAACCTTTCTCAGGTTGGGGATATAAAGGGTTAAAACAAAACTCCATTCAGCCATTTACTAAAACAAAGCCAGGCATGGAAGCACACACCTATAATACCAGCACATAGGCAAAAGAGGCAGAAGGGTCGGGGTTCAAAGCCAGCCTTGGTTACTCGGTGAGTTCAAGACCAACCTGAGTTACATGAGATCCAGACTTAAAAAAAATAATCACAGCACAAAAAAACCTCAATTCATCATTTCTTAGAAATCTCGACCAAGAGTTTCATTATAGGACCTATTAAACCCTGTAAATGGCGCTTGCACTGGCAGCACACACACTAAATCTGGAACTGTACAGAGATTAGCATGGCCCTGTGCAAGGATGACATGCAAATTCATGAAGCTGTCCCTAGTTTTTTTGTTGTTGGGATTTTTTTTTCTTTTTGGTTTTGGGGTTTTTGTTTTGTTTTAAAGTGCTTGGTTTAAAATTGTGCACTACCACACCCAGCAGTATCCCATGTTTTTTAAGCCTCTCAGCCTGAGTTGCATCCCTGGAATTCACGTGATAGAAGAGAAAGATTTCCTGCACACTGCACTCTGACCACATGAGCTCACATGACTCCCTGAGGTTCATCTCTTAAAAGTCCTGTATATGTAAAAACCATTCTCAACCGTCCAGAAAGAGGAGATGAAGTACAACTTGTATTTTTAAAAATAGCTCTTATTCTAAAAATGACTTTTCCCTCTGGCTAAGAATATCTACAACAGGTCGTAAAACCTTATGAATTTAAGCCCAGCCCGAATACAAAGTCCCAACAGGATTTATCTGATGTAGTTAAACTTCCCCCACTTCAAAGACATCTGGAGAGAAAGAAATGCGATTATTATACGAGTTTCACAGCTAATAAAGCAGCATCATGGGAGCTTATAATAAAATTTCTATATTGGAGCCAAATTTCATTCCAATCCTACACCTTCATAAAGATACACTTAGCAAGATTGTTTTTTTAAGTAGTTTTTAAAGGCATAGTTAAATGTGGCCACCACAAGAAACATGTACTAAATAAAACTAGGTGTATACCCCAAAAGTAGAACACTGGCTAGGGTAGGGAGCAGAGATGTACACCTTTGACCCCAGTGCTCCAGAGGTGGAGGCAGGTGGATCTTTCTGAGGTCAAGGTAACAAGACTGAAGTGAGCCTGACTTGCCTAGTGAGCCCTATCTTAAAAAAAAAAAAAAAAAAAAAAAAAGATTTCTTGAGCATTAAAACAGTAAAAAAAAAAATAAAGAAAATAACCCCAGGAAATGGAGACAGACGAATCAGAAAGGTCATCCATAGCTACATGGTAAGTTCAAATCCAGTCTGGGCTATAAAAGACCCTGCCTCAAACAAGAAACCAAAACCGAGAACAAGAAGACTGGCCTGGGAACCAATATTTGAATAATGAGTTTTACAAAGAGAGAATCAGATTGGACCAGAAAAGGAAAAAGGGAAAGAAGAAATAATTCAAGCGTGTTTCCTTAAAAGAAACTGCCGAGATGAACAAAATAATGGAAGGCACACCATCATGAAATCCACAGAGAAGATTCTGAAATCTTCCAGAAAGATTTAAAACCTAGAATGATGGGGTTCACCTTTAATCCCAGCACTGGGAGGCAGAGGCGGGTGAATTCTGTGAATTCAAGGCCAGTCTGGTCTACACAGCAAGTTTTAGGCCAGGCAGAGCTGCATAGTGAGATCCTGTCTCAATAACACACACACACACAAATTACTTAAAATTTCTCAATATAAATTTTGGAACTTAAGGAAAAAATGAGGCAGTATCTTTAAGATAAAGTTTTAAGGTGAATAATGTCCAGCCACACAAAATCAAAGACTAAAATTTTTCTAAACTATAAAACGATAGGAGCTGCAACCATAAGGAGTGATGGTGCATGCATGTAATTCCGGCACTCAAGAAGTGGAGGCAAGAGGATTTCAAGACCAACAAGCCTATGCAATGTAGGGAGTTCCAGGACAACCTGGCTACATAGTAACACACACACACACACACACGAAGGAGTCGAGAGATGACTCTCAGAGGATAAGCACTGGCTGCTCTTCCAGAGGTCCCGAGTTCAATTTCTAGCAACCACACAGTGGCTCACAACCATCTATACTGAGATCTGGTGCCCTCTTCTGGCCTGCAGGCACACATGCAGGCAGAGCATTGTATATGTAATAAATATTAAAAGAAAAAGGACCTGCATTCATGACCCTTTAGTACACAGTCCGCGTGGTCACAACACAATTATGTCAAACTGTTGTGACAGAGGGTCTGATAAATGGGTCTGGGTGTAAATCTGCATGCACATGTGTTGAAGACAGGAAAGGAAGGAGGAGAGCAAACACTAAACCCTCACTATCGGGAAGTCAGCAACTCCCCGAGAGGAAAATTAAAAATAGCACTACATATGGAGGCATGAAGGTGAACATCAAAAGACAAGATCCCAAGGACCTAAAATACCTAAATATCCAAAAGCCACCAGTAGTAGTTCTGAAAAATAAGAAATGGGGAAAGTCTAACCTCCACAGAAAGCCCTGGAATCTCATAGCAGATTTAAAGTATGTATACTAGAACTTAATAAAAAGTGGATTTTAAAAGAATATAGAGTAAGCTCCAAGTCTCAATATATATAATTATGGCAAGCAATACTTGTTTTTGGCAAAAGTTTATTAGCACAATAAATATTCTTCTTAAAATCATGTGAATTGGAGCGGGGCATGGTGGCACGTGTCTGCAATCCCAGCACCCACGGAGCGGAGACAGGATGACAGCTAAAAGTTCAAAGACAGTCGGGGCTGCACAAAGCGAGGTCTAGGCCATTTGGTCTACACAGCAAGCCCCTGACTCAGGAAAAGAAGAAGGAACAAAAAAAACAAAAACAAAAAAAAAAAAGAAAAGCCATTACATAAATGTGGCAAAAATATATTTACAGACATAAATATGAATATCAAGATAGGAAGAATTCAAATGAATACTTAATTCAAAACAACCTTCTCAATGAACTGCCACCATGCCACACCCACAAAAAAATATGAAACATGAATGGACTCTTGACTTTCTTAGTCATCTGCCTTTTAAACTACGGTCATCATAGTCAGCAACTGCAAATCCACTGCTACCAGCAGCGGCCAGGCTGCAAGAGCCACAGTCTGAAGACATTCTGTTCCCTCAGGCACCGACTCTTTCAAAGCTACTAAGAGAACTTACCTAAATCGCTGTCCCACTAAAGAACTCATGACTCAGAGGCTGAGGTAGAACCCTGCTCTCCAGAGAGGCTGAATAACAAGCGACTCACCTAGCTCGCTTCCCCGTGTCTCCCAAGAAGTCCTCGTGCTTCTCCTCGCCCCTCGTTATAAACCCTTCTCCACCTGGTGCCTCCCTACCACGTCTGGTCAGCGAGTTGTTGACGCAACCTCCAGACCACAGGTGGATTGTATTTTACTCAAACACATCTTTGCATCATTAAACAAATATTCCAGAGCATAAACAAAAGTAACACACCTTCAAATGATATTCTACAACAGACCCTTTGAACCCCATGTATCTGGTCGGAATGCTGAAGTGACCAAGCTTAGCACAGTGTTCTTCTGTTCAGCCTCTCACCTGAATCACAGAGTCGTCCGAACTTGAAATAAGCGTCTTCCCGTCAGCTGTGAACTGGATGTGCCGCACAGCTTTCTTGTGCCCGAGCCTGGAGCTGAAAACTCTGTTGTTTGGAAGTTCTATAATCTTCAAAACAGAAAACCACAAAAAAAAAATCAACACAAAGAAATTAAGCGGTACTTAGGCACTACACTCCCACAGTGTATACACGCATGCGCCTTGCACACCTACCCCCCAGCCCCCATCAAGTGTGCTCTAGAACGGCCAATGGCAGTAGGAACCAACGGTTCTTCTGAGTGCTACCTGAGTCATCAAGTGACCATCTGGGTTCAACCTCCAAAACAAAAATGGCAATTTATGATGAATAAGAAAGAAGGGCAAAAATCCTGGGTGATACAAAGCAAACTCTTCATCAAAAACAAAAACTCCCATGTGATAAAGGATGCCAAGGGAGAAAGGGAATGGGGAGGCTGGGGAATAGTGCACCAGTAACAAGCCTTAAAAAGGCCAAATCCAGAGATTTAGAAATTAGTAAGGGGCTGGTGAGGTGGACCCGGGGGTAAAGTGCTTGCTGCACGAACATGAGACCTTTGTTTGACCCCTAGGACCACATGGTGGAAGGACGATGCCCCCAACAAAGCCTCTGATCTTCACACCATACTGTGGCCTTGACACACATATATAAAAATCTTCTTTAAGTTGTAACACAGACTCAAAACATGGTGACTGTACCAAAAATATTTTCAAAGGAACTCATATGCCCAAGTTAAAAATGATATATTAGATGACACTGTAACACAAGGTTCTAAAAATCTAACCCATATGTTGGGGAGAAAATGAGCCCTCAAAAAAGCAAAGAAGATATTATGACTGGGGTCTTCTCAAGAGAGTGGGACAGTCAGTGTTTCTATAGGGAAAGCAGGGTAGCACTGATTGCTGAGCAGTTCCTTCACAGACTTATGCTGGACTACAAGGCTCTGCCACTTAGGAAAGCTGCGGGAATTAGATCAGACATCTCTAAAACAAAAATCACAGTATCCAAGATGTTGGATGTCTGAGAGCATCTGGAACAGTAAACAGTACTGCTGGGCAGAGCCATTTGAAATTGCCTTTTTTAAAAATTTTTATTTATTTGTTGGTTGGTTTTTCAAGACAGCGTTTCTCCGTGTAACAGATTTGGCTGTCCTGGAACTCATTCTGTAGACCAGGCTGGCCTTGAACTCACAGCGATCCGCCTGCCTCTGCCTCCTGAGTGCTGGGATTGAAGGTGTGCGCCACCACTGCCCCGCTAAAATGGCCATTTTAAACATTAAAAATCAACTAAAATAGCCAGCTGTTGGTATTGTCACACGGTTCAGAATTCATATGATGTGAGGACTGGAGGAAGCTAAGAATGTTCAAAAAAATTTGTATGAATTCTTTAAACCCTTTAAAGGTCAGCTTTTATTCTACAAGTGTGAGTATTTGCCTGCATGCATGTAAGTGTACCACATGTATGTCTGGTGCCTGTGGAGGTCAGAAGACAGCCTTTCATCCCCTAGGAATGGAGTTCCAGGCAGTTGTTAGTCACCATGTGGTTACTGGGAATCAACCCAAGTCCTCTGGGAGAGTTAAGTGTTCTTAACCTCCGGACAATCTCTCCAGCCCCAAAGCTTGCATGTTTTATGATGTGTTTTTCTTCTTATTAATTAACTACTTGAAAGGCAGCTTCAAAGTACTAAAACGGTAAAAACAGAAAGAGAAAGATACTGAGTTGGCAACACAAGTAAAAAGGAAAGCATGGACCCATTCAAAATAAATGCTACACAGAAATACAAAACACGGGCTGAGAGGAAACTCAGGAAATCTGTGGTGATGCATCGATCCTGTGCTTAACAAACAGGTGTCAGACACTTACCACAACCTGAACTGATACACAATGCTGTAGGTGCTAAGGGAGACAGAGAAGCCTGACATCACCTCCTCCCCACTGTGTACAAGCCTTTAGGCTCCTCCTGTGGGGTTATGGGACCTGGAGGACATCTGGGTAACCTCTTATGAAAAACAATCCATGGTAAAATAAATGTGGCTAATGCCAAGGTCTCAGTAAATTAGGAAAGAATCCCAAAAACCTAAGTGAGGAGAAATGAGAAGGACCAATCAAGGTTCTCTAAAAGGTTTATAACTAGATAACAAGTGCTTTTGTGATGAGCTTTGCATGGGATAAGGTCAGAATGTTTTTTATACAAGAGGATTTTCATTATAATACCTTTTCTGTGTCAGTATCTGGTTCTTTTTATCTATTTGGTCTTGCTGGGTAAGTTCAGAATTTCAGGTGGTAAAAATGGACACACCTAACATTACAGAAATGGAGATGGGACAGTGGGCACAGCAGGCGCTGGACTGACATTCTCGTGAATCTGGAAATGATATCACATGGCTATTTCTTTTTTTTTTTTTTTTTGGTTTTTCGAGACAGGGTTTCTCTGTGGCTTTGGAGCCTGTCCTGGAACTAGCTCTTGTAGACCAGGCTGGTCTCGAACTCACAGAGATCCGCCTGCCTCTGCCTCCCGAGTGCTGGGATTAAAGGCGTGCGCCACCACCGCCCGGCTTCACATGGCTATTTCTAAGAGGGGAAATGTTTTTTGTGTAACTGGGTAAACCTGTTTAGTTTTTTTTTTTAATATTTATTTATTTTATTATGTATACAATGTTCTGTCTGTATGTATGCCTGCAGGCCAGAAGAGGGCACCGGACCCCATTACAGATGGTTGTGAGCCACCATGTGGTTGCTGGGAATTGAACTCAGGACCTTTGGAAGAGCAGGCAATGCTCTTAACCACTGAGCCATCTCTCCAGCCCCCCTGTTTAGTTTTTTAAAATATGTATAAAACAACTAAAAGAATAAGGAACACAGAAAGCTCGAGAAGCAGCAATAAAGGTCACGTGAGGAAACGCTAGCCAGGTTGAGATGGTCAGTCTACGGAATAATCGCTACAGGAGATCGGTTTGGTGTACAGGTGTGCAATGTAATGCCACGTAGATGATTAGTTCTAAGTAAACAGCACTAGCCACAGCTCTGAGGACAAGAACTGAATACCTTAATGGCTCCATCTTCATCTCCAAACGCAACATACTCAAGATGCGGACTTAGGCAACAGCAACTGACTTGAGCTTCAGGCAGGTAGTCAATCTGGCCTGTTTTCCCAGCAATGAGCTAATGAAGGAGAAGGCACAGTCAGTCATTAGCTTGTGTGTGCGTTTTCTGCTGCTATTCTTCAGAAGACAGACTTCAATTAAAAAATAAAAGAAAGCAAGGAAAATAACCAAGAGTTCTCAGGGAGACAACAAAGACTGATCGCAAACTCAGCAGCCGCATTTAGCATTTGGTGCTCTCCTTTTATTTCACTTCTGTGGCTCAGATACATTTTCATAAAATAAAAGAAGCTTTAGAAAGGTTTGCAAAGCAGCTGCTGTGCCCACCACCTGGGCCATCTGTCTGATACACCGTCTCACAGCTAGCCCCACATCCTCTCTTTTATTTCTTCACAAAGCCTGTTCCTAATAGGGTTATCATTTTGTTATAATCCACTTTTCTGAAATCTTCAAAGGGCTATGAAACAGAACTGAGACAGACATTACACATAATGATAAGTCAAAATTGAAATTTATATACTCTGAGTCACTCACAAATCAGGATAAATTAAGATTCTTTCCTTCTTTAGGGTGGGGAGGTAGATCTTCCAGAAGAAACTTGAAAGCATGATTCGTGACACTGGGCTTGCAATATTTAAACTAAGATTATCCAATTTTATAATTTTATAGCCTCCACCTAATGCTAAGAATTTTTTTAAATCCTAAGGGGAAAAAAAAGTATAGTTCCTTAGGAAGTTCCTTAGTACCTCAATTAAAAGATAAGACCTCAGGAAATACTTCTCAAGCTTCAATCAGTTACCAGATACCTTTCTAACTTAGTGTCATGATCTAAAATCTGAACTATTTCTCAGCATGGCACATGCAATAAAATTGTTTCAGCTATTCTGAATATAAGGTTAATTAAGAATATGCAGCTTTTTCCTTTATAACAACAGTTTGCTAAAGTTCTCTGCTCTGTTAGAGGTTTAAATCAAGACTAAATTCGGCAGGCGGCGGGGAAGAGTCACCAGCACTCTCGCTGGGGCGTTCTGTGCACAGCCCAGACCTGCTGAGTGAGGCTGCAACAATGACCTGGCTGCTGTGGGAGGTCCGGCCTCTTTCTGATTGGATGCCTGGCTGCTGTGGGGGGCCGGCCTCTTTCTGATTGGATGCCTGGCTGCTGTGGGGGGCTGGCCTCTTTCTGATTGGATGCCTGGCTGCTGTGGGGGGCTGGCCTCTTTCTGATTGGATGCCTGGCTGCTGTGGGAGGGCCGGCCTCTTTCTGATTGGATGCGTGGCTGGCTCCATAATGAGAACTCATATCTGGTACTGTAAACCTGGTGGTCAAAAGCCCATGGCTGCGGAGGTCGCACGTCCTAAGCAGGAAACCTGCTACTGTTATTTTGCTAAGCAGGTGTCGCCAAACTGCCTTCTGAGCAGTCTAAATATCTATTTTTATGCCCGTGGACTAACTCGTGCTGCTTCCAGTCCTGTCAAAGAGGTTTCTTTTGCAAGGGAAAGCAGTAATGCAGAGACCCACAGCGAGCACAGTGCTGAGAACTAAGTGACTATCGAGTGTCAGCCCCATGTAGGACATCTACATCCCCTCCAGGGCTCTGGAACATCACAGAAGAAGGGACTAAGAGACTGTAAAACCAGGAAATAGAGAAGTGTGCTGTAAACTGCCGTCTCCTAGATATGGCATGACCACTGCATGCATGAAGTTACAGTAACCATGGTTACCTCCATAATATCTGCATGAGATTAGGCCCTTTAACAAGTCTATTATTAATGGGCAAGGAGCTTAGGAGGTACCCCCCTCCATGAGGGTGACGGTTACCAGGGAGAGGAAGCCATCTTCTCCAGCTGTGTCACCACCTACGGACTGCCATGCTCCAGTAACTAACCCCGCTCCTGTTCATGAAAGTCATCTTAGCTCAGTAGGGGACACACACACACACACACAAAGTAGGTGAGCAACGTGTTGAAAAAGGGGGTTCAATAGGAGTGGGAAGGAGGTAAGAGAGGGTAATGGAGTATACATGATCCAAATGCACTATACACACGTATAAAACTATCAAACAATATTTTCTTAAAAAGCTGACCGCTGACACCTAAGTATTTTCCTCCACAAAGATCAAGTTCAATACTTTTCTAATTGGTAATTTAAAAACTCGGTATTTACTTTAATGGGACTACTATCTGCCGGTTAAACTGTCCTCTCAACTCCTGCGGACTATGACATACAGGAAGATAACATTTTATAGGCAAGCAACCTCGTCATCCTTTTTGGTTATGACAACTGCTACTGAAACGTTGCATAGATTTGATTTTTAAAAATACAAGCATGGGAGCAATGAACTTGGAAAGAACTACAATAGAGATACCCCAAGCAAAAGCTCAGCCTATTAAAAAACCAGGAAGTAAGGAACTCACATTCAAGTTCCTATCCACGTTCATCCCGTAAACAGAGAACACTGATCAACATATTGAGAAGATGGCCTGTGAACTTGTAAAATACAAATCAGGACAAATTTAAACATTTTTATAACTTGACTCTAAAACTCAAGGCAGTTGGAGACAAGTCACCACGTACCATAAACACTGGACTCCCAGATAGGGGTCTCCTAAAACCAGATTCTGCCTTACCCTGTAACCAGCTCCCAGGCTGCTGAGGATGAGAAGGGCTTTAACAGCGACCCAATGAGCTTCAGAGAAGTGGCAAAGCTCCCTCATCTCAGAGCCAGCTGGAACTAGTCTGCCGTGCACAGGGTTTCCTCTGCCGGCCCCACCCAAGCACTGTAGCTCCGCACTCTGCCCGCAGCCTGCTGGTCCCGTCCTCTCCTGCTCTACCTCACTTTCTCCGCGCTCTGGCTCTGCCCGCAGCCTGCTGGTCCCGTTCTCTCCTGCTCTACCTCACTTTCTCCGCGCTCTGCCCGCAGCCTGCTGGTCCCGTCCTCTCCTGCTCTACCTCACTTTCTCCGCGCTCTGCCCGCAGCCTGCTGGTCCCGTCCTCTCCTGCTCTACCTCACTTTCTCCGCGCTCTGCCCGCAGCCTGCTGGTCCCGTCCTCTCCTGCTCTACCTCACTTTCTCGTCCCATCCTGTCACACGTGCTCTTGTTCCCTAATGCTGGTAAAAATAAATATTCAAGAAAAATAAACCCCAGAGCTGGAGAGCTGGCTCAGTGGTTAAGAAGAGCACTTACTGCTCTGACAGAGGACAGGGTGCAGTTTCCAGCACCCACATGGTAACTCAAAATGGTGTGTAACTCCAGCTCCGTGAGATGCAATTCTGGCCTTCGTGGGCACTGCACACACATGGAATACATACAGATATATACTCAGGCAAACACTAAAATACATAAAATAAAAATAAAGTTTTTAAAAAGAAAAGGAAAGCCCAACAGATCAGATTATCAGTGCTAAAGCCTTTCCTAGAAACTATTAAGGCATCCGAAGGCTGGAGGTATAGTGCAGTGTTAGAGCACTGGGCTCCCAAGCTCAAGACCCTGGGTCTGATCCTTAGGACCCATCACAGGGAAAAACTGAGATTACTGCAGATTGTGTTTTTGATTTAAGAGCAAATGAGAGGCTCTAAAATAATACAAGAATCATTTAGAAGATGATTAATCCTCTGCTACGATAGGGTTTCTGCCTCTCCACGCCTATCTCTCAAGAGAATCTCAGGGCAAGAGGTAATCATTTGCTTGTTTATACAATAGCCACACTGATCTCAGTGACATGTTTTCTCTGGCCACTGCCCTTGCCATCCCTTTTAGCCACAATTCACTGTCACTCAGCTGCTCACAATGATATCTCCTAGGAAGGTCTACCAGCACTCACGATGCCACCCCCACTTCCAGGGCTTCTCTATCAGGGCGGTGCCACTGGCTCAGCAGCACTGACCTCCTGGATGGCAACATCCCTTAGGTCACCTGCTAGCTCTCTTACAAGTGCTAGGAGACTTTAAGTACCTTTCCTATGCCACGGGACCCCTGGGACTGGTCAGTCTGAGGGAAGCTGTTCGAATCTCCAGCAATGTAGCTATTCTAATATTATCAACACAATCCCTTCCTTCTCCAGGACTAGTGAGTATTCAAAAACAACTGGACAGATGTGTGAGTAAGCGAATTAGGAGCAGGAGTGCCTACGTATGGGAAGTCCAGCTCCTGCCACCTCAGCCCTGATGAGACTCCTCCACTTAAGATTCTTGTTCTTCCAAAGACCCTATTTTCCTTCCCCTAACTGAAAAAACATGCTTCAGTTAATATGTTCATCTCTTGTTTCCCTATCAGACACATCCAAATCCTATGGTGAACAAGCTCAAGTTTGTCTTTATGGGGTTCTCAAGACCCCAAGGGAAGTGATCACAGACAGCAAGAGAGAAACAAGGTTAATAAAGGAGGTTATTTCTTTTTAAATAGCATATAATTTAATTCTAAGTACTGGCATATCCGAACCTCAACTCAAGAGTCATATATTTGTTCAACTAAAGCCTAGCAGGCATCTGTTAGAACCAATTACGCCTAATCCTGTACCCAAAATACAAACAGAAAAAGAAAAGGAAGAGTCCAACCAAAACCGTCTTTCCAACATCATCTAAAGCATACTCACTTGTAGGCCTCGTATGTTGTCAACTGCAAGGACCATCATTTCATTCTCTTGAAACACGACATCTATTTCCTGCTTTAACACTATGGCAGAGTTCTTGCACACCTTCTTCGTCTCCCAGACCTGAGGAAGAGATAAAGAAACTAAAATAACAATATACTACCAGTCCTCCCTGATATACTGTAAGGACAGCTCTCAGTTTCAAAGCAAGATAACAAATTATGATTCGAAATTAAAATGCCTAGGGTAGAAAAAAATTCACCTGTTAGGCTATACAACAGCAATAAATATGTATTAACACGTCCTATAGTAAAAAATAGTCACTATTACATGAGTTGTGGGTTCTGCAATCAAAATGTTTCCAGGAGACATTAGAGAGGTCAGCCCAGTGCTACTTGAGGGTGAGGACTGGCTGACTCCCATCTACAATAGACACAGAGCTTACAGCAGAACGCAACGATGGGTGGGTAGACAAGCTGTGCTTTACCACAGCTCTTCCTCTTCCCAGAAAGAAGCACTGAGCTGATCTATCGTCTAGCTCAGGTCTAGGAAGAGGGCACAGTCACTAGCACAGGTCCTTCTGGGCCTTTCCTGGACCTAACACGTCATGCTCTCTTCCTATTATGAGGATCAGCAAATCAGTACATGTACAGACCTTTGCATGATGTCTAACAAAGAGTAGCATTACATAAACTTTAGTTATGATTTGTACAAAGCACTGCATCGGATTTTACCAGCACCAACTAGGATTCCTAGGCTCAAAACAGCTGGATGTAATTCTAAAATATGTAAATAAATCAGGGGGCAATGGGATACTAAAAATAAAGAGTAAAATCAAATCTATATTTTAAAACACCAATCCAACAGGCATCAATCCAAAGTGACACAGATTTACATAACCTTAAGAGAGGCAGATATTCCCCTAAACAAAGAGGGCTTGAACAGATCTTAGGATGGTAGAGAAAGGAAGGGCTCCAAGCTTATGAGGTGATATATGTAAGGAAAGGAACAGAAGCAAGGCATCTGGGAAACGCTATCTACAGGAATAAACTGAAGGACAGATGGAGAGCCAGCGAGATCACACTGTGGAGGAGCTGAGTGGTAGACTTAGAAGTAGCTATTTACTCTGATGAACAAGAGTCACTATTTGTATCTGAGCAAAAATGATGTAAGCAGAAATGTGGGTGTGTCTCAAAATAACAGTGAGACTGTACTGTACTTAATACAGTATCTTAGACACGTCATGTAGTCAAGTAAGAAAGAAAACACAGCAGAGCCTAGTACCAGAGAGGGAACAGATGATGAGGATCTGAATACAGACAGTAGGAATGGGAAAGTAGAGATAAATGACAACTAAATTAAAAGTTACAATATATGAGTGACGAAAATCACCATGTAATTAAACAGGAAAACTAAGAGGGAAAAGTCAGACATCTTCCCAGACCAGTTTACTCACTGGACTCTGCCCAGCACCTGGCCCCAGTAACAGTCAATGAACAAGATGAACAAGACTGATCTAATCCAGCTAACAAGCAGTCACTTTCCTAGGATAAATAAGTACCTAGTAGTTTCTTAATTTACCTCCCCTAATACTTCCCAGCATTTTATTTCTCTATAAATTTAGTTTAAATGTTTAAAATGAGCCAGGCAGTGGTGGCACATGCCATTAACCCCAGCACTCAGGAGATAGAGGCCAGCCTGGTCTGTAGAGTACATTCCAGAACATCTAGGGTGACAAAGAGAAACCCTGTCTCAAAAAAACAAAAAAAAAAAAAAAAACAAATAAATGTTTAAGATGAAAATCTCAATGTTTCTCACCCGTATTGTTTGGTCATCAGAAGCTGTCAAAAATGATGACCCATCAGGAGAAAACATCACGCCATGAACCCAACTTAAATGTCCTCTGCAATCAGCTACCTTTAAGCGTGAATCTATATTCCACAACTATAGGATAAACAAAGAACAAGGTTTAATATAACAGCAATACTATTTCTACAAATAAAGCCTCAAAACACATTATCAAAATTTAAAACTGGCTTATGCATAAGACTATGTATTATATAATTGCATTTTTAATAGTAAATAAACAAAGATAACAAAAATTGCCATGTGGGTATAGGTGAATTGGTACATCTCACATTTAGTGAACACAAGGCTCTGGGTTCACGCCACAACACACACACACACACACACACACACACACACACCCATTCACACAAAAGGCTATGAACATATACATAAGGAAAACACTTGAAAGCATCAGGGAAACTAAATGAATATACTATAATTAATCACACAATGGAATACTATGCAAAACGGAATAAGAAAAATACCATCCAATAACTTAAGCTCGAAGATGTACTGTTAACAGAAAAAAATGAAGAACATATATTACCTTTTATTTAGGAATTACATGTATGAAATGCTCAAAGAATAAATCAAAACTTTTTTTTTAAGAACTACAAAGTCTGGGAATGTGGTTTGGCTGGTGAAGTGTTTGCCTAGCATGCACAAAAGGGCTCCATCTCTCTAATACCACATAAAACCCAACAAGATGGCAGAGGATCAAAGTTCAGAATCATTCTTGGCTACATAGAGAATTTGAGGCCAGCCTGGGCTACATGAGACCGTCTTTAAAAAGAGAAGAAGAAGCATATATAGATGGCATAGACAAGCATGCGCATGCACACAGAAATCTATCTGCCTGATATAAAAGATGCTGCCTATGAGAAGGGAAGAGGTCGCGATGACCGTTGTAGGAGGCCACTTGTTTATTTCCGGCTGCTCAGCCCCAAAATAATGTCACAGAAACCATATTATTTCCAATACTATTTGGTCAATAGCTTAAGAGTATTTCTGGCTAACTCATATATTAAATTAACCCATCTCCATTCATCTGTGTATCGCCACGGTTTACCAGGTAAAGTCCCAGCATCTGTCTCTGGCGGAGCTACATGGCTTCTCTCTGACTCTGCCCTTCTTTCTCCCAGCATTCAGTTTAGTTTTCCACGCCAAGCTCTGTTCTATCCTATCAGGCCAAGCCGGTTTCTTTATTAACCAACAGTATTCACAGCATACAGAGGGGAATCCCACATCAGATGACAATGAGATTTCTCTGAAAATGACTTACTATAATGCTTGGAATCTGGAATCATGTACATGTTTTATCTTTTTTAATCAATCTAAAAATAACAGGATGAACATAAGCAGCTTCCATATAAGGATGATTTCTCTCTAATACTGTCATCCAACCTTCATCTGAACTGGCTGTGAAGCCCTACAATAAATGAGCACACTAATTGTAACGTTTCTCTTTTTATCCATGCTCATTACAAATTGTGGGAGTCGTCACCACCCTCGCTGCATTCTGTCCTGGGTTCTGCTGTCCTTTCCTCAGACATGTTCCAGTCTAATGAAGTACCACATGCGCCTGCGTGCGCCTCATTACACTTTGAATTTCAGGCCTACTTTATGACTGCAGAATTAGCATGGACAAAGTAAGTGCTCCATCACATGCCCAGTGGGTTTCACTTGCTGAGTTCCAGTTACAAAATGATAAGGAAAAGCCTGCCTTATCTCTGGAATCTAAACTGGAGAATGCAGCAGAAAGAGAGAGAAATTAAAGCGATCCGCAGGTGCACTCTCAAGAGTCCCCTCCTCTCTCTAACTGCACCTCTCACATTTGTCACCTGGAGCTTCCACGGCAGAGCCTCACACTCCATGAAGGAAGACAGTCATTCTTTCCTGGACCTTTCTAAGAATGACAGAGGCAAAGATCTTAGAAATGAGAGGGAAGGTTGACCATGAAATTCACCAGGAAGTGCCAAATTGTAAACAAGAACAAGGAATTTGTAAGAATCACTCTGTTTGTGCATGGCAATGACAGGGCTACCATCTCACCCTACTCAAAGGATCTAAGAATCTGAACTGATTTTAAAAAGAATAGCATCTGGGGCAGGGGAGATGGCTCAGTGGTGTAAGAGCACTTTCTGTGCAAGCTTGAGGACCCAGGTTCAAACACTCAAGCATGGCAGTTTGTGCCTGTCATCATGACATTTTGGAGTAACAACAGGTGACTCCCAAAGCTCTGTGGCCAGCCACCAGCCACCAGCCAGTGAGAGATCCTTTCTTAAAGAAATAAGAGAAAAGGGAGTAAGGCCTCTGCATGTGCTTGAGTGCTTGAGCAGGTGCACACACATGCGCACGCACACACGCACACACACACACACACACACACACACCACAGTAAAACTAAAAGAAATGCCCTATCTTAACCTAGAAAACCAATGATCATTCCATACGCTAGATATTCAATAAATGCTTGGTAAATGGTTCTCCCATTCCATCATTGTAAAATCATGTCTTCAACCACATTAAAATAATATATCTAGTCACATAATTAAACATCTCAAAGCTACATGTCACTAGGCTATGAAGAAACCACAACTGTACAAGAAAGCATCCTCAGCAGTGAGGGTTTAGGTAGCCCGTTCTTTGTCACGCTTGGCTCCCTAGAGACCACATTCCACTGAATAAGCTCAACTACTCACCTCCACACAGTACTGGGACAGGGCAACCACTGCCAGATGGTCATAGGGGGAGAAGTCACAGTACTGGATGGTGCAGTGATGGCCTGTATGGATCTCTGCCAATAGGTCACTAGTATGAATATCAAAGAGCTGTCAAAATAAAGAGATAGCTATAAAAACAAAACATCCTAAATTACACCCACGCTGAATCTAAATTTATTTTTAAAAGATGTTCCTCACATCTCAGATGTAAAATGTAAGTCCTGAAAACCTATAGTTACTGATGACTGGCATAAATGCTGATAGCTACATAGACATGAACTGCTATATATATCATTTTTAAGATATAGCGCATCTCGAAAGCTATCTTCTATAGAGGAAAGTTCACCACAGATAATCTCTCAAGCTGGCCTAGAGAGAAACAACCTTTGTGAATGCATAAACAGAAACAAAGAAGTCAAGTTAGCATAGAGCAATTCTCCCTGGCGCTTCTGATCCGAAAACATATACCCAGGAGCAAAGTCGGTCAAAATAATATAAAGCAAAGGCCTGCAAAAATAAAATATAAGCTCAACCAATTCTATTTCTCTCCAGAGCTATCAAATTATTCCATTACAATTAATCACTTTCCCATTTTTGAACCAAAAAGGCTATTTTTTAATCAATATAACCTTCATTTCAATTCTTGAAAGATTTTCAAATGCTGAATATATTCTTCCAAAGGTTTTGCCAAATAGTAAGACTATGTATACTTCATACACACATACAGTATATTGATAGAGCCTAGCTATTTAAGACTGAACCTAGACAGTCCTCAGGAACAAAACAAAAGCTTCCAGTGGGAGCCATGACGAGGTTTAGCGAATGCACAGCACAGGGATACATGCCGATGCCAAGAAGCACAGCAGGGAAGGCCAAAAACAAACAACGGGAATCATATTTAAATGTCTCCAGGGCAGGTTGTTCTTAAAAATCAGTGGCTAAGAATAACAGAAAAAAAAAATGGCAAATGTGAAACAGGAATTGTCCCAGCTGGGGATGACAGAGAGAAAGGGTCTGGCGACAAGAGCGGACTAACAATACTCGAATCTGAAAGAAGGGGAGGAAGAGGGGAGAACCAGAGTGAAAAACTGGGACCCACAGGCAAGGGCAATCCTCAGGCAATCATTTCAGCATGGTAAATAGGATCCAGTCAACAGATTGTAAAACAAGATGTTTTACACAAAACATATATTTGCCTTTCACACTAGATCAGATCTTCTGGTGTTTTAAAATGATCTTTCCCTGGGGTTGAGGATTGACCTCAGGGGTGGGGCTTGCCTAGCACAGGGTTCAAGTCCCATCATCAGCCAGGGACGGAGAGAGAAGCTTTTCTTCTTTAACATCACTGGTTATCTGGAAAATGTATATCAAAGGCTGGAGAGGTGGCTCAGAGGTGAAGAGCGTTGGCTGTTCTTCCAGAGGCATCAAGTTCAATTCCCAGCCACCCCACGGTGGCTCACAACCATCTGTAATGCCCTCTTCTGGCCAGCAGTGCAGGCATACACACACAGACAGAACACTGTATACATAAATACATAATAAATAAATAAATAGATAGATGCAAATCAAGCTGCCACCTCACACCTACTCAATGGCTCTAAATTTCTAAAGGAAAGGAGGTTAAGATTTTTAGTGGAATCCAGCAACAGGTGTTTCTGAGGACTGGAGAAGCTAACGCCGTTGTAAACTACTCGTAGGAAAGGAAACAATGCAGCCACTGTGGGAAAGTCCACCTCCTCCGAGATTACCAGAGTGATCTGGCAACTCCATTATGACTGGACAAAATTCTTATTAAAGTAGGGTCCCAAATAGATGCTTGTGTCCACGTCTACTACAGCATCATTCACGACACCTAAGAGGTGGAAGGAAGCAGGAGCCTGCACAGAAGGGTGAGCAGTGAGTATACACAGACAGAGAGAGACATATAGAGTTCTGACACATTCTACAACACAAATAAGCTTTTAAAACATTGTGCTCAAGGAAATGAGTCAAGCATAAATAAACCAAGCATTATATAATTCCACTTGCACAGTCTCCAGAAGACGAATTCACGTGTCATGTTGTTAGTCACCAGGGAATGGGGATAGAGAATGGAGGATTATTAGCTGATTAGTAGTTAATGGGTTTCTGTTTGAGTGATGAAAGCCTTCAGAAACATACAGTGGGAACTAGGCAGTGGTGGCATGTGCCTTTAATCCCAGCACTTGGGATGCAGAAGCAGGTGGATATCTTAGTTTGAGGCCAGCCTGGTCTACAGAGTGAGTTCCAGAACAGCCAGACCTGACCTGCAAAGAGAAATTCTGGGAAAAAAAAAAACAGAAAGAAACATACTGTGGTAATGGCTATACAACATTATGTATATAATTATAATGCCAATTATAACATTTAAAAATGGTTTGGAAAACTTTAATCCCAGCTACTGAGGAGGCTGAAGCAAGAGGTTTGCAAGTCTGGGGCAAGCCTAGGCTATACTAGTATGTTCAAGGCCAGCCTGTGCAATTTAGCAAGGTGCTATCTCAAAATAAAAATGAAAAAGCTGGGGTTGTAACTCAGTGAAGAAGTAAGTGCTTGTCTTTATCTTCAAGACTCTAACTTAATACCCTAGTTATTGGGGAGGGGGAAGAGTTTAAAATGGAAAATTTTACATTATATATTTATATCACAACAAAAATCAAATTTCTAATCTCTGCATTTTACAAATGCAATGATTATTTTTAAAGATTTTTAACACACAGTTAAGACAAAAAGGAAATATTTTTCTTCTTAGTTCCGTGCTAAAGGGATATAAATCCACAAGCAACCAAGGACCCAGGTCCACAATTACTGGATCAGTAAACAAGCACCCAGTCCCCCAGTGAGTTTATACATAAATATACGGTCCCTTGACTCATGTGTCTAAAATAGTAATACTTACCAGTCGTGTCTTCTAAGATTAGTGTTAGGACGACTATCCATGAGCCATAAATCAGATGTGGCCCTCCTCACAATCCAACTTTGGACAAACCACTGTGGCTGCTCAGAGCCCAGTTCCCCCATTGTTAGCACAGAGCTATGGCAATCTACACATCTCTTGGGTGTTTATATTTTATGTATGCTGACAAGTACTTAGAACACACTGCTAGCATGAGATCTGAGAAGAGGAAGGTATTTTCTCACCATTTACTCTTTTGTATGCCTTAACCTACTTTATGAAAATCTCCTTGTCTCATTTAGATCTTAAGGAGCACTTCTCTCATTAGAGCCATCAAAAACAAAACAAAACTCTAAGAGGCTGGAGCGACGGCTCAGCAGGGCACTCACTGCCATTCAAAATACACGTTTGGTTCCTTCAGGGGACCCAATGCCTCTGGCTTCAGCGGGCACCTCCACTCAGTCACATGTACACACCCACACACCCACACACCCACACAGACACACAACATACACACATAACAAAAAATAAATCTTTTTTAAGTACTTTGAAAATCATCAAAATCAATCTAATTTTTTTGTTTTTATTTGAATTAATTTATTTATTTTACATCCCAGCTGCAGTTTCCCCTCCCTCCTCTCCTCCCAGTCCCTGCCCCTAATCTCCCTCTGTTCCCACCCTTCAATCCACGCTCACTCCATTTCTGCTCAGGAAAGGGCAGGTCTCCCATGGATATCAACAAAACATAGCATATTAAACTGCATTAAGAATAAGTTACCGGACAGTGGTGGCGCACGCCTTTAATCCCAGCACTGGGGAGGCAGAGGCAGGCGGATCTCTGTGAGTTCAAGGCCAGTCTGGTCTATGGAGCAAGTTCCAAGACAGGCTCCAAAGCTACAGAGAAACCCTGTCTCAAAAAAAGAAAAAGCACTTCCCATGCATTAAAGTTGGGCAAGGAGACCCAGTACTGAGTGAGGAGTAGGGTCTCAAAAGTCAGTAAAGAGTTAGAACAGGGGCTGGAGAGATGGCTCAGTGGCTCTTCCAAAGGTCATGAGTTCAATTCCCAGCAACCACATGTTGGCTCACAACCATCTGTAATGGGGTCTGGTGCCCTCTTCTGGCCACACACACAGACAGAATATTGTATACATAAGAGAGAGAGAGAGAGAGAGAGAGAGAGAGAGAGAGAGAGAGAGAGAGAGAGAGAGAGAGAGAGAGAGAGAGAAATTTTTTTTAAAAAAGAGTTAGAACAGTCACTGTTCCCACTGCTGGGACACACAAGAGGACCAAGCTACGGAAAGGGCTCATACGGGAGGTCCTCGATCTCCCTGGGAAGGGGAAATAGAAGAGACTTCATGAGTGGACTGAGGGAGGGTGGGGACAGGAACATGAGCCATCCGATTGGTGGGGGGAGTATTTAAGAGACTACTAGAAGCAAGGGGGGCATTTTGGGGTGAGGTAAAAACTTAGCACAAGGGAATCTACAAGGATGACCGCAGTTAAGATGCCTAGCAATAGTGGATATTTTAATTATTTTAAGTGATGAATGAAGAAAGTACTCTGTTTCAAATAAACTGAAGTGGAGCTAGAAAAATGGCTCAGCAGTGAAAAGTAATGGCTACTCTTCCAAAGGACCTGGTTCAATTCCAAGCACCCTATGGCAGCTGACAATTATCTGTACCTACAGTTCCAGGGGATTCAGCGCCCTCTTCTGGCCTCAACAGGCACTGCACACACATGGTGCAAAAACACACATAGCCAAAGCACCCATGCACATAAAATAAAGAAGTAAAAAATACCACACTGGAGGAACGCTGACCTCACATTACGAACTGTTCTTGTAGTGTTTGGCTTTAAGCAGCTGTTTCACACTGTCTGTCTCGGGAAAATAAACAGTATCTCTGACCGCTTCTCACAGGGCCTTCTGTATCCCCAGAGCACAGGGCTCCAGAGAATCGTGAGCAGTTGGGAAGCCTGCTCCAACCACAGGGCCACACCAGGAAGCGAAGACTGTCCGTCAGAAGTAAGATGGCCTGACTTACGAGAATTTTGTTTCTGGCCGCCACGAAGATCTCAGAGCCGTCTGCAGACCAGGAACAGCATTGCACCATCACTTCCGCGTCCTCTTGAGGGTCCTCTGGACTCAGGAAGAACCGCTTCACGTTAATGCTTCTCTCCTCGTTTGCTGATCTCACATCCCAAAGCTGTTCTCAAAACAACACAATCGCTTTACTCCCAACCGACACCTCTGGAATTAAACTAGATTACATGTCACATAAACGTACTCTCCTAATGAAATTTTTTACAAATATCCGACTTTTGATGAGGCTTTTAAATTAGGAACTCCAGATTCCATTTCGCACCAAGGTTAGCTGAGCTGCACACAGTTTGGCACACCTGTAATGCTAGTACTTTGCGGCTGAGGCAGGAGGATCATGTGTTTGAAGCCAGCCTGGGCTACGTGAGATCTCATCTCAAAAGGTAGCTGGGCCTGGTACAGTGTGGAGTGAGCAGTGAGGAGCTTAGGGGAGCCCCACAGCTGGCGGCTGCTGCCCTCTGCTGGGCATGAGCTGAGCTTCGCGTCTACCACCAGCGCAGCTGAAAACTGTTCTGCCCAGGGCCTGATGGGCATCCAGAGGGAGGAACAGCTATCCTGAGAGGAAGCAAGGCTTCCGCTGTGCTTGGTGGGGCTGCGCAGTGCTGCAGAGCTAACCAGCTCCTGAGAAAGGGGCATGAGGTACACTAAGCCTTATTCTAGAGCAGTCAGACAAGTACGAAAAGCAAAGGCCTCTGAAAAGATAGCGGCTCACTCTGCTCTCTCAGACCGGGAGCAATGTCCTGGCTTCACAAGCGCTACCATGTCCCAGACCAAGGGCTGGCCACACACACACACACACACACACCACACACACACACACACACACACAAAGCTGTCCAACCCTAACACTTCACCCGGGGACAACTGTAGCTCCACTGTATGAAATAAAAAAGGAGACAGCAGGCACTGTGCATTAGCCTTCCTAACACACAGGAAAGAAGGCAGGCGAGATGGCTCAGTGGTGGCGAAAACACCGGCTGCCAAGGCTGCCAAGTCTACAACCTAAGTTCAAGCTCGAGGACCCTCAGGATGAAGGGAGAAGTGGCTCCCCCAAGTTGTTCTCTGAGCTCCAAACACTTCATGAACATAAACACACACACACACACACACACACACACACGAGTAATGAACATAAACACACATGAGTAAAGTAATTTTTGGACATATCATACAGAGTCGAGAAATCATACTGTAAATAGGACAAACAAGGCACCATTGCTTAGGTTTAGGAAAATAAATAAATAAATAAGCTGACATAACTGAATCTCACTACATCCACTTCTCCACCTAACTCAGTCCCTCGCCAGCAATGATAAAATCTCACACATGGGGGACTGGAGAGATGGCTCAGAGGTTAAGAGCATTGCCTGCTCTTCCAAAGGTCCTGAGTTCAATTCCCAGCAACCACATGGTGGCTCACAACCATCTGTAATGAGGTTTGGCGCCCTCTTGTGGCATGTGGGCATACACACAGACAGAATATTGTATACATAATAAATAAATAAATATTTTTAAAAATAAATCTCACACATCGGGAGAAGATCCAGACCACACCACTGCCTTCTGAGGAGGCCACCAACTGTACCCAGGATCCCTGTGCACCCTAAGCCCTTGTGTACTTTAATAATCTTTAAAAAGAACATTTAAAAATGTTTTCTCATTAAGGTCCAAAGAAGCACAAGCTTGTCAACATGATGCCATATCACAAGCTTAGGGAAAATCCCAGAGCCTTTGGGGCGTAAAATGCTTTTACAGCTCTTATTCCCTCAGATGAGAAAAGCTTCACCAGGCTTTGGCCTTGACACGCTGTTATCTAACATCGTTTTGCAGGACCTCTGCTTTCTGCACGTCACTGTGCAAAGCAGCCAATGACACGGACTTAACAGCACCGTGGGGAAGCCATCATCGACACAGGCAGCTCTCCCTAAGAGTGGAAGGATGCCTGACCCCTCTGCTGGTGACACTCACATGTGAATACGGAAACCAAACACCTGTCTCTGAGCAACATGACATACAAATTTCTCAGCTCAGGATTTTGCACTGACCATGCCGCTGGGATCTGCCTACGTGTCCATCAGCTGATGGCTGGTCACAGGAATGTAGTGCATGTTCCCGACGAATGGTGGTGGATGCAGACTCGTGACTGGCAAAGGGCTGAGAAGGAGGGACGAGGGAGTCCTAAACAAGACACTCGGACCATGCCCTCTAAGGCCCAGGGAACATAGCAGATAAGGGGGTGGAAAGAAAGCAACAGCCAGAAGACAGGGAGAAAGGCAGCAAAATGCCATCTTCTGGGCAAGACTGCAGCCAGCAATCACAACATCTGCTACAAAGGCCTGCACTGAATCTGCACAAGAATGGACCTGCAAGCCAATAAACCGGCTCAGCTGGAGAAGCGCAAACCTGACAGCCCGAGCTCATTCTCTGGAATCAGCTGTTTAAGAAGCAGAGAAACAACTCCTACAAGTTGTCCTCTAGCCGCATGCATGCGCGTCCTGGGGCCCACGTGCACACCCAAAAGCCTCGTATAGTGATCAGCACATAGTGCTTAGAGTGTAATATATGCCTAAAGTTAATAATTTAAACATTAGATTACAGACCATTCAAAAATAACAGTAGGTCAGAGAGTCTTAGAAGCTGAAGGAAAAGGCTCTTTTCTACAGGTAGATAATGAGGCTATGGTTTAGATCTAGAAACTGCAAAAAGCTTATGAGCTGCAGGTGTGGCTCCCCGTCTGTGGCACTGTATCAGGAGGTTTGGAACCTTAAGAACGGGGGGGGGGGGGGGGGGGCGGGCACTAGGGACTGGAGAGATGGCTCAGCAGTTAAGAGCACTGGCTGACCTTCCAGAGGTCATGAGTTCAGTTCCCAGATGGTGGCTTACAACCATCTGTAATGAGATCTGGCGCCCTCTTCTGGCATAAAGGTGAACCATGCAGAGAGCACTCACGCATAATAATCTTTTAAAAAAAGATTTAAAAGGAAAATAACTTTAAAAAAAAAAAAGGAGGGGCCTAGAGGAAACCAAATTAGAAGGTGACAGTGGGACCCCAGCTCCTTCCTGTCTCCCTGTTTGCTTCCACGACACCATTTAGGTAAGCAATTGCTCTCAGCACACACTCCCCACCACAGGCACAGAGACAACAGGGTCAGGATAAAACCTCTGAAACTGCAAGCAAAGACAGACATTCCCTCCTTCACTGGCTGCTAATCTCACTTCCCGCCACAGGCAGAGACAACAGGGTCAGGACAAAACCTCTGAAACTGCAAAGACAGACCTTCCCTCCTTCAGGCTGCTGATCTCAGGTATCGTGTCAGAGTTCCGGAACATTATGAACACCAACAGAAACTTGTATCTAAGCCAAATCCTAAGGACTCCTCTCACAGACCTCTCTACTGTGTGCACAAGCTTACCTTTAACGTCCCGTCAGCTGAGCAACTGGCCAACAGCTCGTCATTCGGGGAAAACCTGCAGTGGTTGACTGAATTTGTATGGCCAAACATAGTATTGCGGCATTCTTTTTGATTCAGGTCCCAGAGCTATTTGGAAAGGAAAAAAAAAAAAAGACAAGTAAAAACTAGCCAGTACTGGAGAGACTGGTGTGGTGAAGACACCTATAGTTCCAAGTATGCTGAAGGCTGAACCAGAAGGGTCACTGGAAGCTCCAAAGTTCTAGAACAGCCCAGGCATCTGGCCCCTTTAAGATTATAATAAGGTGGAAGGAGGAAGTGGAGCCTGGAAAAGGTGGTTCCAACGTTAGCGTTAGCGTGAGGGAGATCTGGGCCTGTATATGTGAATCACAACGTCAAAGGACATATCTTGAAATACACACTAACTGGGAACTAGAGAGCATTTGCTGCTCTCCCAGAAGACCCAAGTTCAGTTCCTAGAATACACATTGGTAGCTCACAACAGTCTGTAATGCCAGTGTCAGAGAATTCAGGGTCCTCTTCCCTGGCCTCCATTTGCATCCACACACACAAAAATTAAAATTAATTTAAAAAGAGAAAAAAATGAATCTAAGCTAAACGAGGAAAGCCAGTAACCGTACTAAGTTCTTCCTCTTCATCTGAGGTTTTTGGTTGTAGAATGATGTTCGGTTCATGGTGACACAAAGGTGTCACACACGAGATAAACTTGTGATTAATAACAGGGCAACTTCTGGATCAGCATCTCAATCCACTACAGGACTTAAGGCCTGGGGAGGCTTTTAGTCCAAACACTAAATTAACTGAACAATTGTTGTTTATTTTTAACATGGTGGTTTAGAATCATCATATTTAACTGGCTACAAGAATCAGTAAGCACTGTGTAAATTATATCCCTTCTTTCAAATGCTAGGTTATGAAAATGGTCTAAGCAAAGTTCACATGTTTCTAGGACTTCCCAAACCTTGAGATAACTAACTAGACTAAAAGCTATTAACAGTCCTAAAAACTTCAAAACCTATACCATAATATAGGAACTACAGGGGTTAGAAGATCAAGTCAAATAACGCTCCAGTAAGCCACTCAAGAAATCAGAGAGAGACGGTCCATGAGACAAGTAATTCTATTTGTCCAGGAAACCAGCAGTATGAAAAGGTAACGCAAGGAAAGGGAGTTCTCAACAGAGTGAAGTGGACAACCACCAAGTGTCGATTTTATTTGGATTCTGAGTCTAATCAACCTACGGTAGAAAGTATGAGACCACATATGAGAAAATTAACACAAGCCAGATATATAACAAAACTACAGTTCTCTACTGTTAAGTGTGGTCATGGCACGACACTCAATCTAAGAGTAAAGCTGAAATATTTTGGGTGAAAGGGCATATACAGGATTTGTTGCAAATTGCTCTAAACAAAAAGCCAAGTGTAGCATGCAGATAAAGCCTGCATGAAACAGGACGGGGAAAATCTTTTTCTTATTCTTTGCAGTGCTAAAGATTGAACCTGGGGCCAGGTAAATGCCAGGGTGGTACTCTATCATGAAGGCTTGCCTTATCCTTCTGAAAAGGTGTAAAATAGTAATTGTTTGAGACATGTTTGTACTCCGTAGCCCAGGCTACGGAACCCAGCCTCCTGTCTCACCCTCCCAGGAGCTGAGATTACTTACGGGGGGAGGGAGGGTCACCATACTCAGCAAGCAGCCTGAGTACTAAATTTCTAAAATGTCTCACCCACCCCTCCTAAAACTCTCACATCACACTGTAAAAATTCTGTGACATCATGGACCAAAAGTTTGAAGCAAAATTATTTTTTAAAAAATGCAAAAGGAGACAGCATCTTTCTAGAACCCCAGAATATTTCATCTCCCTATATTCATCCACTTAAAGAGAATACAAGATATAATCTTCCATAACCCAAGGACTTCACCCTAATGAACCTGAACTAAGTGGGGTGAAGTAGGACTTCCTACAGGGTCTAGGGCAAGCTTCTCTTGCTGTGTGATTAGGAACTCTGAGACAAAGGGAAACAAACCTAGAGCTGAGTTATTTCCTGTCACATGAAGACAGTACGACTGGACCACCAAAGACAGCAGAGACCAGAGACAGGGAGCGAGCACCTGCGAACACAGCTGATGTATCTGGAATCCATACTCACAGTAGACTTTTCCGTTATATAAGCTAGTGATGCCATTTTTTCATTATTTGTTTATGGATATGAAATTTAGAATATGGACATTTCTATCACAGCAACAATAACCTGGGAGGAGCTGGAGATGCAGCCAGTAAAAAAGCTCTTGGCTAACACAGTGTCCTGAGCCAATCCCTAACAGCAGGGTCAAAAATAAGGAACTGACATAAAAAATAAGGTGCAGTGGTGGCGCAGGCCTTTAATCCCAGCACTCAGGAGGCAGGGGCAGGCGGATCTGTGAGTTCGCGGCCAGCCTGGTCCACATGAGAAGATGTCACAAAGTCATCTGCGTCATTTTCATAGCCACACTCACTTTGAGGAAGAAGTCGCTCGAGCCGGTGGCCAAGAGGAGGTGACTGCTTTTGTTGGTGAAATGGCAGCAGTTGACTTGCTCTGAGTGCTCGTCATAGGTGTGCACCAGCTTCCCAGTCGCAGAGTCCCAAATCTGAAGAGGACAAAGGAAACAGAATGCATTCTTCCCAAAATAACACAGAAAGAAAGACAAACGGACATCACTGTGCTGGTGCTACCCCGTATGAGGACAGATGACCCACTGAGCATGACACTGTGAATCTCCTTCCTATTCTCTAAATACGCTGAAATTCTACCTTAGTTTAAAAAGTTAAGCACAAAGAGCCAGGCATGGGGGCACACACCTTTAATTAATCCCCGCACTCTGGAGGCAGAGGCAGGCAGAGCTCTATGAATCGCAGGCCAACCAGGTCTACAGTGAGTTCTGGGACAGCCAGGAGCCAGGGCTACAGAGTAAGACCCTGTCTCAAAAAAAAAATAAATAAATAAATAAATAATAATAATAAAAAAAAAACCAGCAACAAGATTTCCCATGTTTATGGAGGTGAGAACAGCGAAGTGGCACCCGGGGCTAGAGCAGACGTCAGTGTGCCATCGGTAACTCCAGGGACGCTTCCAGCATCTAGTTCCCTGTTGCTATCCTGTGCCACGTCCACCTTTGTCAGAGCACTTAAGAGAATTATGAGAATCCCCAAGAGATTCAAAGTTTGTATTTCTGAAGCTCTTTAGTGACTGTTTCTGCTTCCTGCTTTGTGTGTTCAGTCCTGAGAAACAGAAACTTGTGTAACTCTCTTTCACCCTGTATCGTTCTGACTTGGACCTGCCCAGCATGGCCAGTCTCAAATCACTCTCGGGCTGGAGAGATGGCTCAGCGGTTAAGAGCATTGCCTGCTCTTCCAAAGGTCCTGAGTTCAATTCCCAGCAACCACATGGTGGCTCACAACCATCTGTAATGAGGTCTGGTGCCCTCTTCTGGCCTGCAGGCATAGAAGCAGACAGAATACTATATACATAATCAATCAATAAATAAATATTTTTTTAAAAAAAGAATACTTCTAATCAAAGAATGCAAATCCACCATATAAACAAACTGGACAAAAACCAAACCACATAAACATATCTTGTTGAGTATTTTTACATCTATCTTTAGAGGGAAACTGATCTGTAGTTCTCTTTCTTCATTTGATCTTTCTGCAGTTTGGGTATCAGGGTAACTGTGGCCTTATAAAATAAATTTGGCAGTATTCCTGCTCCGAGATACATAGACACAAAGACACACACACAGACACACATGACTAAACAAAAATAAATCAAAAAAAGATGAACTGTTGCAACTTCCACTCAAGATGAAAATGTTTTTCTACCTTAATTTATTTTTATGTCTGTAAGTATTCTGCCTGTATGTGCACCGGGCAGGTACACGCAGTGTTTACAGGAGTCCCCGGGAACTGGAGTGACAGGGGTTATGAGAGGCCACGTGGGCGCTCGGCCAGAGCAGTGAGAGCTCTTAACCACAGAGCCCCAGCCCAGCATTGTACCTTGACTTTTTTATCCACTGAGCAGGTTGCTATGTAACTGTCATCTGAGGAGAATGCACAGCAAAGCACTTCGTCTTCGTGAGCTTTGACCTCAAGAAGTTTCTCTCCTGTCTCGGCTTTGAACACCTGCGCAACAACAGGGAGTCTTTTTCACCGAAAACCCCTCATCCACAGGGCATCACTTATGAAAACACATCTCTGAAAGTTCTTAATCACTGTTATTTTCAAAACAGAAATAAAAGTTAAGAAAATGACTCAAAATCAGAATTTGTCAAATTCCTAAGTGTAAGTATAAATGAAAGTATCCAGGAAACACAGCCTGCTACTACACAGACAGGACCAGGAGGTGAGTGACCACCCACCGGGCGGGGCACCCCTCTCTCCAGACCCTCCACACTGGGGCAAAACCCCGGGCCCCACCCCCACCTGCCTCAGCTTCTCTAGGCAGCCAGCAGGTAAGTTTCCTGCAGGTAGGCTGCTCCAACACCCCGACCCCATCCATGGGGCCTTGCAGAAACATCCATTGCTACGTGTTGTTAAACGTCACTAAAAAGAAATATCCATTGCTACGTGTTGTTAAACGTCACTAAAAAGAAATATCCATTGCTACGTGTTGTTAAACGTCACTAAAAAGAAACATCTATTGCTACGTGTTGTTAAACGTCACTAAAAAGAAATATCCATTGCTACGTGTTGTTAAACGTCACTAAAAAGATGGTGAGATGCAGCTTCAGGTCTCGGGATTAATTGACAGAGTCTAAACAATCAAAAATACTTTCTTTAGGGACAAAAAAAAAACCAAGGCTATAGATAGTTTAGTAATAGAGTACTTCCCCAATAGGCATAAGACCCTGGGTTCCAGCCCCCACACTATTGGAGGAATTTTTTTAAGGCCAAAATTAATATACTTAGTAACCAAGTACTACAGAAATGAGTAACAGCTATGACCATGAAAAGACTCAAGCTATTCTAAACATAAAAGCTGTACCAATCTAATTCTGTTTTCTTCAGCATGCAGGCAGAGAACAAATGCAGGGAAATGGACTCATCCGCTTGCTCATGTTTTCCACAAAGTGAGCAACAGAGCACCTCTGGAAGTCAATTAGTCTAATTCCCAGGGACAGCCCGAAGTCTGTCTCAGTCTTGGACATACTGTTCAGCCAAGGGTTTTCAGTGGAGTTCCAGCTGCTGATGGCATCGGCCTGCCTGCTAAGAACTGTTGTCTTCTCATTGCCCGTAACTGGCAAATGGACAGAGCCCAGGTAAAGAGTTCCTCGACATCCCTGGCAAGCTTGGGCTACGAAAAACAGCCACATCTTCAACATTCTGAAGAAGCTTCTACATTCAGAGTTTTACTTTTCTTTACTTCTAAATTGCCGTCTTCCTAAATCTTAGGATTTAAACATATTCTAAGCTGCACAATTGGGCCATACGCCTTTTCTGGTTTTTCCCAAGAGATGTGCCTTACCTGTAAGGTTCTATCGGCTCCACAGGAAGCTATCCTCTGACCATCCTGAGAGAAGCACGCGTGGTAAACGGCATCTGTGTGGGGGCGGACAACGAGGCGCGAGAGGTTCTTGATTGTTTTCTTGTTTCTAAACACAGTGAGGCATGAAGAGAAATTCGATGACTGAGGATAAAAGTCATGCTTTCTTTCAATACTAAGTGTCTTTTAACATGGCTGTATTTCTCCCACATGCACAATTCTTGGATTGCTAACTGCAAATGACAATACAAAACACCTAAAGGAGAAGGTGAGCCGATGGAAGTGACACTTCTAAGAGAAGTTCTATCTTACATCAAGTCACCAGGTGTGTGACAAATGTCACCACCGAGTTAAGAGAAATCTGCATGATCAAACACATGCCACTTTCTATTTTCCCTTTAAAAAAAAAGGATTTTACTTATATGTGGTTTGCCTGCATGCATATCTGAGCACCATGTATATACAGCGACCACAAAGGTCAGAAAAGGCATCATATCCCCTAGAACTGAAGCTACAGATGGTTGGGAGCTATCATGTGGGTGCCAGGAACTAAACCAGGTTCTCTGCAGCAAGTGTTCTTAGCCACCGACCCATCTCTCCAGTCCGTCTATTTTCTTTTGATATATTAAAGTAATATATGTAAGCATAGCTCTTTTAAGAAACACTTTTAAAATTAAAGAAACTTTGCAGAAGGAAACTCACACTACACATGACAATCACCCACCATTATGATGACAGACTTTTAAAACATTTTCCTCTAACTCCACTCAGAATGGGGCTGGGAAGTGGGAGGTGGGAACATGTTTCTGTCAGAGGTTTCTGTCCTGCCCAATCCCACAGCCATTCCATCCCAAAGAAACACACAGAGGTCTACATTAATATAAACTGGTTGGCCTATTAGCTCAGGCTTCTTATTAACTCTTGCATCCTATATTAACCCATAAATCTTGTCTGTGTCAGTCACATGGCTTGGTAACTTATCAGAGAGGCATTCTCATCTTGCTTCCTCTGTGTCTAGGTCACAACTGCAGATTGACTCTTTACTCTTCCCAGAATTCTCCTGTTCTCATCACCCCACCTCTACTTCCTGCCTGGTCGCCCTGTCTGTACACTTGCCTGACTACTGGCCAGTCAGCATTTTATTAAAACACAAGTAACAAATCTTTACAGGGTACAAGACCATTGTCCCACAGCAGGGACAGATAAAGCAATGTCATTTTCTACCTTAATTCTAGAGAATGCCATCTATGCCACTAGTACAGATATTCTATTATTGCCCACAAGCTCAGGGATGAAGAGTGTATGCACACTTATAATAGGACCGAGTATTAGAGAAAAGCTAGACTATGAATGACCCTGTGTAGAAAACAATTAGATTTCACCACAAGTGGTAAGTCAGTATAATATGAGAATTAAAACTGACAACCTGTAAGGACATTTAAGCTACTTGCAAAGTTAGGAGGGCTAATCTTGCCAGCTGACTGCAACAGCATACACTTGCAATCTCAGACACTTAGGAGCCTAAAGTAGAAGGCCCCAGGGCTCAGGTCCAGCCTGGACATCTAGACTCTGGTTTAAAACAGAATAAATAAACCCATCTCTCCTTTGATCATCTACTCAATTCCTCAAAGCTAAGACAGTGATCTTCACAGTGACAGACACAGAGTACAAAGATAACAAATGGATGCATGAACAAACTACTTCTTGGAAAACTTAAATTCAAATTTAAGCTATGCCAATGTAAACCCTTATACAACAGAAAAAGAACAGGTTTCTAGCACTGAAATAAAGCATTCTTTGAATACGGTCTGGTCCAATCTAGGTTAAGAAAACACAGCTACAGCGGACTAAGCATTCTATGATAGAGTGTCACAGCTGGAATGTAGCTGGTGCAACGGGGGAAAAAGCAGAAAAACACAGTAAAAATTAAATATCTCAAAAACTCCTAAGGAAGAAAGAACTGAATCTCTGTCCAAGTGTTCAGATCAAGTGTTAACAATCTGTTTAAGAGTTGGAGATATGGCTCAGTTGTTAAAGTGCTTAACACACAAGCACAGGACCACAGTCAGGTCCCCAGAACACACACACTGCCAGGTGTATGTGGCAGCCTGCCTGTAATTCCTGCACTCAGGAGGCAAGGTGGAAGGCAGGGGTTTTCTTAGAGCAAGCAGGCTGGCCAGATTAACCCTGGTGGTCAGCTCTGAGTTCAACTGAGAGACCTGTCTCAATAAGTAAGATGAAGAGAGGAAGGAAGACTTCAGATGTCAACCTCAGGCCTCCATACACACAGGCACATGCGTGCACACATGTGCGCAAGCACACACACACACACACACACACACACACACACACACACATGCGCGCACCATACACATCAAAACACAAATGTTATTATTATGTTATGGGAGTTACTCTTTTTTATGTTGCGTTTTTTTAACTCTGTGATACTATAACACCTGACCTCAGTCCCCGGGACCCACTTAGCGGAAGAGGGAATCAACTTCCACAAGCAGTTCTCTAACCTCCACAGGGGCACTGTGACACATTCGCCCACACCTAAACACACACACACAAACACACACACTCAAAGTAAACAAATAAATGTGGTCTAAAAACTGAGCCATCAGCCGGGCAGTGGTGGCGCGCACCTTTAATCCCAGCTCTCAGGAGGCAGAGGGAGGCGCATCTCTGTGAGTTCGAGGCCAGCCTGGTCTACAAAGCAAGTTCTAGTACAGTCAGAGCTGTTATACAGAGAAACCCTGTCTTGAAAAACAAACAAAAACTGGGTCACCTCTCCTCCCTGTAAACAGCCTTTTTTCAGATATGGAGAGGGTGGGACTACAGAGATGCTCAGCAGTAAAGAGAGTTGACCACTCTTGCTCTCGCAGACGACTCAGGTTTGGTGCAGTTAAGAGAGCTGACCACTCTTGCAGAGGACTCAGGTTTGGTTCCTAGTGCCCACATCAGATAGCCTACAATCACTCAGACATACTTTACATATAAACAAAAATAAATAACACATCTTTTTTTCTTTTTGTATTTTTGTTTGTTTGTTTGCTTTTCAAGACAGGGCTTCTCAGTGTTACAGATCTGGCTGTCCAGGAACTCACTTTGTAGAACAGACAGGCTTTGAACTCACAGAGATCCTCCGGCCTCTTCCTCTTGAGTGCTGGGATTAAAGGCATGTGCCACCAAGCCCAGCTAAATAACACATATTTTAAAAAATTTAAAAAAAAAAAAAAAAAAAAAAAAAAGACATGAAGAATCAGGCTGGGGAAATGCCTCAGCAAGCTGATGGGAGTTTGGATCCCAGAGTCCATCAAGATGCTAGGTGGGCGTGGCAGCTCACCTATGATTCCAGCCTCAGAAGGCAGAGACAACACAAGATTCTACAGAGCAAGCTGGCCAGCAAGATAGGCCCTCTTAGGGAGCCCTTGCTTTGAGTGAGAGATCCTGCCTCAAAGAATTAGAAGGAGAAGCCGGGCAGTGGTGATGCACAGCTTTAATCCCAGCACTTGGGAGACAGAGGCAGGTGGATCTCTGTGAGTTCGAGGCCAGCCTGGTCTACAGAGTGTGATCCAGGACAGGCTCCAAAGCTATCCTGGAAGATTCCTGGCCTTCCACATCCACAAGCCGACACATGCCATGCATGTGCACCACGCATACAAACATGTATACATTCATGGATGCATACCATAACACATATAATCATGAAAAGAAAAAAAGACTGGAAAATGCTTTTTTTAAAAAGATATGGAAGAATTAAATTAAATTCATTAAATAGAATCTCTACAGCAAAGAAAAGTTAAAGTGACTTTATAGGTATCGTCTCATCTAAATCTTCATTAAAGTAGTATTTACTTCAAAGGACTATTATCTCCATTTCACACATGAGAAAGCTCAGTGTGGTTCGTTCAAAGATCATGAATGACGTTTTAGTATGAGACGCAAACCTAGGCCTGTGGCTCCCAGACTATGGCCATCACCACCACACTAGATGACAGCAGCATTCGCCATTAATACTTACCATGACCTCTTCGCCCTTTTCTAGGAACTGTGATGACGGAATTATTTTCTCCTATGCTTACTTCTCTGGAACCTTCCACCACGCTAGAACACTTATCCAATTTTTAGAGTAGTTAAATCTCACGGGGTGTGTTTATTCACCACCAGGAAAAGAACGATTACTAACGGAGTCTGTTCTCTCCAGCAACTCACATCCACTCCAGGTAAAGCCCTCCACTGTCCACCTCCTGCTTGGCCTGCAGCTTTGCTTGTTGATAGACTTCGGAAGTTTCTGGCTCACAGAGGCCCAGTTGTACAATGTTAGGAAATGGCTGCCGTCCAAGAAGATGTCCATTTAAAGACAAAAACTCTTGAAAATTCTCACAGACTGCACAGTCCTAGGATAAACTGAAATCTGTTAGACACATAGCCAGAGCAAAACCTGACATCTTTTTCCTTCTATGATCTTGGTATTTTAAAATCTAAATGAAATATTCTCTGCATGAACTAAAATGTAACAGCCAACCAGCAGGCAATCAATGTAGTTACACAATGTACAAGTGTGCTCTCTCTCTCTCTCTCTCTCTCTCTCTCTCTCTCTCTCTCTCTCTCTCTCTCTCTCTCTCTCTCTCTGCCTCCTGGCTGTTGCTCACATGGAAGCTCATAGTCTCAACATGTAAGCTGACAGTCACAGCTTCAGCGGTGCCTGCCCGCGTGCCTGCATGTTTCTTGCCCTGATGGTCATGAACATGCCCTCTGAGACCGTATGCAAGCCCCAGTTAAATGCTTCGTTTTATAAATTGCCTTGGCGTCTCTTCACAGGAAGAGACAAGTACTTCAGACTGAAGTTGTTACCAGGGACTGGTATTGCAGGACAGGCTGCCCATACCGGATGTTGGAGAAGTACGGAAGACAATGGGACTCTGGGCTAGAAAAACAGCTGAATGCCATACGTGGGGTTAAACTGGCCATCCTTGTAGAAGCTTGGAAGACAGCAGTGCTGAGATCAATGTGGACTATGAAAGGCCAACTTCACAAGTCTCGGAGCAGAACAATATTAGCAACTGGGTTAGAGTCTATTTTTACATATTCTGGCAAAGAATGTAACTGTTTTCTTGTCTTGTCCTATAAATCTTCCTGAGAATAAACTGAAGAGTTTTGGACTAATTTCATTGAGAGATTTCAAGAGAAAGCAGGGAAAAAAGAAATATTGGATCTAAAAATAAATAAATATACAGTGGTCCTCTACTGAATGTTAAGACTCAAGAATAAAAAATCTCATTATCGGGGATGGAGAGATGGCTCAGTAGTTAAGAGCAATGACTGTTCTTCCAGAAGACATGGGTTCAGTTCCCAGCACCCACATGGCAGCTCACAACTGTCTGAAGATCCAGTTGCAGGGGATCTGACACTTTCACACCAATGCACATAAAATAAAGTTAAATAAACCATAAAAATCTTTTTTAAAAAATCTCATTATCACCAGGTGGTGGTGGCTCATGCCATTAATTCCAGCACTTGGGAAGTAGAGTCAGGCAGATCCCTGAGTTTGAGGCCAGCCTGGACTACAGTGTGAATTCCAGGGCAGTCAGGCCTACTCAGAGAAACCGTGTCTTGAAAAAACAAAAAACAAAAACAAAAAAATAAATACTAAGTTTTCACACTAATATGTACCTTTTCATCCAATATATGTCTGTATTCCACAAATTCATGAATCAGATGGGCAGGGCCAACAAGTTCCGTTTTTGCTTTAATCCAATCCAGGGAAAACATTAACGCACGAAGTTCCTTAAAAATAAAAAAAAAAAATTAGTAAGACGGGCACTGTTTAAAAAAAAAAAAGAAGAATTTCAACTAGAGCCTCATTATTCTAATACTACTGAGAAACACTTCGCAGATATCCAAAATTTAAGGTCAGAGGGAAGATGGTAAAATGATCACATAATTTCAAGGAAATATAAAATGGTCCCCACATCTTAAATCAAAAGAAACTTCAGTTGTACAAAGGATTTAAACATAAAACAGAATTTTTTTTTTTCCAAGACAAGGTTTCTCTGTAGCCCTGGTTGTCCTGGAACTAGCTCTTGTAGACCAGGCTGGCCTTGAACTCACAGAGATCCACCTGCCTCTGCCTCCCGAGTGCTGGGATTAAAGGCATGTGCCACCACCACCCAGCAAAACAGAACATTTTTAAAAAATACAAAAAATCAGGTAAATTATTTTTGTAACTCTGGGGCATAGGAAATCTTTGCAATTGTGACACAAAAACAAAACATAAACACATATACATGTGCAAATATACACACACAAACATACACAAACACAGGCACACATTTAACTAGATAAAAATTCAAATATTCTACAGTAAAAGCAATATATACATTAAAAATACATTAATAAACATTACGGCAACACATAGTAAGAGTAGGGCTTAATCTAATTCTTTATAGAAAACCATAATGAAACAATAAAAGATAAATGCCTGTAAAGGAAAAAAAAGAAAAACCAGGCAAACGGTGAGCGGCCTCAGATGTGGTGCCATACACCTAGATTCCTAGCACTCAAGGGGCGGAGGCAGGAGGACCACAAATATGAAGCTAGGCTGAGCTGCACAGAAAGACCTAGTAAGGTAAATGCAGAAAGAAAAGAATGAGAGCTAATTCACAAAATAAATGTATATATAACCAATAATCAAAATTTTACCAGTAATCGAAGTGAAGGATTTACCACTTCTATAATGTTGAACTGCTAAGACTGAAGGAATGGTAAGAATATTGGCTACAGCTGGGGGGGGGGGGGCGCCTTTGATCCCAGCACTCAGGAGGAAGAGGCAGGCGGATCTCTGAGCTGGAGGCCAACCTGGTCTACATAATGAGTTCCAAGACAGTCAAGACTATACAGAAAAACCTTGTCTTGAAGAACAAAACAACAAGCAAACAAAAAAGAATATTGGCTATGATGAAACAAATGAACACTCTCATCCGCTAGTGTAGTGACATAGTAGAGAACATTCTTCCAGAGTGCTTCGGCAATCTGGATTCAAATTTAAACTCTACACACTGTTAATCCAAAATTTCCACTTAGAAAAGTGTAGGTAAGGGGCTGGAGAGATGGCTCAGAGGTTAAGAGCATGGCCTGCTCTTCCAAAGGTCCTGAGTTCAATTCCCAGCAACCACATGGTGGCTCACAACCATCTGTAATGAGGTCTGGTGCCCTCTTCTGGCCTGTAGACATACACACAGACAGAATATTGTATACATAATAAATAAATAAATATTTAAAAAAAAAAAAAAGAAAAAAGAAAAGTGTAGGTAAGACAAGAATAAGCATATTAAACAGTCTGTTCCTCAACCCGTTTCCCAGTCTCAGCAGAGCTCTGCAGGGAGACAGTCTGGGAGCTGGGGGAGAGGACACGGTGGTAGAGCGTCCTGTGCAAACGTGAGGGCCTTGGTTTGATCCAGAGTGGGGGAGGGTGCTTGTGACCCTAGTGCTGGGAAAGCAGAAGCAGGCAGACCCCAGGACTTGTTGTCCATCCAACCTAACCTACTTGTTAAGTCTCGGCCCCATGAGAAACCCTACCTCAAATAAATAAACAATATAGGTGCCTCCTGAGAGGTAACACCCAAACAATATCCGGTCTCCACATGTACACATGTGCACAAGAATCTGAGCCCACACTTACAGGCACGCATGCATACACAAAAGCAGTATGCAGCTTTAAAAGCTGTATCACACCAGATAAATGTCATGAAAAGACAACTGCCAAATACCACTAAGTGGTAAAAAGCAATACACAATCTACTATTTCTATTATGATCCCTCTTTGTTTTTTTTTTTTTTTTCGTTTTTTTTGGTTTTTCGAGACAGGGTTTCTCTGCAGCTTTTTTAGAGCCTGGCCTGGAACTAGCTCTTGTAGACCAGGCTGGCCTCGAACTCACAGAGATCCGCCTGCCTCTGCCTCCCGAGTGCTGGGATTAAAGGCGTGCGCCACCACCACCCGGCTCCCTCTTTGTTTTTAAGAAACAAGTGTCTAAGCAGAAAATGATCTAGAAAACAGTATATAAAATCACTGGCAATTACTGTGGTCTTCGTTTTCTTTTTTTTTTTTTTAATATTTATTTATTCATTTATTATGTATACAATATTCTGTCTGTGTGTATGCCTGCACGCCAGAAGAGGGCACCAGACCCCATTATAGATGGTTGTGAGCCACCATGTGGTTGCTGGGAATCGAACTCAGTACCTTTGGAAGAGCAGGCAATGCTCTTAACCTCTGAGCCATCTCTCCAGCCCGGTCTTCGTTTTCTTATTTGTAGATGTCTTCTAAATTCTCCCAGAGAAAATAAATCTCTTTTCTTTACAATCAGAATAAAGGCTAAAGAAAAAAATTCTGTCACATCATACTTAACAAAAGCTTTAAGAAGCACTCAGGAGGCAGAGGCAGGCGGATCTCTGTGAGTTCGAGACCAGCCTGGTCTACAAGAGCTAGCTCCAGGACAGGCTCTAAAGCTGCAGAGAAACCCTGTCTTGAAAAACAAAAAACAAAAAAAAAAAGCTTTAAGAAAATGCACTGAGACAGGTGTGGTGGCGCACGCCTTTAATCCGAGCACTCAGGAGGCAGAGGCAGGCGGATCTCTTGAGTTATAAGTCAGCCTGGTCTATAGAAAGAGTTCCAGGACAGCCAGAGCTACACAGAAAAACCCTGTTTCAAAAAAAAAAAAAAAAAAAAAAAAACAAAAACAAAAGGAAAGAAAGGGAGAAGGAGAGGGAAGGAAGAGGAGAGGGAGAGAAGAAAGAAAGGAAGGTAGAAAAGTCAAAGTGGTTTTCCAAAATGTTATTTTTTAATAATATATATTATTTATTCTTTTAAAATTTTCCTACATCTAAACAATGCATCTTGATCATCTCTACTTCCACTCCCTTTAGGTGTTCATAAACACATTTCTTCCTAACTTCTATCCTCCTTTTTTTTAAAATAACACATTAAATCTAGTTAATGAATATTAAATCTACTGGGTGAGTATGGGCAACCTACCAGTGGCCATACCCGCTAAGCAAAGGGGCTCTTCCTTCCCTAGCCATCATCTACCAATAGCTCCTCAATCAGGGGTGGGACCTCACTAGCCCCTCCCCATTCTGAGCTGGAATTTTTAAATGGCTTGATCCATGCAGGTTTTAGGCAGGCAAAGGTCATGTTGTACCCAAAAGACAGCACTGCCTAGTGTAGCTGGTAGTCGACTTCAAAACCCATCTGTGTACTGATCCCAACTTTTATCCTTTGTCCATAATTCTCAGAATTCCACATCTATTTATCTAACAGCTTACTCAGTATCTTCAATCAGATGTCTTAGGAGGCAGGCGTATCAGGATTAAGATATTCAATGTCAATTCCCAACCATCTTTTCTTTTTGACTGTGTATTTGACGTCTTTCCAGTGTACATGCCTGTAGTCATCTTTGATGCTTCTCCTTCTGTTGTAACGCACATCACGTACACCAGAAAATCGTGGGTATTCCCTTATCATTCCTTCCTTCTATGATTTGCTCATTGTCTTACTGTAAATGTATTATTTCTCTTCCCCATTGTCTGCTGTGCCTATGGTTTAGACTCACAATGGAGGACAATGCCACTCTCTAACAAGAACTCAGGAAATGCCCGATGAAGGGGTGCATATCCTCTCTAACCTCCATTTGCACATAGAGCTCACAAACAAATCCACACTGCAGACAAAGGGGAGCCACAGCTAAGAAGAGAAACTGATTCACTTGCAGGCACTCAGATACCCTTTTGTTAATCACAAGAAAAAATGGGGAAAAAAATCCTACACAGACATATTTTCACTAATTAAAAAAAAAAGTCTGGGGCTGGCAAGATGGCTCAAAGGGTAAAGGTGCTTTCCCACCAAACCTGTCAACCTAATTCAATTCCTAGAACACATATCACAGAGAGAATCAACTCCCACAAGCTATTCTGACATCACCTGCACGCCATGCCATGCATACACCCACACACACAAACATACAAAATAAGGAAATGTAATAAATTTCATTTTTTAGATTCTAATAGGATAAAGCAAAACACCAAAGAAAAAATTTACATAACATTTAACTGTATAAAAAGTCAAATATCCAGTAAAATATAAAGTATTATCAATAAAATTTAAGAAATAACTCAAGGGAGACTTGGAGAGATGGCTAGTGGTTAACAGCACTTGCTGTTCTTGCAGAGAACCCAGGTTCTGTTCCCAGCATCCACATCAGGCAGCTCACAACCGTATGAAACACTGGTTCCAGGGGCCTGGCGCCCTCTTCTGGCATCCCTGGGTTCTACTGCACACACAAGGTGCACATATACGCAGACGTCAAAACAGACACAAACAAAATCATTAAGAAAAATAAATAAGGGCTGGAGAGATGGCTCAGAGGTTAAGAGCATTGCTTGCTCTTCTAAAGGTCCTGAGTTCAATTCCCAGCAACCACATGGTGGCTCACAACCATCTGTAATGAGGTCTGGTACCCTCTTCTGGCCTGCAAACATACACACAGACAGAATATTGTATACATAATAAATAAATAAATAAATATTTTTAAGAAAAATAAAAATAAAAAACACATTTACAATATATGAAAAAAGTAGAGTGAACTAATTTTCAACTGTGTCATCTTACTTTGTGCATATTGGCACTGGCCATGTGATAGGCTAGGAAATTGTACCAATACATGCAGCCCTCCTGATCTGGAGACAGAGCATGTGGCTGGTAATACCTCTGAAACTGAGTGACCATCTTCCTGTGTAGATCCTGAAAGACAGAGAAAGGATGTCTGAGGACACAAACAGTGTAACCTGGGCAGCACAGTGTCTCCCATTTCCAAAGCTGTAAAGAAGATCTCCCCACAAGCTAGTTACTAAAGGGAACGCTAGTGGTTTTACAGTGGAGAGATCCAGTAAATACCCCTTTAACCAGCATCTACAATAATCAACCATCAACATCTACTTTATTCATAAGACACATCAACCTCAATCCCTGATGGGGTGTGAAAGGCACAGTATCATTTCTGTGCAATTCTTTAAGAAGAAAAAAAAGAAATTGAGAGCCGCTTTAATCCCAGCACTCAAAGGCAGAGGCAGGAGGATATCTGTGAGTTTAAGGCCAGCCTGGTCTACAGAATGAGTTCCAGGACAGGCTCCAAAGCTACACAGAGAAACCCTGTCTTGGAAAAAAAAAAAGAAAAAAGAAAAAGAAAGGAAGGAAGGAAGGAAGGAAGGAAGGAAGGAAGGAAGGAAGGAAGGAAGGAAGGAAGGAAGGAAGGGAAAGGAAAGAAAAAGAAAAGAAACTGAGCAAAGAGGTGATACCACACACCTTTACTCCCACACTCAGGAGGCAGAGGCAGGCAGATCACTAAGAGTCCAAGGCCAGCCTGGTGTACAGAGAAACTCTGTCTAAAAAAATAAATAAATAAATAAAATAAAAAACCTGTGTGTGTGTGTGTGTGTATGTGTGTGTGTGTGTGTGTGTAGGTTTGTGCACATTGACTGTAGGAATCTTTAGAGGTCAGAAGAGGCTGTCAGATCCTCTGATACTGGAATTACAGGCAGTTGTGGGCTGCCTAACATGGGTGCTGGGAACAGAACTTGGGTTCTATCGCTTGTGTTATTGAAGTCAAATAGGTACACCCTCTCCCCACTCAGAAGACAGCAGACAACACCAAATGAGGGGACACTGTTAAAATTAACTGAGGAACCTTCACAAGTTTGAGGACATTAGGGAGACGACAAATAGGGGAAAGATGCTGCCATCATCAGATACTTCATGGGTCCTGAATAGGATCTGACCGTAGAAAGAAGATTGGTAGAGAAGGTGGTAAAATTTTAAAAACTTGTGCATTAGCTAATAATAGTGCATCAATGACAACTCTGGTGGGTTTGATAATTGTATTATAGTTGTGTAGTTGTTAGCAGTAAGAGAAACAAAGCAAAAGCTTACACATAGGAAGCGTGCAGTATATTTTGTCTATCTTTGTATATCAAGTCTAAACTGTTTTTAAATAAAAAGTAATAACATATATGAAGTTATGTTACCTGAAGCTGACTTCGATTCTTCTCTGTAAGAAAATCTATTTGAAGATCATGTAAATAATAACAAAATGACTTTCCATTCCGATCGCAGAATAAGAGAGACTTATTGACAAACTCCTGCAATATGTCTTCGACTTCTTCAGTTTCCAAGTCCCAGAGAACACACAACACCTAGGAACCATTTTAAACATTTCATATACCAAAGTACAGTGAGTAGAAAGTCCTATAGATAAAGTATTCTAACCAATACATATGACTTGAAAGCCCTGAATAAGAATGTCTCCACATCTAGGCAGAGCTGGGGAAATCCTGTAGAAGAGGGGAGGAAGGATAGTAGGGGCCAGAGGGGTCAAGGGCACCACAAAACCACAGCCCACAGAATCAACTAACCAGGGCTCATAACCAACAGTCAGGGAGCCTGTATGGGTCTGACCTAGGTCCTCTGCAAATGTACTGTGGCTGTGTAACTTGTAGGACTCCTAATGGTGGCAGTGGGAGGTATCTCTAACTCCTTTGCCTGCCCTAGGGACCCTTTTCCTCATCCAGCCTTGATAGGAGGGTATGTGCCTAGTCTTGCTGCAACGTGATATGCTGCGTTTGGTTGATATCCCTGGGAGACCTGGGAAACAGAGGAGGAGTGGATCTGAGGGAGAAGAGAGGTGGGGGTGGGAACTGGGAGGAGAGGAGGGAGGGGACACATCGGTCAGGATGTGATATATGAGAGAAGAAATTTTAAAAGTATATAAAAAAAGAATGTCTCCATGTCTTAAGTTCAGCTAGTTCTCAAGACAAAAAGAGGAACTGGATGTTTCTCTCAGGTCTCCAGAACCACTGGGAATTAAGGAACTCACAAGATCAACAGAGCCTTTTATGGAGACCAAGAGCAGAGGGACTTCGGCACCGTCACCTGTCACATCAGTACCATTATCAAAGTTCACATGCCATAAACAGTCAATGACAAGAAATGCTGGTCAGATCATTACCTTTGTAGGGACCTTGACATCCTTCTGCAGGATGGAAAGATCTGTGTAATAATCTTTGATATCTTCTCTAAGCATTTCAACACTTATAGACATGGCTTCATCCAGAGCCTCATAATCATAAGAGGAAGATTTCCTTATTCTCTTAAACTGCTTATTCTGAAGTTGTCTGAGGTAGTACGCCCAGCGATTGGGAAAATCACGTAAAAGTGCACCAATTAAAGACACCACAAGAGGAGAACCTGGAGGGAAAAGTGATTATGTTAATATCATCTTATTTTAAAATCACCACTATGCTGTGGGATGGTGCTCTTGTACACTGTAAAGATTTGTCACTCGTATTAGTTTAATAAAATGCTGACTAGCCAGTAGCCAGGCAGGAAGTACAGGTGGGACAACCAGACTTGGAAAATTCTGGGAAGAGGAAAGGCAGAGACATAGTCCCCAATCAGATGCAGAGGAAGCAAGGTGAAAATGCCTTACTGAGAAAAGGTACCACACCCCGAGGCTAACGGGTGGGGGTAGCACACACCTTTAATCCCAGCACTCGGGAGGCAGAGATGAGTAGATCTCTGTGAGTTTGAGGCCAACCTGGTCTACAAGAGCTAGTTCCAGAACAGGCTCCAAAGCTACAGAGAAACCCTGTCTCAAAAAAACAAAAAAAAAAAAAAAGAAAGAAAAAGAAAAAGAAAATTAAAGAGAGAGGGAATTATGTATTAATTTAAGTTTGCAAGAGTTAGTTAATAATAAGCCTGAGTATTGGCCAAACAATTTTTAATTAATATAAGCCTCTGTGTGTTTATTTGGAACTGAACAACTATGGGACCAGGAGGGAAGGAAACTTCCGTCTACATCACTAAACAATTTAAAAATTTTAATCTCCCCCCCAAAGTGTGTGTATGGAGGTAAATGTGGGTATGTGTGTGGGTGCAGGTGGGGCGTAGTGAGGGAGTAAGGACATGGGTGTGGGTAGGTGTGAGGATGAAATACAGGTGGCGAGACTTGGCAGCAGGCATCTCTACCAACCACACCATCTCACCAGCGCAAGAAACAACTGTCAGTGCAAGCTCTCCAAGGCCTTGCACCATTTCTAACTCCTGGTCACTTTCCTTCAAGGCCTGTCTTCTGAGGAAATCATTAGGATAAGTCAGGTCTCGCTGACAGATACTCATTACATCATTTGCTCAGTTCCTTTGCATTATCTTTTTGTTCAATCCCTCTGCTATGGGCTGTCCACACGTCAGTCACACCCATGCAATGAGTTCAGGGAAAACTGCAGAGGCTGAACACATGAAAGAGCCCTGAAAGACGCCACAGTGAAGGCAACGCTGGGAGCTCCACCCCTCCTCCCGAAACCATCAGCGCACCTCACACCTGTCTCTGCATCACCCTCTATGAGGCACTAAATGTAAGTCCCTGATTTCTGTGAGCTGCTCAAACAAGTTAGCCACACTTAAGGACGGGGTGGGAGCTGCTGAGTCAGAAGCACGGGTACAACAACCAAGAGCCTGTTAACTGGTATCTGAAGTTGGAAGTAGAAAGCGGCAGTCATAGGAATTGATCCTTCAACCTGTAGGATAGACACTTTTTCCATGGAAGTCATTTAAGAATTAAATAAAAGGACATGTGGTGTCAAAGTTTGGCACTTACTCGCCAAACTGAAACATTAATTTTATAAAATTCCAAACAAAATAATTTTTAAATAGTGTTCATAATATTTTTTCACAGACAGTAAAAATCTCAACTTCATTTTATCTTTCTCATGAGCATACTCTTTAACACATGGTGGGTACAAGTAACATTATTATATAGAATAAATACCAAGTATATTCACTTAAGGTTTGAGAGGTAACCTAAAATATTAAATGCCATGAAACAGATTTGGGTGCTCATGTGCTAAATTAGCATATTCACCAGCTTGCTTTATAAAGAGAGCATCAGGATTTGCACAGCCTCCCCTCACACACACGCCAGCAGCCGTACCTTTGCATTCTTTTATAATACTGTGAGCCTCCACTGGCAAATCTTCCTTCTTCATGCTAACGAAAAGCGATAAGATTTCAAGTCCCTTTTCTTTCCCTAGACCACTGTCCACAGAGACAACGTGCTTGGGACCTGCAGCAAAATTGTAACACAATGGAAGCAATGCGTTACATCACATGGGGACATGCACTGGGTGGAATAATGCCTTTTGATGCAATACCTTTACTATAGCGCTCACAAGGACATGAAAAGCCTTACCCATTACAGAGTCCGTAACACTCTTATCTCTGGTTGTAAGAAGAATATGACACTGGTTGTCGAAAGCTTTTAACACCCACGGATCCCAAACATCATCCAAGATCAGCAGACACCTAAGTTTAAAAAGTGAAATGAAATCATGTCGGGCGGTGGGTAATAAATCACTAATGACTCTTATTTTACACTCCCTTTAAAAAGAAATTCTAAGGCAAAGGTAAGATGGTAGACTAGAAGTTTCTTCCATGTGTCTCCATGAACAAGAAGAATCAGGATAGCAAAGGAGAAACTTCCAGAATAAAAAGAAAGGAAAAGCATGAGGAATTGTGGTAGTTTGAATAAAAGTGGCCCCCATAAGGCTCCATTTGCTTGCATGCTGAGTCCCCAGTTGATGAACTGTTTAGAAGGATTAGAGACGTGGCCTTGTTGGTGGAGGTGTGTCACTAGCAGTGGACTTTGGGGTGTGAAAAGCCCATGACAGGGCAAGTTTCTTGCTCTCTGACTGCTGCCTGGGGATCAGGATGTGAAGCTCCCACCGTGCCTGTCTGCTCCCGGCCATGATGGTACCAGACTAACCCTCTGAAACTGGAAGACAGCCTCCAATTAAAAGCTTCCTTTTGATAAGCGCTGCGTTGGCTATGTTGTCATGATGTCTCTCCACAGCAATAGAATGTAACAAGACAGAAGTCAAGGTTGGCAAGAGTACAGCAGAAATAAGTCAATAAAGTATGCATGCACATGCATGCACAAAATAAATTTAACTGAAAGAAAAAGGCTCTGCAGTTAAAAGAACTAGCCACTCTTATGGCGGAGCCAAGTTTGGCTCCCAGAACTCACTGGGCAGCTAACAATAGTCTGCAATTCCAGTTCCAGGGGATCCAATACCCCCTTCTAATGAGTGAGAGAAAGAAAGGGTGTGGATTTGTAAGTCCCAGTGTGCCTCTGTTTCCCATTTGTGACTCACCAGGTGAGTTCCTGACTGTTTCTGATGCCTTTACTCTGCCATCATGGATTCTAACTTTCTGAAACTATAAGCCCAAAGGAACCCCTTCCTTCTAGAAATAGCCTTGGTCCTGGTGTTTTTTCACAGTAACAGAAAGGTCACTAAGGCAAGAGGCTTGTGGGATTGTTCCACCAACTGAGATGCAGGAGAAGGGATCTGCTAGTCCAGCCAAACAGACCGCAAGCTGCAGGCTCTGTGAGGACCCAGCATCCTGGAGCTATGGAGGAAAACACCCATCACTGCCTGCGACCTCCTCAGGTGCACACACGGGCACATGTGCACACACACACAGCCCACGCACACTTCTCAGGCCAGTAGGATGACTCAGACGAGTTCATTTCCCATAATCCAGGACAGAAATTAAGAACGAACCCCTGAAAGCTGTCTTCTAACCTATACACACACACACAATGAATTTTAAAATAAAATAAATCCTTTCAGCTAGGAATATGGAGTAGTGGTAAAACACGCCTAACATGTTAGGATGAGAATTAGGTTCAATTCACACCCACACAAAAACAAGAAACCCTTCCTTCTTTCCATTCTCACTCTTTGACTTAGTTGTTTAGGTTTTCTTTATCTTGTTCTACATTTGTCCAGTAGAAACAATTTATTCAAACCAAGAAGTTTGTAGTTTCTAGCAAAGACTTCTCACCAACTACCAACTGCTTCTCAAAACTCTACAATGGCATGTAGGAGGCAGTAAGATGCAAAATGAGCAATTTAGACCAAGTGGTAGCTACTGTCATTTTAAAATTAGAAAAGAGAACAGCAGGAAAGCAATGCCTCTTGAAAAAGGGCATGGTGTTCTCAGGCGTCAGTAAGTCCCCTACAATGACCACATCTGACCGTCTGTACCTGGGGTGGGCATGGTGTTCCCAGGAATCAGCAAGTCCCCTACACTGACCTCATCTGATCATCTGTACCTGGGGTAGGCATGGTGTTCTCAGGCGTCAGCAAGTCCCCTACACTGACCTCATCTGATCATCTGTACCTGGGGTGGGCATGGTGTTCCCAGGAGTCAGTAAGTCCCCTACACTGACCACATCTGACCGTCTGTACCTGGGGTGTTTGCGTAGCATCAGAACACGGAGACGATCTTTAGCCTCCTCGATGTTAAGTGGAAGTCTCTGAGAAAAACTCTCCTCTTGACCCAGGCGTGTGCAAAGATTCTGCAGTTTCATCAGAAGCCCAGATTTGTCTTGTTTTCCAACTGAAACCCAATGCACACCCCCTGGGAAACAACCTAATAAGGAAGAAAGGATAAATGTTTAAGGGTAAGGCCCTCTGAACTGCTTTCCTGTCATGTACCTTCATGCTCATCTTCAATCTCATTTCTGCACCTTCTCTGGAGTCAGGCTACAAATTCTGATAGCAGTTTATTGCTGAATCTAAGAAAAACTGAAGATTTTAAGTTAGGAACGTATCTGAGGCTATCAGGGAAGTATTTTTGCTTTACCAAGCCAATTCCATAATCTTTGTTCCCAGAAATCATTGTCCGTGTCTCAGTGTCAGCGCCCTTGACATATGGGGCTGAGTTATTCTTTGTTGTGAGCGATTTTCCCACGTATACTAGAATGATTGACAACCTCCTGATCCCTACTCTGGGCTGCTAGGAGTCTCTCTCTCAGTACTGGCACCAAAAACATCTTTAAGCACTGTGAAACACCCCTATAAGGTTAAGAAATCATCCAGTTAAGAACGAAAGAAACCAGCCGGGCGGTGGTGGCGCACGCCTTTAATCCCAGCACTCGGGAGGCAGAGGCAGGTAGATCTCTGTGAGTTCGAGGCCAGCCTGGTCTACAAGAGCTAGTTCCAGGACAGGCTCTAAAGCTGCAGAGAAACCCTGTCTCGAAAAAAACAAACAAACAAACAAGAACGAAAGAAACCAAGGCTAAAGAGATGGCTTAGGGGGTAAGAGCTCCAGCTGCTCTTCCAGAGGATCCACTTACGGTTCCCAGTTCCCCATGGTGGCTTAGAACCTTCCGTCGCTCCCCTTCCAGGGGATCCAACTCCCTCTTTTGGCCTCTGGGGGGGCAGACATGTGGTGCATGCATATACATGTTTGCAAAACACATAAATACAAAGAAGTATTTTTTAAAAGGAACAAACATCTATGAGCACACGATGCATTCAGTAGGGTCCTCTGAGAGTTCTCGAGGATAGCTCCGCTGCTCACTAGCTGTGACTTCCAGCACATCCCTTCCCGTTATTCCCATTCCTTACAGTGAAATAGGATGACTCCACTTCCTGCAGAGCTGCTAAGAGAATTTCAACACAAATGGGATAGGCATGGTGGCGCACGCCATTATTCCCAGCACTCAGGAGGCAGAGGCTGAAAGATCTCTGTGAGTTCAAGATCAGCCTGGTCTACATAGTCGAGTTCCAGGCTAACCCCATCTAAATAATGAGATTTATTTCAAAAAATAAATAAACCAGGTGCAATGGAACATGCCTTTAATCCAGTACTCGGGAGGCAGAAGCAGGTAGATCTCTGTGAGTTCAAGGCCAGCCTACAAACCTGATCTACAAAGCGAGTTCCAGGACAGCCCAGGCTACACAGAGAAACCCTGTCTCAAAAAAACTAAATAAATGAATAAATAAATAAATATCAGGCAGGATTATCTGTGTTATGCTTCTGAAAGCACCTTAGAAATATTAAGCTTTAAACTAGTAATCACCAAGAAAAATGTCTATTATTATTATTGTTATGATTATTGCTAGTTAAACAATACATTTTCTGGTATGTATTTTTGTTTCTATATCCAGAAAAACAAAAAAAATATTAAATCTTTATAGAGTATATTTATATGACTACATCAATTTTTTTAAAATTTAAAACAAACAACTTTCCCCAAACACACGTAAAAAAGTAAGAAGTGGTGATTCATACTTATACGTTCAATACTAAGAAGGCTGAGGCAGGAAGATTACAGCTCGAAGCCGGCACAGACTGCACAGCAGGGTTCTATTTCTAAATAAACAAATAAATAAACAAAGCATAATCGGAACAGTGGCTCCCACCTATTCCAGAATCCCAGCACCTCCCAAACAACAAACACCAAGGGTGTGGAAGAGGCCAGGAGGTAAACTGGCGCTGCCACTGTGGAAACCAGTATGGAGTTCTGCACCATACGGCACAGCTATACCACACCTGGATACATACCTACAGGAGCCTAAGTTACCATACCACAGAGACGCTTCTACATCCATGCTTGTTGCTGTACTGTTCACAACAGTCAAGATGTAGAACCAGCCCAGAGATCCATTAACACACAAATGGGTAAATAAAATATGGTATGCATGCCAAAGGAATTATTACATTATTACTACATAAAAAAATGGAGACCAAGCCGGGCGGTGGTGGCGCACGCCTTTAATCCCAGCACTCGGGAGGCAGAGGCAGGCGGATCTCTGTGAGTTCGAGACCAGCCTGGTCTACAAGAGCTAGTTCCAGGACAGGCTCCAAAGCCACAGAGAAACCCTGTCTCGAAAAACCAAAAAAAAAAAAAAAAAAATGGAGACCAGAATGTAAAGCAAAATAAACCAAACTGAGAAAGAAAAATAAGACATTTTTCTGTCACGTACAAAAAGTAGATTTTTATGTATAAAGCTGAAGAAATGGCTCCGTGGTAAAGACACATGCATCAAATCTGAAGGCCTGAGTTCAATCCCTAGGTGCCACAAGGTAGAACAAGAATAAACTCCTGAAAGCTGTCCTCTGACCTCTACGTGAGCCATCACACACACACACACACACACACACACACACACACACACACAAAATAAATGAATCAATTTTTCAGTTCCTTCAATTTGTATGTGTGTGAGTGCATGCATGCGTGCATGTGTGTTGTGTATATGAAAAGTAGAAAGGGTTAGCGACTAAGAAAGGGGAAGAGGCCTGGGAGAGGGAAGAGGAAGAACAAGACAAGTAGCGGGACACATGTGGAGTGAAAGAAAAGAAGGGGTTTTCTGGGGAGGACAAGCAAAGGGACAGAGAGAACAAGGGCAAAGGAAGTGTGAGGACAAAAACAGAAGATCGGGACGTGTCCATATGAAAATATACAGTGAAGTTCATCGTTCTGAGCTGGCATGCTGGTGCAGCAGATACACACAATTGCCACACAGACCTGACAACCTGAGCTTGATCCCTGTAAGCCACAGAACAGTCTTCAGACCTTCATACGTGGACTGTGCCACGTGCACACCCACAGGCACACATGCACACACAGGGACAGAAAGACATACACACACTAATAATTTTATTTTTAAAGAAATTGTAGGGCATAGTGGGACATGCCTTTAATCCCAACACTCAGGAGGCAGAGGCAGATGATCTCTGAGTTTGAGGCCAGCCTGGTCTACAGGGTGAGTTCCAGGACAGCCAGGGCTACACAGAGAAACACTGTTTAAGAAAAAAAAAAACAAAAAAGAGGGGCCTGGAGACATGACTCAAAGGTTATGAGCAGTGACTGTTCTTCCAGAGGTCCTGGGTTTAATTCCCAGCAATCACATGGTGGCTCACAACCATCTGTAATAAGATCTGGTGCCCTCTTTGGCCTCCGCGGATACATACACGCAGAACACTGTATACATAATTAATAAATAAATCATTAAAAAGAAAAAACCAATAATAATAACAACAATAGTCTTTTTAAAAGAAGCTCGTTATTTTGTGCGCTGACTAAAAGACAGGTCAAGAAGAGACAAGGCTGGCAAGCCTGGTTTGATTAGTGCGCACCTTAGAAAGCAGACAAGAAGCCCTGTCACTTTAGGGCAGAAACTTCCCGGCGTTCTCGATTATGACGAAACAGTAGGCCCTATAGCCGTGCTCTTTGTATGTGTATTTGGAAACACACAGCAGATAGTCTCCAAAATTCACCCCAGGCTGTTAACAGAAATTTAGAACTTGGGAGACCGGCAAATGAAGAGAGCTTTCATGGATGTTCGCCGAGCCCTCCACCTGCTGAGCTAGTGCAGCCATCTTAGTGGGTGTCTCTGAGACAGCATCTCAGTCTGTAGACGCTATCAGCCTCAACCACCCAACTCTCCTGCCCCAGACTCCTGAATACACCTCCACCCGTAGCTTGGTTTTACTTCTTTTTAAATAAAAAAATTCTACTTTCGCCGGGCGGTGGTGGCGCACGCCTTTAATCCCAGCACTCGGGAGGCAGAGGCAGGCGGATCTCTGAGTTCGAGGCCAGCCTGGTCTACAAGAGCTAGATCCAGGACAGGCTCTAGAAACTACAGGGAAACCCTGTCTCAAAAAAAAAAAAAAAAAAAAAAAAAAATTCTACTTTCATAAGACTTAAACAAAATTTTAATCCTAAAAGAATGTGATTTTCACTTTATTTTTTAAAGATTATCCCAGAGGGCTGGAGAGATGGCTCAGTGGTTAAGAGCACTGATTGCTCTTCCAAAAGTCCTGAGTTCAATTCCCGACAACCACATGGTGGCTCACAACCATCTGTAATGAGGTCTGGTGCCCTCTTCTGGCCAGCAGGCAAACATGCAGACAGAATACTGTACACATAATAAATACATACATAAATAAATAAATAAATAAATGAATGAATGAATGAATGAATAAATAAATATTTAAATATTTAAAAATTGAAAAAAGTAAAATTGAAATTGAATTGAAATTGAAAAAGATTCTCCCAGAATTAAAAAAAAGTACAGTATCTCAGTGGGGCTACCTGATAAACGCCTGCACATTTAGGTCCGTCTTCCTAGGCTAACCCTTCCTATCTCGAATGGAAAACTACCTGATAAACTCCTCCACATTTAAGGCATTTTCCTAAGTTAAAGCCTTCCTATCCTAAATTTAAAACTACATTGGAAGCCGGGCGGTGGTGGCGCACGCCTTTAATCCCAGCACTCGGGAGGCAGAGGCAGGCGGATCTCTGTGAGTTCGAGGCCAGCCTGGTCTACAATAGCTAGGTCCAGGACAGGCTCTAAAAAAGCTGCAGAGAAATCCTGTCTTGAAAAACCAAAAAAAAAAAAAAGAAAAAAAGAAAAAAAACTACATTGGAGCATTATAAGCATATTCAAGTAAAAACAAAATAAATACTATTTATTTCAAAAAGAAAGGTAGACAAAAATATTAAGTGATCAACTAATCTACAAATCTGCAGTACAGCATTTAGTTAAACAATGAACTGCTGTTTCTACATTTTAGATGAATCTCAACATCTTAACTATGGGCACAAGAGGGAGCAATTTAGCCTTGAAAGAAGTTTGTACTTCTAATTTATTCAGAGAAATTTATTCAAAGAAAAACTGCCTTTATTCGGGGGGGGGGGGAGGTCCCATTCTGTTTTCATGTGAGGTTTTTCCTGGTAGCAAATAATAACCTAATAGCATCAAGGAAATCCTGGAATGGACAGAAACAAACAAGTAGGCAGCCTATAGAAAAAGTTCCCATGCTTTAAAGACACAGCATAGGGCTGGCAAGACTGCTCAGTGAATAAAAACCATCCTGACAACCTCAGTTCAACCCTGAAATCCACACGGTAGACGGAGAAGTGATAACCACGGCACACATACATCTGCATACGTGCACATAAACACACACACACACAGAGTGCTGTAATTGGTTTAAAGATATGTTGACAGTTCCTATATGTGTAAATGTTTGAGTGCATGTGCATGCGTGTTTGTGTATGAAACAGTCAAACTTTCCAAAGAAAATTGGTTTATTTAAAAATGCATAGACAGACAGTGAAAATCCCATTATTTGGATCTCACCAAAGTACAGGAGAAATAGAAATTAAGTTCACATGTATGAAAGACTTATTAGTGTTATCTGGAATTTTCCCAGAGTAAAGCAGTTAGGGACTGGGGAGATGGCTCTGTCTGTCAAGTGCTTACACAAGCATCAAGCAAGGGGACCTAAATTTAATTGCTAACACCAATGCAAAAAGCCAGATGTGGGAGGCTTGAACAGGGCATGCTTAAAATCTGTGAAGAAAGACAAATCTCTATGAGTGGCTGGCCAGCTAACCTATCTCAGTCACTAAGTTCTAGGTTCAGTGAGAAACCTGTCTTAAATATAGAGAACGATTGAGGAAGATACCGTATGTTGACCTCTGGCCTCCACGAGCACATGTGTATACACACACACACACACACACACACACACACACACACACAAACACACACAGCGTGGTTAAATTACACAGTGTTTCCTGAGCCATCAACTCTCTAAGTTTTTATTCACTTTTAGTCTCTAAAATTAAAAGTTCATCATAATATAAAGCAACTTAAATGAGATATATTTTATATTTATATATACACACATATATAATATGTATTTTTTAAAAAGTTCATCATGAAACTGAAATGAAACATTTTTTTATCCTAAAGGAACTGAAGCCCATTTAAAAAGTCCTGAATATCTTTAGTGACCAATTTTACAGTAGTTTGTTTAGGGTTTTGTTTCATTTTGTTTTAGATAGATTCTCACTGTACAAGGAACTCACTATGTAGATCAGGCTGGCCTTGATCGCAGAGATCTATGGACCTCTACCTCTCACGCGCTGCAATTAATGGCATGCATCACCACTTCCAGACAGCCGAAGAGGTTTTAAAAACTATTCTGAGGTTCTGGAGACTTTCAAAGAGCTAATAAGTCTCAAGAAACTTCTCTTATAACAGGAAAACAAACACACACACACACACACTAAGAGCTAAGGACTGGGCATCAAGTCAAAACTGCCATCAATAGTGCTAAGAAAGGCTAAGAAGTTGGAAACTAAATCCTCGCACACAAAGACGTGCCCTAGACTCTATCTTTCCGATCTCCACAGGTCTATTAAACTGTCTGATCGCTGACTAAGACTTGTAATTTAACATGCTCACTAGAAGTCAGAAACTTATCTGGATTCCCTACAAGTGATAAACAAACAGGACTCACTGAGAAATGAAGGTGCTAGGGAGACATGCAGGCATTTACAGCCAAAGCTGATAGTCTGAGTCTGGATCCCCAGAATCTACATGATGGAAAGAGAGACCCAACTCTCACTAACTGTCCGCTGTCCTTCACACAAGTATGCACACATAATAAATAAATATTCTCAGAATCATGAAAGAATGAAGGAAGCCAAACACTGGGGTAGATATACATTTATTCCTGATGAATGTCATGAGAAACCTGCCAGCAAATCTGAAACCCTCTGCTGCCCAGCGAGCCTTCCACCTCTCCACTAACCACTCGGTGCCCTTCTGACTTCCCTTCCATCCCTAGTCTGCCTAGCAAACTTTATTCCTTCTCTAAAATTCAACTAAATGCCTTCTCATTCAGGAAAACCACCCTACCCATCTGCTTCCTCTAGAAAGTGAGCGTTCCTTCCTTTTAACTTTGTACCCTGTATTAGGTAGGTTTTTTTTTTTTTTTTTTTTTTTTGAGACAAGGTTTCTCTGTAGCTTTGGTGCCTGCCCTGGAACTAGCTCTTGTAGACCAGGTTGGCCTCGAACTCACAAAGATTCGCCTGCCTCTGCCTCCCAGGTGCTGGGATTAAAGGCATGTGCCACCACCACCCAGCTGTATTAAGTTTTTTTGTTTTGGTTTGGTTTTGGTTTTTTGGTTTTTCAAGACAGAGTTTCTCTGTAGCTTTGGAGCCTGTCCTAGAACTAGTTCTTGAAGACCAGGCTGGCCTCAAACTCAGAGATCCACCTGCCTCTGCCTCCCAAGTGCTGGGATTAAAGGCATGCACTGCCACCACCCGGTCAATACCCTGTATTAATTAGGGCTCTCTAGAGGAATAGAACTAATAGAATTAATATATATGTATATACATATCATATGCACATATATAGCTGGGTCTATATAGTTACCTATAGGTGGGTGGGTATATATGTGTGTGGATGTGTGTGGGTGTATATAAGTGTGCGTGTGTGTGTGAGTGTGTGTGTGTGTGTGTGTGTGTGTGTATAGTTAATTCCAGGTGTAGTCAAGATGAAAACTAAGAACAGCCATACGCGTGCCCTGTACTTTCTTCTACCATTCAATTTTTCACACCCACAATAATTGTATAGTGTCTATTCCCCTACTGGACTATGAATGAGTCCCTCAAGTGCACAGCCTTCATTTGATTTCCCATGTCCAAAACTGTCCCTCACACAACAGACGCTCAGATATTTACTGTAGACATGAATACCTGAGGAAAGGGAAGTCAGTCACCAGACAATAAATGGAAATCTAAAGCCACTCCTAAAAACTCCTCTGGCTGCAGTCAATCCTCAGGTTTCCTTCCTGGGAATCTCACAAGGCAGATGAGCTCATTTTTATCTTGACTTATGATGCGTATACGAGAATGTCTGGACGTGGACTTGTGGGTGCGAATGCAGTGCCAAGGAAACGGGAGGGCCCCAGACCCCTGGAGCTGCAGCTACAGGCAGCTGCGAGTCACCTGACATGGGTGCTAGGAACTAAACTCAGGCTCTCCAGCAGACCAAGAGCCATCTCTCCAGCCTAGGATGTTTATTTTTAACAACAAACAGTAGGAGCTGGGGGATACAGCTCGGTCGGCAGAGTGTTTGGCGAGCAGGCATGACGCTCTGAGCTCAGTTCTCCCAACACCGTGTAAACTGCATGTGGTAACATGCACCTGTCATGTCAGCACTTGGAAGGAAGACTCACACAGGCATCAGAGTTTAAGATGCTCCTCAGCTACGTAGCAGATTCAAGACTAGCCTGGCTTACCTGAGATCTGTCTCTCCCTCTCTACCCCTCCGACCCCCAAAATTAAAAAAAAAAGATAAGCAACTAACAGAAATAATTATAGAAAAAAAGGGGGGCTGAGGAGATGGTTCAGTGGGTAAAAGCACTTGTTACAAGCCTGAGGATCTGAAGTAAGATCCCCAGCACCCATGGAAATACCAGGGGGTCGAAGTGGCTCACTTACAATCCCAGCACTCAAAGAGACAGAGAGACAGGATCCACAGAGCAAGGTGGCTCTTTATAGCCACTAAACCACTGAGCTCTGGAGTCAAGTCAGAGACCCTACCTCAACATATAAAGGGGAGAATAACCAAAGAAAACAACCGACATCAATCTCTAGCTTTCACATACATGTACACGCTCACATGTACATGCATCATGTATCCACACATACAAACATACATATATACATGCCACACAATATTTACATATGCTGGATAGTTTTATGTCAACTTGACACAAGCTAAAGTCATCTGAGAGGAGGAAACCTCAATTAAGAAAATGCCTCGAGCCAGGCGGTGGTGGCGCATGCCTTTAATCCCAGCACTCGGGAGGCAGAGGCAGGCAGATCTCTGTGAGTTCGAGACCAGCCTGGTCTATAAGAGCTAGTTCCAGGACAGGCTCCAAAGCTACAAAGAAACCCTGTCTCGAAAAACCAAAAAAAAAAAAAAAAAGCCTCGAGCTGGAGAGAAGGCTCAGTGGTTAAGAGCACTGGCTGCTCTTCCAGAGGTCCTGAGTTCAATTCCCAGCAACCACATGGTGGCTCACAACCATCTGTAATGAGATCTGGTGCCCTCTTCTGGTGTGCGGGCATACATGGAGGCAGAATGTTGTACACATAAAAAAATAAATAAATAGATCTTTTAAAAAAAAAAAAACAGCAAAAACTAAAAAGCATTAAGTAACAAAAAGAAAAAAGAAAATGCCTCCACAGAGACCTACATCAGAGCACTGGACTGAGCTCCCAAAGTCCAGTTGAAGAGTGGGAGGAATGAGAATATGAGCAAAGAGGTTAAGACCATGATGGGTTCACCCACTGAAACAGTCTACCTGAGCTAATGGGAGCTCACCAACTGCAGCCGGACAGGGAAGGAACCAGCATAGGACCAATCTAGTTTCTCTAAATGTGGGTGACAGTTGCATGGCTTGGACAGACTGAGGGGCCACTGGCAGTGGCACCAGGGTTTATCCCTCCTGCATGTACTGGCTTTTTGGGAACCTATTCTCTTTGGATGATACCTTGCTCAGCCTAAATATAGTAGGGAAGGCCTTGGACCTTCCCCAAAGCAATGTGCCTTACCCTCTCTGAGGAGTGGATTGGGGGGTGAGGGTATGTGGAGGAAATGAGAGGAGGAAAGGGAGTGGGAACTTGGATTTGGTATGCATAATGAAAAAAGATAGTTTGTTTTCTTTTTAGAAGAAGAAGAGGAGGAGGAGGAGGAGGAGAAGAAGGAGAAGGAGGAGGAGGAGGAAGAGGAGGAAGAGGAGGAAGAGGAAGAGGAGGAGGAGGAGGAGGAGGAGGAGGAGGAGAAGGAGAAGAAGAAGAAGAAGAAGAAGAAGAAGAAGAAGAAGAAGAAGAAGAAGAAGAAGAAGAAGAAGAAGAAGAAGAAGAAGAAGAAGAAGAAGCAGCAGAAGCAGCAGCCTTCATAAGATGGGGCTGTAGGCAAGTCTGTAGGGCATTTTCTTAATTAGTGGTAGATGGGAGAGGGCCCAGTCCATGGTGGGTGATACCATCCCTGCAGGTGTCCTGGGTTCTCTAAGAAAGCAGGCTGAGGAAGCCATGAAGAGCAAGCCAATAAGCAGCTAAGCAGCATCCTCCATGGCCTCTGCATCAGCTCCTGCCTCCAGGTTCCTGCCCTGTTTGAGTTCCTGTCCTGGCTTCCTTCAGTGATGAACAGTAAGTATACATAAACCAGATAACTCTTTCCTCCCCAAGCTGCTTTTGGTCATGATTTCATCACAGCAATAGAAACTCTAACTAGGACAGTGCATGAAAAGAAAAAGGAAAAAGAAATAATTACAGAAATGGAAGAAGTGAGCCGGGCGGTGGTGGTGCACACCTTTAATCCCAGCACTCGGGAGGTAGCAACAAGCAGATCTCTGTGAGTTCGAGGCCAGCCTGGTCTACAAGAGCTAGTTCCAGGACAGGCTCCAAAGCTACAGAGAAACCCTGTCTTGGAAAAAATAAAAAGAAATGGAAGAAGTGGTGAGAGAGATCAGAGGGAAAGGGGCTTGCTGCCAAACCTGAGAGCATGAGTTTGATCCTGGGAACCCACCCATGGTAGGAGGAGAGAACCAATTCCCACGCAGTATCCTCAGACTTCCAAGTACATGCTGTGGCACACACCCGTATGTTTTCACATACACAAATAAATAACATGATTTTTATTTTTTTTAAATAAGTAAATGGAAGTAACCGTTAAATTAATACCGGCTACCAAATCCATGGGAAGCAAATGACCAGGACGGTCACTGGTAGAAATGAGTTTCTGAGACACTCTCTCCCTACAGCACTGCATGCCAGAACAAAAGGTGCTAGCTGTATTCCCGCCTGAAAGGACAACCTTTCAACCCTTTCTCAAGCCTACAACCCCCAAGTCACTGCAATGCTAGACAGCTAGCTTCTCTCAAGGGGCACTGGGTGTCTGGCCCCTTTGGGAGACAAGCAAGCAGCATTGTGACAGACGGGTCAGAAAACAATCCTAGTTCACATGCCCATGGTGGGCCGAATCATGGTCTCCTAAAGATGGCCACAAAATGGTAAATATTTTACTGTAATGAATGGTAAAGACGTACTTCGTAATGTCCGATAATTAAAGATTTGGGGTGAGAGTCTCCAGGACTATACAGCAAACCCAGTGTGATCACAGGGCCCTCATAAAGAGGGAAGCAAGAAAGTCAGAAACCAATGTTCAAGGCCAGCCTGATGTAAAAAAAATAAGTTCCAGGACAGCCAGGGCACTATAGAAAGACCTTGTCCCAAAAACAAACAAAAAAAGCTGGGCTATAGTGGTGCCGGCCTTTAATCCCAGCATGTGAGAGGCAGAGGCAGGTGGATTTCTGTGAGTTCAAAGCCAGTCTGGTTTACAGAGTTCCAGGACAGCCAGGGCTACACTGTCTGGAAAGAAAGAAGAAATAAACATGAGGAAGAGGGACAAAGGTTGTAACTCTGGTAGAACGTCTGCCTAGCATGTGAGGGGCCCCGTGTGATCCCCAGCACCTATGATGACTGACCCTCAAAAACACCCAGAAAAGGAAACGGAGGACAGAAGCGAATCACTATGAAAGAGAGGCAGGCAAAAAGAGGAAGATGTGATGCCATGCACTGCTGGGTTTGAAGGTGGAGCTATGAGGTTAGGATATAGAGGCTTCCTCTGGGAGGTAAACAAATCAAGGACAGAAATTGTCCCAAGTGCTTCCAGATGAATTCAGTCTTAACACTTTGACTCCAACCTGGTTTAAAAAAAAAAAAAAGAACCTTAAGACAAGAAATGTATGTTATTTAAAGTCACTAAATTTGTGGTCGTTTATTACCAGCGGCCGCAGAAATGCCTAAGAGCCACAGTAAGTAAAGAACTTCAGCGCTCAAATGAACAAAATCTTGAGAAGCAGTGTTGCAGGGATGAAACTTACCTTCTAAGAGGGCGTGATCGCGAACCGCTTCGGCAGCCAGCACAGACTTCCCACAGCCCGCCATTCCGTAGATGGTGACCCACCCTGGCTCGCCATTGAGCTTCCAGAGCTTCTGCTGAATCGCTTTCACCAGCTTCTTTCTAGTCACGAAAACCACCGGCCTCTGTGGTACTCCACCTTCACAAAGCACGGTCCTCACTGAAAGCCCAAACAAGTACGGATGAACTAAACTTCAGAACTTGTGAGTAATCCTCCTGGGAAGCCAGGAGAAGCGAGGCTGATGCTCAGCCTCAAAATTTCCAAGACGAATATCAAATTTTATAAAAAAAAAAAAAAAATTAGGTATGAATTTCACCCTTCCAATGACTCATAACACAAAGAACAGAGGTAAGCATATATTTCAAGATCACGACACACAGTGGAAGTCTCCATCTATCCCTGCCTTATACACGGTTACTCCCTGACCCTCCGGCCTGTTTTGTCTGTGTCGAACAATGGGAAGGGCTAAGGGTATATAGTTCAGCAGCTGAGTTTGCAAGGTCAGGGTTGTGGGTTTGATTCCAAGTGCCACAATAAAGAAAGAAGGGTAAGGATGAGGGCAATAAAATGGTTCAATAGGCAAAGGCACTCGTTGCCAAGTCTGAGGAACTGAGTTCAACTCCCACAGGTTGTTCTCTGACTTCTTCTTGGGCACCATGGCTCGCACTATATATAAATGTGAAACAAACAAAAAACAAAAAACTTTTTGACGCTGGAAAGAATGTAAAGAGAACAATGGTTATGGAATTCCTTTCAAAAACATAGGCTTCTGGGCTGGAGAGATGGCTCAGTGGTTAAGAGCACTGGCTGTTCTTCTAGAGGACCCGGATTCTATTCCCAGCACCCGCATGGCTGCTCACAATGGCCTGTAACTCTAGTTCTAGAAGATCCAAGGCCCTCTTCTGGCCTCTGAGGACACCAGGCATACACGTGGTGCACAGGCATACATGCAGGTAAAACAGGCAACACATAAGATTAAATTTTTAAGAAAACAATGTAAATTTCTAAAAATTCTTTTCCTTTCCTATAAACTCTATATAACATGAAAATAAAGAAAATAATTGAGGCCCTACAAACGCTCTTATTAGCTATAGAATTCAGAGCGCATATGCTACTCCTCAGCAGTAAGTAGTTCACTGCATGAGAAAAACATGTATCAACATGGACACAAATAATTCCGATTTGAACCTCAACTATTTCTGCGCCTGGATCCTTCCAGGAACGGAAATACACTCTCCAGCAGTTCAACTGCAATCAAACCTGCAAACAACAGAGCCACGATGACGGCGCCGTGACACGAGGTATCAGGATACACACCAAATGACGTTAGCCCGCCGTCTGTGTCTTTGCCACTGGAAGAAGAGACGAGAGGAAGGCCACTGTGAAGAAGGGCAGCAAGGTCTTTATATCCCTCGTGCAGGAGAGCGTTGTAGAATGAAACGTAGGCACAATTGTCTTTATGAAGTATCATCGTGATCAGAGCAGCGGCTCGTTGATACTGAGTGGTCTGGGGAAAATGAGATAGCGTAAGGTTGCAGCCTTACATCAGCAGCACAAATTAGCGGAGACTGGGGCAAAAGACGTAAAGAACACCTCAGAGGGCTTTACCTGGCTCCTCACTTTTTCCTCCTCGACTACCGTTAAAACGTTGTCGCTGATCATGTGATCCATGATGTAGGATGTTTTGATGTCCTTTTCCAGAGCCTCTCTGTGTTGAAGCAGACAATTCCGGGCCTTTGCATCCATTGTCCCTCGGTCTGTGTTCTCGCTTCACTGCCAAGCATGAGCTATAGACAATGTATCAACACACTTGTCATGTCAAGAAACATGACGTGTAATCAAGAAATGCAAAGAAAACAAGATTTTTTTTTTTTTTTGGTTTTATGAGACAGGGTTTTTCTGTGTAGCCTTTGCTAGTCCTGAAACTAGCTCTGTAGACTAGGTTGGCCTCGAACTCAAGAGACCTCAGAGATCCACCTGCCTCTGCTTCTCAAGGACTAGGATTAATGGCATGTGCCACCTCTGCCTGACTTCTTATTTCTTAATTATGCTTCTATTTAAAATGGAACATTACATAGCCATTTAAAATCACACAGCACATATCTCTATGCATTATATGTACTGACAAGGAAAGATGTTTCTGGCACTGCTGATTTAAAAAAGAGAAATAAAACCCCAAATAGCACAAAATGTGTTCTAGCTCATCAATCTATAAGAAGATGCTTAAACATTTGTTCAGTGTTTGGGAGGCTAAGTGGCAAGATTTAGGCCTTCTTTTATAATTTTATAGTCATTCTTTTCAATAGACATTGCCACTTTTTACAGTAAAAATTCTTCCTTTTCTTAAGTTGAGGTTCTGTAAAAGTTACCATACCTAAAGGTTTAGAACTTGTTTCCTTTACCCAACTTACAACCAAGTGCCATTGCTGATCTGAGTTCTCAAAAGAGCTGTCAGCCCCAGACCTTCAGTGGAAAGCACATACTCACAGCCACAGGAAATACCCTCTGACGTCACTGCCTGGACTATGGTAACACAGGATGATATTCTCTACAGAAAGATATTTTCATTTCCTAACAAGTTCCCTAAAATAAAATGGAAATTATTCCATGGGTATAAAGCCCAATTCTGACTGTTTGCAAGTTCTCAAACATTAACAGAACTCCATCCTATGTATTAAAGTGTGAATGTCTTAAATAGGTTTAATCATTCCTTCAAGATATGGGGTGTGTGTGTGTGTGTGTTGCTAGGGATTGAACCAACCGCCTTAATCTGCAGGGTGTGCAAACAATCTAGCACCAGTGCTACATAATTTCAGCCCTCTTTCAACACATCCTGATACTCATATCCCTGAAAGAATTTACAGTCTAGCAGAACAAAAAGAGAAGCAATCAGAATGTGACTATCCTAATGCAAAACCAAAGATGGGCACGAAGTCATTCAGAGAGCTCGGAAGAGGGGTATCATTCAACTTCAAAAAAAAAAAAAAAAAAAAAAAAAAAAAAAAACACTTTTTTTGGAAAGTCATCAAATGTAGCACTTGCAAAAAATAAAAATTAAAAAATGCATCTGTTTCTGCTTGCCAAGGTCTGCAAAATGCCCAGGAGGGGAATGAAATTAACTGGAGAAAAGAAATCAGAAACAAGACCTTAACAGTTTTAGTCTCAAAATTGACAGTTGTGAAATTCATTCTGACAAAGGATATTTGGTTATGTCTAACAGTTAAGCAAAACCACACTTGTGCACTAATTTCCAGTGATCTCTAGCCTTATTAAACTTAGTAAACACTTTTTTCAAACTTTACACAAACTGAAATGCTATGGGCAAACTCCCGGTGCCACACCTCTGGAGGCCACATCAAAAGAGAAAGTCAAAACTGTTCGGAGACATAGAACACAAATTAAAGTCTGTCTGTCCAGGAAAACAGCGACAGTGGTCTACTTCCTCCTTACATAATTTCTCTTCCTGGCACGGGAGCAGAATGATCAAATATCCCGCGTTCCCTTATCTTCAGTCCCCGGGTTCTAAAACAGAACTCACCAAGAACCTGTCTGGAGGGGGTGGGGAGAGATAGAGCGAGAGGGGAGGTAAACTTACCCAAACCTTTGCACCGGGGTCGTGCTGGGAAGAGGAGCCCCGGGAGGGTCCGAAGCTGAGGCTCGATCGCCTTAGTGTACCCGGGGCTCCCAGCCGCTCTTCCAGCGACCCTGCGCCCCGGGCAGGTCCCGATACCTCAGGTGCCTCACCTGGGCATCTGCCGCTCGGGGCGCAGGGGGATGCCCGGGACTTGCGAGCGACGGCGAGGGACGGTTACCTCGGCGGGCTGACCCCACCGGTTGCCTCGGGCCGCACCCGAGAGACCTGGCTCGACCCAAACACAAAAGCACTGCCACTCCGGCCGCCGCTTCTCCCCTCCGGAGGGAGCTGCCCGGGCGGGAAGCGGACGCCGCTCCAAAGGCTGACCCGACGGTCTCCGATCGTTTCCGATCGTCTCCGATCGCCGACCGCACACACGTCCCGCCGCCGACCCCCGTCTCACACCCCTCGGAGCGCCGAGAGAGCCGCCTCGCCCACTCACAACCTCTGGGTCTCCGCCTCAGGCCCGCGGAGCGCTCAAACACCGCTGGGCCCCGCCCAGCCCAGCCCGGACAGCGCGCGCCCGCGCACGCAAATCCGCCGCCAGAGGGCCGGCCGCCCCGCGCGCGCCACCCAGCTACCGCCGCTACCCTCGGCGCGTGCCCGCAGGCCCTGGGATTGCATCATCGCGTGCGCGGAGGGGCGGGGCTAAGACGCGGGGGCGCGCCCAGCCCCGGACGTGGCACGCTGGGTCCGCCCCCCCCTCCTCGTCGCGTCCCGACAGCCGGCGCGTGCCCGCGAGTCTGAGTTTCCCCTTACTCGGTCTGGTAGCGGAACCCGGAGGCGGGAGGCGGGGCGAGCCGAGAGGCGGGTGGTCCTGTGGGCGGAGCCAAGGTTGGGAAGGGGCGGGGCTCCTGAAGCCGAGTTGCAGCCACGTCCCACGGTACCCCCGGTGAGGCCGCCCGGGCTTGGAGGTCTTCGGCGTTCCAGACATGTCCGAGGTGAAGAGCCGGAAGAAGCCGGGGCCCAAGGGGGCTGCCGGCGAGCCCGAGAAGCGGAGCGACGGCAGGAAGAACCCCGAGGCGCGGGGAGGCGGGGGTTGGGCGGACCCCCGCACCGGGCTCAGCCTGCTGTCGCTGGCGACGTGCTTGGGCCTGGCCTGGTAAGTGCTCGGTGCAGCAGGCCGCCTACCCACTCTTGCTTGAATGCGCTCACTTAACTGTTCTGCTAGCTAGCATGCTCCTGTCGCTGTCCCCGAAAGTCTGGGAACGAGTCACCCGAGATGCGGCGCACACTTCATTCCGCGCCTACTGTCCACACGTAACAAGTTTGCACATAGCTGAAAACCGCTACTTCCCGTCCACTCTGCAACTTTGCAGATGAGTTTGCCCCACCCCACCCCACCCCACCCCACCCCAAAAAACGCACAAAGGAAATGTCTGGAGCCTAAAAAAGAGTTCGTTTTTGCTGAAAAATAAATGCTAATGAGGCTTTCTTGTATTTAGAACAGTGTGCCTACATTAAAACTATAGTCCTTTAGAAACTACAGGGAAACCCTGTCTCGAAAAACCAAAAAAAAAAAACCTATAGTCCTTTTTTAAAAAGATTTTGTATGTGTATATGAGTATGTGTATGTGCACGTGTGTGAAGGCGTGTGTGCACGTGTGTGAAGGCGTGCAAGGAACCCAGAGAGGGTGTCAGATCCCAAGAGCTGAGGTTACAAATGGTTGTAAGCCACCAGGCATGCATGCTCTGAGCAGCTGAGCCATCTCTCCAACCCGGAGACAATAGCCTTATTCCTTAATTACAGGGTGAACGGTATGTAGCATTGTAAAGGATACTTGTTTTCACATAAGGCTAAACATCAGTAGTGTTTAAACCAAGCATATATTGGTGATGTATTCGTGCAATATGGAATAATCTTAAAGTAAGACTGACTTTGTTTTCTTTCCTATTTCTTACCTACTGCATCTTTGTAACAAAACTGATACATTAATACATTTTCATCATTGATAATCATTTAGTAAGAGAGCTAATAGATTCAGAAGCAACTCTGGATAGCCTTCAGTCTAGAATATTTTTAATGCTAGTACATTTCCATTTTAGTTTACTGGTGACACCCCAAGTCCTGGGGTTTTGGAGGGTGTATGGTTGAGTGGTTGGTTTGGTTTTTTGAGACAGGGTCTTAGGTAGCCTAGACTGGGCTAGAAGTCACTGTGTAGCTGAAGATGACATTGAACCCCTGAACCTCCCAAGTGCTAGATTACAGGTATTTGCCACCATACCCTACTTGTTTACTGGGTTTGTTTTCCAGTTAATAAAAATGTGTTAAAATGAAATGGGGATCATTGTTCTCTTTAAAAGGGACTTATTTAATGATGGTATTAGTGTTTGTGGAATATATTAATTTCGATCAGAAGAGAATAAATGTGTTGGATTTGCTGTTTTAAATAAACTACTCATGCCTTAAAATGTGTGCCCTTTTTTAGGTAAGGGGGGCATGCTACATTTTGGATTGGAAAAGAATATTACTGAGTTGGTTCACTCTAGGACAGCAGTTCTCAACCTGTGTGTTGCAACCCCTTGGAAGTCACATAACAGATATTTACGATTCATAACAGTAGCAAAATTACAGTAGCAATGAAAATAATTTTGTAGTTGGGGGTCACCACAACATAAGGAAATGTACTAAAAGGGCACAGTGTTAGGAAAGTTGGGGACCACTGCTCTGGAGCTTAATAAAAGTGGTTTTGGCTGCTAAATTTATTAATGCAGTTCCCATTAATTAGAGAAAACCTCATAATTCACGAAGTAAACTATATCACAAAACATTCAGCGTTTTCAGTGATTCTATGAGAGTTCAAAAAGGCCAGCAAGGTGGCTTATCTGAGCCGGGCGGTGGTGGCACACGCCTTTAATCCCAGCACTCGGGAAAGATAACCAACCTCCGCCTCTGACACACAGACACACGGACACACACACACACACACATTCACACCTCAAGCTTCAAAGGAAAACTAAGAATAAAACTTTAAAAGTCATGCTTCATCTCAGGAATTTGGTGTTAGGGAATAGAAAGGCAAAACATGTTACTCGTTAGAAAGATTTTTGTATACCCTGAGCTCTGTCTTTGCAAAGTGATTTTTAAAATGTCAAATCAAAATTATGAAGCTAGAGTGTAGCTCGGTGGTAAGGGACTTGCCTGGTGTACATGAGGCCTTTGGTTCTGTTCCCAGTTTTATCAAAAAAAAAAGGTTATGTGCATTCTTTAAATGGGTAGAGCCTATGACTGTTACTAAAACAGCTAATGGTTAATTGTTCTTGGGAAGTATTTTACCCCTAGACTGGAATATATGTGCTGTTTATAAGAAAATTTTTATGGTAAATTTAGGGACAAGCTTTAACCTAGCAGGCTATTTGCAAGTGTGTCTCAAATATTTCCCATCTCATAACATTGCTAATGGCACACTGGAATTTTTACAGCCGTTGATCTCATGACACAACACATAGGTAAGCCCCTAACACTTCAGGATCTAGAAATTGACCACCACATATTTATTAAATACTGTACTTAGTCTATTCTGGTTGTTAAAACAGAAAATAACTGTGTCAGCATAAACTGCTTTTCCATCTCATACTTTGTACACTTAAGCTAGAAACCATAAATGTTTGGAAGATTGGGAAGTACAAAGTACATGACAAATCTAAAGGTATATTGCTTTCACCTTTCCATTGAAGTTTAGATTTACTTTCTGTCTTAGTTACTTTTCTGTTGCCACAACAAAACACCATGACCAAGGCAACTTATAAAAACATTTAATTCAGGGCTTATGGTTCCAAAGGGTTGGTCCATGATTGGAGGGGAACATGGTGCCGAGCAGGCATATCACTGGAACAGTAGTGGAGTTCTTAAATCTGATCCCCAAGCAAGAAGCAGAGAGTATATACTAACGGAGAAATGGAAAGGGCTTTGAAACCTCAAGGCTCACCCAGTGACACACCTCTTCCAGCAAGGCTGCAATCGGACTTTTCTTTGGGTAGCCAGCTCACAAGTGATGACATGGAGATTTCTTCTTAATTATGAAGGCTCGGCCTTTAGCATAGGCTTGTTCCTAACTAGCTCTTATAACTTAAATTAACCCATTTCTATTCATCTATGTTCCATCACGGGGCATTACCTCTCATACCTTGCTCCTCCTGCTTTCTCTCTCTGTCTCCTGAGTCTCCTCCCTTCTTCCCAGAGTCCTCTCTGTCCCCAGATGTCCAGCCGAACCTCTTCCTGCCCAGCTATTGGTTATTTAGCTCTTCATTAAACCAGTCGGAAGGTGCCTTAGCAGAGACACGTCTTCACAGTGTAAACAAATATTCTGCAACACAAGGCCACACCTCCTAATCCTTCCCATACAGCTCCACCAATTAAGGACTAAGTATATTTACTAGAGTGGTATCGCTGAGTCTTAGGGTAGGTAGATTGTAACCCAGTCTAGCCTCAAACTCATGGCAATCCTGGTACTTCCTCCTCCAAGGACTGGTATTACAGGCATGAGCCACCAGTCCCAACCTTGCCCTGGTTTTAAATAATAGAATATAGGGGCTGGAGAGATGGCTCAGCACTTAAGAACACTGGCTGCTCTTCCAGAGGTCCTGAGTTCAATTCCTAGCAACCACATGGTGGCTCAAAATCATCTGTAATGAGATCTGGTGCCCTCTTCTGGCATGCAGGCATATGTGCAGACAGAACACTGTAAACATAATAAATATTTTTGAAAAATTAAGTAATAAAATATAGTCAGTGTTCCCTTAAATATTAGGTAGCCGAAGATGCTATGAAACAATGTCAGATGGTTATTGACTCTAATAGTGGCCCTTAATGAACCATAATAACTGCTTCCTGTGATTACTCTTTCTCATTAAGTTGAAAGAGGCAGAGAAATCCCTTAGTCATAAGTTCTCAGTCAGCTGTCTGCCACCATGTATGCTGTACACCATTCATTAACACGGGGTCCTCAATTTGTGCAAAGTCTTGACAGACTTCAATGGATGTGAAGGGGTGAGGAAGATTGCTTTTGGAAGGTCTACACTAAAAGCTGGTTTGCTTTCTGGGTCTCTTTCTCCTCCTACATCTAACACTTAAGGCCTTACCTCTCTGATAGTGAAGAAGGTCCAAAACAAAGTCCTGCTGCCATGGAGACTTACAGATGATCAATCCATTCCCTGCTTCATTTGTTACCAAACCAGCCCTCCCGTCCAGCTTAGTGTTCAGTGGTAGGCTTAAGGCTTCGACCAGAGCAAACAGAAGGGAGTCTCTCACGCCTGTAAACAGGCAGCGTTGGCATGGAGGACAGGTGGGAACATGCACAAAGGGAGCCAACAGAAAGGGCTAAGGAGCACTTGCCTGCCTAGCATCTGCGACACCCTGAGAGTCTCACCCTCTGCACTAGGGAAGACGCTAGGGCAGAACTAAACAGTGGATGCCGGGTCCTGAGTGATTTGTTACACTCTGAGCATTGCTCTTGTGTTCTGTGAATATGAACCTGTTTTATGTCTCCAAAATCCCTATGAGATATTATTGTCCCTACCTTCTAGGTGAGGAAACACTAGCAAACCAAACAATTAATTTGTCCAAGGTGGTTCGTTACACAACTAGTAAGTGCAGAGACAAAACAGCCTAGCCTTAGCCTCTGTGATATGTTTGCCTCCCTTCAGTATTGACCCAAAATAAGATCAAGTTTCCGAAGCTGGGCATAGTGGCCCACACCTCTAATCCCAGCCCTCGGGAACCAGAGACAGGCAGATCTCTGTGAATTGAAAGCCAACCTAGCCTACATAGTAAGTTCCAGGCTAGCCAGGAATACACTGTGGGATCCTGTCTTGAAAGTAAATGAGAATTCTGAGAATAGAGGAATGGAGAAGATCAATGGCTTAGTGGTTAAGAGTACTTGCTGTTCTTGCAGAGGATGCAGGTTCTGTTCCCAGCACTTACAACTGTCTACAGCTTCTGACCCCCACTTCTAGCCTCCTTGTGCACCAGTCACACATTTGGTACATATGCATACATACATATATACATGCATACATACATGTAGGTAAACACGCACACACATCAGTTCCGCATCAGTCCTTTCTTCTGCTAGAAGCTGTACCCTTTAGTAGACTCTAACTGCAGGTCTTTGACAACCTTGTCTAAAGAGAAAGACTGGGAACTGCTCCTGTCCAAAGATGCCTCTGGCTCATTAGCCAGGAATAAAACACCTTGGGCATAAACCTGATACCATTTGAAGAACATGATTCTTCGGGACCGAAGCAGCCCTCCTTGGGCATACTTTCTTGACTTCTAGAAAATAAACCATTTTCTTCCATAATTTCAAATGAGTCCATACTTATGAAATATATACATGTAATGACTCTATCTGTCCTGCCAGCCAAATAATGACACCAAGACTTATTGTTAATTATAAAAGCTCAACCTTAGCTTAGGCTCGTTCTTAGCTAGTTCTTATAACTTAAATTAACCCTGTCTTTTAATCTACATTCTTTTATGTGGCCCAGTACCTTTACTCTGTACTGCCCACTCTGCTTCCTCTGCACCTGGCTGGCGACTCTGCCTTTCTTCTTCCCTGAATGCTCTCTGCCCCAGAAGTTCCACCTAACCTCTTCCTGCCTAGCTATTGGCCATTCAGCTCTTGATTACGCCAGCAGCAATACACCTTCACACAGTGCACAGACATCCCACATCCACAGGTGGAGAATGCGTTGTAACTCAGCAGCACTGTGGGCATCTTTTTCTCCTCATCACTGGAACTAAGGCAGCAGCATGCTGCTTTTTGCTTGTTTGTGTTGTCTCCTTGTAACAAGGGGGACTCTTACTTTGGCAAGAGGCTAACCTAAAGGAGAAGGTGGAGATAGGTATCAGAGGTATTTGCACTAACCTGACACTATTCAAGCATTGCTTAAAGCTTAAATCTGAAGAGAAAGCCAACAGTAGATAGCATTAAAATATCTAATAAAATCAAAAGCCTCCAGCAAGGCATTAGTTCTTCATTCCTATAATCTCAGTACTTGGGAGGCTGGAGAGGCTAATCTGGGTTATACTGTTTAAGATGGGTTATACAGTGGTTTGAGGCCAGCCTGGGCTACATGAGACTCTGCCTCCAAAAACAAACATAACAAAAACAAAAAGGAAAAAAGGTGCTGGAAAAAAGGTGCTGTAACGCTTTATTTTTATTTTTAAATGTCTGCCCCCCCCCCCCTCTCTCTCTCTGTATGTGTGTGTTTGTGTGTCTGTGTCTGGGTGTGGGGGTCTTCTGGAATAACAGCAAGGGCTCTTAATCTTTGAGCCATCTTTTCCAGGCTCAGTAAGGCATTTTTTTAATGGATCAACTTTTACTCAACGCCTCCTGTAGTAATGTTTTTGTTCTGAGTAAACTTACTCCTGTGTGGGATAAGTGTGTGGAGTAACACATGCAATAACAGATAATAAAACTAGTCACTGAAATGAGCTCATTTACTGGGCGGTGAGTCTATACTACTAAAGAGGGAAAAACACTTAAAATTATAATATGACAAAAGCAATTATGGGATGTAACTCAGTTGTAGAGCACTCACCCAGGATGCCCCAGATTCTAGGTTTGTTCCCAGCATTAACAAAAATGAAAAAACAAAAAGATGGAAGGAAAAATTGTCTAATCATCATCCAACTTTAAAAATTAGGAAAATCATGCTTTTTACATGGGTTTTGCTTAAAAGTTTATATAAATACACAAAAGAGAAATTGATCTCTACTAATTCCTGGGTGGGGGGCGTTCTGAGACAGGGTTTCTCTGTAGCTTTGGAGCCTATTCGGGAACTGGCTCTGTAGACCAGGCTGGCGTCAAACTCGCAGAGATCCGCCTGTCTCTGCCTCCTGAGTGCTGTGCTAATTCTATAAACTGGGATTATATGATAGACATTAACCTGCATCATCAAAAGAAACTTATTTATTCCAACACTGTAAATATTTGTTTAGCAAAAGTGTCCATTTTAAATTTACACAGTCTTACGAGTAGTCAGTCCAGTGAGATCATTTTAAGTTCAAAACACGGGCGTCTGTTGGAGGATACACACAGATGCACTCCGAGAGCCGTCTGTTGGAGGATACACACAGATGCACTCCGAGAGCCCTCTCAACTCTGTGAAACGTTGGTGTCTCTTGTCTTTCACTAGAAAAGTATTATAAAGTATGATCAGTAAGTGATCCTCAGCTTGGCTGCACTGATTGCCTGGGAAGCTGTTAGACTATTCAATATCCAAGCCATATCCATGACTAGTTAATTAAGAATTTCTGTAAGTGGCAATCCAGTTATGGGTGTGTTAAAGCTGTCTGGTCATTGGTTCCAATATGGAGGGAAGATTTGCAACCACTAATCTAGATCCTGCACTTTGTTGTTGTTGTTGTTGTTGTTGTTGTTGTTGTTTTTCGAGACATTTATTGTTTCAGAGATTAGGATAAATTGTCTGGCTAACTCAGTAAAGCATCAGATTCTTAGAGATCAGAGTAGCTTTTTTAAATGTGTGTGAGTATTTTGCCTGTATGTATTGTGCATCACATGTGTGCCTGTTGGCAGTGCGGGTGAGAAGAGGGCACTGGATCCCCTGGATCTGGAGTTATAGACAGTGTGAGCTACCATGTGGGTGCTGGGGATAAAACCCATGTCCTCCAGAAGAGCAGCCCAGTGCTCTTAACCACTGAGCCTCTCTCCAGCCCAAGGATAGCTTCTTTTTTCTTTTTTGCTTCTACTCTACTATTTACCAGATGAAGAGACCACTCTAATTTTGTTTGCTTATGTGCTGGCTTCCAACCTGGGGTCTTTTACCTGTTAGATAAGCATCCTTCCTACCACTGCGTTCAGTCCTAATTGTGTGGGGGTGTGTGAGTGTGCCTGCGAGTACGTGTACACGTGTGTGGAGGTCAGAGGTCAACCTCTGTCCTCCCTCCTCAGAGGCAACAACCTTGTGTTTCAAGTAAGGGCCTCCCACTAAGATGGGGATTAGCTAATTTCACTGATTAGCTAAGGCTGGCAGATCCTTGCATATCTGCTTCCCTGGCTCTGGGATTACAAGGTCACCACCACGCCCAGCTTTCTAAATGGGTGCTAGGGATGGTGCTCAGGTCCTCATGCCTCCTGTAGAATGACAGCTACAGTATACCTATGAGCATATTGCTGAGGATAGTCAAACACAGAGTTTCTACAGCCTGCTTTGCGTGTTCTACTCTCACTCTGACAGTGGCTCTCTTCTGTATTTTTATTATTATAACCTTTTTTTAAACAGAGTCTCATGTAGCCCCCAGTTGACCTTTGAGCCTTCGACTCACTATGTAATGGAGGTTGACCTTGAACTTACGGTCCTCCTGCCTCTGCTTCCCTGGATGATACAATTACAGGTGAGGATAACATAGTCTGGATGAGAGTTTGAGGGACTTATAGTAGCTTGGTAGCGCTGCGCTTTGAGATCAAAGATTTTATTCCAAATGGTTCAACCCTAACTTCTTCCAAAATATTTTTTGTCCATCTATTAGAGATGCAGCTCAGCTTCACTCACTAAGCTGTGAACCCTGGAAAGAGGCAATGCTGACTCATCTTTGCATTGAGTTAACCCCGTCCCCTCCACACAGTAGGTGTCTGGATGGTGAAGTCAGCTGACAGACACTGCAGCAACCGTTCGAGAACGCACGTTGTTCTTATCAGAAGTGAGTGATAGTCATTATTTTCTTCTTCTCCAGGCTTGTATTTCAACAATCAGAAAAGTTTTCGAAGCTGGAAAACCAATACCAGTTGCTTCAAATAGAAAGCAGCGAGTTTCAAGGACTACAGACTAAAATCAGTTTAATGTCAGACAAGGTAATTCATTCATAACTTGCTTGAGGGGAGGTACTCCCGTCTTCTCTCTACTACCATGCTCGCACTTCAAGTCAAAGCTTCCTTACACCGTCACTGTTTTAACTCCTAAGTGGGCTTCCTACTTCCTGACATTCTCCCCAAAATCCAAGTTAGTTCCTGGAAAGCATTGAAAGTATGGTTTGCTTCAGCTGGGCATGATAGTACACACCTTTAATCCCAGCACTCTGTAGGCTGAGGCAGGCAAATCTCTGTGAGTTCAAGGCTGGCCTTTCTGCGTAGCAAGTTCCAGACATCCATGGCTAAGCAAACAAAGTATGGTTGATCTTTAGATATAAAATTATAACATGGGTAGCCAGGCGGTGGTGGTGCACACCTTTAATTCCAACACTTTGGAGGCAGAGGTAGGCGTATCTCTGTAAGTTTGAGGCCAGCCTGGTCTACAAGAGCTAGTTCCAAGACAGGCTCTAAAACTACAGCAAAACCTGTCTCGAAAAAAAAAAATTATAACATGGGACCAGCAAGATGGCTTAGTGAATAAAAGCTTTTGTTGCCAAGACTGATGCCCTCAATGCCATCCAGTCAACCAAACTTGAACTATTCCTAATTACAAGTGTTTTTCAGAGCAGGGTGGTGATCCCATCACTAAGAGGCAAGCAGATCTCTATGAGTTCAAAGCCAACGTGGTCTACAGAGTGCATTCCAGGGCAGTCAGGGCTATGGAGAGAAACCCTGTCTTGGTGTGGGAAGAAAATGTTTCTCAGAACTTGGGTTTAAATGAACTTCTTTGTTTTTCCTTTTTGTCTGTTTTTCTTTTTTGTTTGTCTGGGTTCTTGTTCGTTTGTTTGGTTTGGTTTTTGTTTCGTTTCTGTTTTTTGAGCCGGGGTTTCCCTGTGTAGGAACCCCGGCTATTCTGAAACTCTTTGTAGACCAGGCTGGCCTCGAATTATAGAGGTCCACCTGTCTCTGCCTCCTGAGTGCTAGGATTAAAGGCGTGCGCCACCACAACCGGCTAAATGAATTTCTAATTGCGGTGTGACTATACACATATTAAAGTGACTTAGACATTCCGTCTTCTTTTAGTAGCTAGCTCTGCTACACATGTGTCATCTATTTCCTGACTAGCACATTGTTTCATGCGGTACATTGGTCCTTTGTTCTGATGGCCATACTGAATTCCCTCAAGGGTTTCCTGCATCTCCATTATTTCAGATACTGACTTCAGCACATCATCTTCCATGTCCACCAAGATATAATCAGACGTGTCTCTCCCACATGCCAGTTCTCAAATAGCCACTCTGAGGCTGTTCCTCTAACACCTAGAACTAGAACTAGTTCACAGAGGATGTTCATAGCTCTTAGCAGGACCCTAGAATGTCTGATCAGAAGATCTAAAGCATTGTGCGCGCCGTCAAGTTTCTTGCACAAGGCCTGGCAAAAGATGAGCACTCAAGGCACAGTATGTGGCAACTAATAATGTAATAGGCACTGCAAAATGTTCTGACTAATAGGGCCAGGGCTGTGGGTGTGTCTTAGAAGTGTTAGGAATCATCCAAGCGTTTTTTAATGGTACCTCACAATGTTCTTAGCATTTTCAAATGCTTACTCTTGTAAGTAGTATGTAAAATGACTTAGAGAAGACAAGAATATTATATAGCACTGGTGGAATACTTTGCTTGGTCACTGAGTCTGGGTGAGGACTCCACCAGTGTTTTCCTATGACTCCCTTTGTTATAGTGCGTGCAGATTGCTCTGCTTTCTGGGTTAAGCTGCTGCAGGGCAGAGCTGTGTCCTGTTCAGTGTTCTGTCTCTGGACAGTGCTGCAGACATTCGATAGCTTAATAGTCACTTCTAGGTCTTTTCGTGATCTCTAAAGTTTTCATCCACGTGAGGCTGGAGACTAGTGAAGTCCGTGGCACGGCCTTTCCAAATACCCGAGCCCATTCTGAGAGGCCCTAGAGGCTTGTCCTGGTTTGCAAATAAACACTGCCGTTTGATGGAACTTGCCTCAACTACTTCTATAAAAATCCATTTTTGCCTCTTTACAATCCAGTTCTAGTTCTTTCTCTGTAAGAAGTTAGCAAAAATAGTAATAAAGTTTCAGCCAGAAACTTCCAAAATTGTAGGCTTTAGGAGAGGTAGCAAGTTTTAGACTGTTGCAGTTCCCTAAAAGCCAGTTAGCCATGAAAAGGACATCTATGTTACTTCCCATTGTCATGAAGAAAGAAACTCCAGTATACTTCAAAAACGTGAACATCATTTCTTTCAACTATGCCCTCATGAAAAAGGTGTGTTAGATAACTAGGATTATGAGTTCAAGAATATATTTTTCCAACATAGGGCTACTCTACTAAATTTGTTAAAAAAAACTATTAATGATGAATGTTTCTGTCCATGTGATTCTGGTGTACTTGGATATTTTAGGTATCTTCAGAATTTGAACCTTGTCTATGTCATACTCCTGATTGTTAAAATATGTTTCTCTAATATAAAAATGATTAAGTAGCTCGGGATTGTTTGTGTCGTAAATGCAGCTGGAGTCTACTGAAAGTATCCTGCAGGAAGCTGCATCATCCATGGCTTTGATGACCCAGTTTGAGCAAGAAGTGTCTGGCCTCCAAAGATCCATACATGACATTGAGAACAGTAAAGAGACGCTCACTCAAAAGATGCAGAGCCTTAGTGAGAAATTCCAGACCATTACAGATTTCTGGAAGAGAACCCTGGCAGAGATGAGCAATAATACAGCCATTTTCAAATCAGAAGCAAAGCATATACATTCTCAAGTTACCATGAAAATTAACTCAGCCGAGCAAGAAATGAAACTGCTCACTGAACGGCTAAAAGATTTGGAAGACAGCACACTACGAAACATCAGAACAGTAAACAGGCAAGAAGAGGAGGATCTTCTCCGAGTAGAGGCACAGCTCAGCTCCAATACAAAAGCCGTTGAGAAGCTAGAAGAAGAGCAGCACTCACTCCTAGCCAGAGATGAGGAGCTGACCAGTAAACTTGCCGACTATGAACCCAAAGTTGAAGAGTGCAAGGCCCATTTGCCAGCTATAGAAAATGCGATCCACTCTGTCCTCAGAGTCTCTCAGGACCTGATGGGGACAGAAAAGAAAATGGAAGACCTCACTGTGCAGATGTTTAACATGGAGGATGACATGCTAAGGGCGGTGTCTGAAATAATGGAGATGCAGAAGACCCTTGAGAGAATTCAGTATGACAATAGCATACTAAAGATGCAAAACGAACTGCTGGTTCTCAAAGGAAAAGTTCACGATTTCATAGCATATTCAAGTTCAGGAGAAAAGGGGACTTTGGGAAAATATAACCTAGAAAATAAGGGAGCCGATGATTATTAAGTTTACTGTGTACCTTTTGATGGACTGTATTATTAAATGGAGATCAGTCCATTCTACATTAAAGAAATGGCTCTGCCTCACTTTACCAGAGAATAAGTGGAGTATGGACCACATGATCACACTTTTATCTTTTTAAGCTGTAAAACTTACTTTAACCATTTCAAATAGAAATAATTCTGCTGGGGCTGGAGAGATGGCTCAGTGGTTAAGAGCCTGTTCTTCCAAATGTCCTGAGTTCAGTTCCCGGCAACCACATGGTGGCTCACAACCATCTGTAATGAGGTCTGGTGCCCTCTTCTGGCTTGCAGAAGACATACACACAGACAGAATGTTATATACATATATATATATATATATGTATATATATATTTTAAAAAATAAATATTTTTTAAAAAAAGAAATAATTCTGCTGGGAGGTAGTGGGGCATACCTTTAATCCCAGCACATAGAGGCAGCAGCAGGTGGATCTCTGAGTTCAAGGCCAGCCTGGTCTACAGAGGGAGTTCCAGGACAGCCAGGGCTACACAGAGAAACCTTATCTCAAAAAAGAGCCGGGTGGTGGTGGCACACGCCTTTAATCCCAGCAATCGTGAGGCAGCAGCAGGTGGATCTCTGAGTTCGAGGCCAGCCTGGTCTACAAGAGCTAGTTCCAGGACAGGCTCTAGAAACTACAGGGAAACCCTGTCTCGAAAAACCAAAAAAAAAAAAAAAAAAAGCAAAACAAAAAACAAAGAAAAAGAAAAACAAAATAGTTCTAAAATATATATTGCTCTACTTTTTAGGCAACATATTTAATATTTACATGTCTTCCCACTAACTAATAGACATTATTATGAATTGTATTTATTATACTAGAGATATGTGTGTGTATTTAGAGACATAGATATCTATATATAGATATCCATAGCAAATACTGAGACCATTTGCCATTTCTCTATGTGGCCCTAGTTTTCTGTTTTTCAAAGCTGTGTCTGTTTCTCATGCCTTTTCTGTCACCCGTTCTTGCAGTTGGTTGATAGCATGCCTGCCTCTGCAGCTTTTTTATATTCAGACAGCCAGGCTCATAGGGATTTTATGTAAAATGAAAGGTAATATGCCTTCAGGAGAGCCTGGGGCTCTCCTGTGAGGTGACGCTACCTTCTGAAAACAATGGCGCCTGGGAAGTAGTTTCCTTTTTGCAAAGGTTCTAAACTGTGTTACAGCTACTCATAAGAAATTTAAAATGTGAGTATATATGCTCTTACTCTGTCCTCATTAATATTTTCCATTAACCAGTTATGCTTTGAGGTATGAGCTTTTGGAGTCCTTTTTTGTACCTGGACTTTAATTTCTAAAGTTTGAACTGTGTGACACTAGAGTTTACTAACTATAACTAGTAGATACTTAAAGTAAAAGTATGCCAGTAAGCCTGTGCCTGTTTTAAAGATAAAACAACATAACAATAAACTGTGATCATTGTAATGTATTTATGTCATTATTTTAAAGATTCCCCAACTTATGAAACTAAGTTTGTTTTACATACTGATTTTATTTTTAAAACATTAGGGTTGGAGCTAGGCATGGTGGCATACACCTTTAATACTAGCATCAGGCTGAGCAGTGGTGGTGCACGCCTTTAATCCCAGCACTTGGGGGCAGAGGCAATGCAAGCAGAACTATGAGTTCAAATCCACCCTGTTCTACATAGTAAGACTATATCTCAAAACAACAACAATAATAATAATAATAAACAGTAACAGTAACGTAAGTTAGGGTCTTGCTGTGAAAGCTGGGGACTTTACCCAGCACTGACATGGGAAACTGGGTCTAGCAGTGCCTGCCTGTAATACCAGCACTGGAAGACAGAGGCAGAATGCAAATAGAAAACTATCGAAAGATCTGTCTGTGTATTCCTTTGCTAAGAAATTTGCCAAACTGGGCGTTGGTGGCACACACCTTTAATCCCAGCAGAGGCAGGTGGATCTCTATGAGTTCGAGGCCAGCTGGGTCTACAGAGCAAGTTCCAGGACAGCCAAAACTACACAAAGAAACCGGCTAGAAAAAGGAAAAAAAAAGAAAAAAGAAAAAGAAATTTGCCTTGGGGCTGAAGAGATGCTCGGTGGTTAAGAGCACTGGTTGTTCTTGCAGAACACCTGGCTTTGATTCCCAGCACCCGTATGATGGCTCACAACCATCTGTAAACTCAGCTTCTAGGGTAGCTGGCACACTCTTTTGACTTTTGCAGACAGCAGGCATGGCATGTATGTGGTACACACACACACACACACACACACATATGCAAAACATTCATATGCATAAAATAAATGTTTTTAATTTCATATTTATCAAAATTGTCATTGGAGAGACCTAGATACATTTAATGAATCTTCCTTTGCTCTTCTATATGTGTGTTGGAGCTTTTTGTTTTATTTCTGAGACAGGGTCTCAGTATGTAGCCCAGGTTAGTCTCAACTCACCATCTTCGTGCTTTTGCATCTCAAGTAACAGGGCCACAGGTATATGTAATGGCACAGGCTTCATTTTGTTGTGCTTTACCAATATTGTAATATACATTTTTGTATCTCTGTAACTGATCATAAATATTATACCAATTAGCTCACAGAGAGTACTGTCCATTTATTTAAAAATGCCAGCACAGATAAAAGCAGTTTTACAGCTAGGTGTGGCAGTGCATGTCTGTAACTCCAGGTTGAGGCAGGAAGAGTCCAAGTTCATGGCCAATTTGGCCTACACAGCAGGACACTAACAACAACAGTCTTGCAGAATGAGAGGCTGAAGAGATAGATAGCTTTGTGGTTAAGACTGCACGCTGCTCCTGCAGAGAACCCGAGTTCAGTTCCCAGGACCCACATAAAGCTGTTCACAGTCCCCTGGAACCTCAACTCCTTCCCACTGTAAAGGATCCACCTCTCTTTAGGCCTCCATGGGCACTGACTGCTCTTCCGGGGGACCTGGATTCTATTCCCAGCACCCACATGGCAGTTCACAACTGCAACTCCAGTTCCAGGGTATTCGGTGCTCTCTTCTGACCTCCACAAGCACCAGGCATGCGAGTGTGGCATAGACACATGTGCAGACAGAACACCCACATACATGATATCATAAAAGAATTTTGGTTTTGTTTTTGTTTTTTGAGACAGGATTTCTCTGTGTAGCTTTGGAGCCTGTACCAGAACTTGCTCTGAAGACCAGGCTGACCTCGAACTCACAGAGATCTGCCTCCCGAGTGCTGGGATTAAAATCATGCATCACCATTGCCCGAACAAAGAATTTTTTTTTTTTTTTTTTGGTTTTTCGAGACAGGGTTTCTCTGTAGCTTTGGAGCCTGTCCTGGAACTAGCTCTTGTAGACCAGGCTGGTCTCGAACTCACAGAGATCCGCCTGCCTCTGCCTCCCGAGTGCTGGGATTAAAGGCGTGCGCCACCGCCGCCCGGCCGAACAAAGAATTTTTAAAATTACAAGATGAGCTGGAGCTATGGCTCAGCTGACAGAGTGTCTGTCTAGCATTCTTGAAGCACTGGGTTCTGTCCCCAACACTGTATAAAACCAGGCCTGAACACTTGGAAGATGGAAGCAAGAAGATCATAAATTCAAGGTTATCCTCAACTACATAAAGAACTCAAGGTCAGTCTGGACTGCCTGTAACTCTGTCTCTACATACACATGTACATACATGCATGCATACATTCATATGTAGTGACATTTTGTTTGTGTTTTTAAAAGAAAAGCTTGCAGCCAGGCAGTGGTGGCACATGCCTTTAATCCCAGCACTCAGGAGGCAGAGGCAGGTGAATCTCTGTGAGTTTGAGGCCAGCCTTGTCTACAAGAACTAGTTCCACCCAGCACTCGGGAGGCAGAGGCAGGCGGATCTCTGAGTTTGAAGCCAGCCTGGTCTACAAGAGCTAATTCCAGGACAGGCTCTAGAAACTACAGGGAAACCCTGTCTCAAAAAAAAAAAAAAAAAAAAAAAAAAAAAAGAACTAGTTCCAGGACAGGCTCCAAAGCTACACAGAAACCGCTGTCTCAAAAAACAGTAAATAAATTAATTAATGATTGATTGAATGAATGAATAAATAAATAAATAAATAAATAAATAAATAAATAAATAAATAAATGAAACTTGCCTGAAGAGCAGAGTGCAGAGCTTGGCCACTAGAGGCAAGCAGTGAAGGCACACACCTTTACTCTCAGGACTCGGGGACAGATGGATCTCTGTTAGATCAAGGCCAACCTGGGCTACACGAAACTGATCCAGTCTAAAAGAAACAAAGCTCACTCAAAGGTGATCCTAGCACTTGGGATCACATGCCCTTAATCCCAGCACTAGGGAGGTGGAGACAGGAATGATATGGCCGGGCAGAAAGAGGAATATAAGGCAGGAGGAGACAGGAGCTCAGTGCAGTCTGAGGTTTCAGAGAGACAGATGCTGTCTGAGGAAGCAGTCTGAGGACAGGATGCCCATTTGGTCTGAGCATTGGCAGAGATTAAGAACTCTAGTGGCTGGCCACTCTGCTTCTCTGATCCTTCAGCTTTCAACTCCCTAATAACTGACTCAGAGTTTTTATTATTAAGACCAATTGGAATCCGTGCTACATACATACATACATGCATGCATGCATGCATACATACATACATACATGCAACAATTTAAAGGACTAGCTAATGATGTAGCTTAGAGAAAAGCACCTGCCTGTCATCTGCAAGGTCCTGAACTTGAACTTGATCACCAGCACTGAAAAGGAAGGATGGGAAGGAGAGAGCAGGAAGGAGATATAGCCAAATAAATAAATAAAAAGATTTGACCAGAGCCGGGCGGTGGTGGCGCACGCCTTTAATCCCAGCACTCGGGAGGCAGAGGCAGGTGGATCTCTGTGAGTTCGAGACCAGCCTGGTCTACAAGAGCTAGTTCCAGGACAGGCTCCAAAGCCACAGAGAAACCCTGTCTCGAAAAACCAAAAAAAAAAAAAAAAAAAAAGATTTGACCATTTCTAATCTGTTAGCACATCATATTGAGTTTCCATTTTAGAAGTTCATAATAAATCCTCTCCTGAGCCACCAAATGAATCAAAGCAGTGACCTGGCCACCTAAGAATGAGCTCTTTCTAAGACGTCTTAGTTAAGCCATACTATTAAACTATGCTTACTCCACAGAAGTAGATGCCTTAGCCAGTGACAGCCTAGTGATAAAATAGACAAGAGACCTGTGGGAGAGTCTTCTGTTTGAGTTGATTTCATTGGCTAATAAAGAAACTGCCTGGCCCATTTGATAGACCGCCCCTTAGGTGGGTGGAGTAGACAGAACAGGAAGAGGAAGTGAGGTAGAAGGATCAGTCAGATGCTACACCTCTTCTAAGTTAGACAGACTGCCGTGCCTCTGCTCAGAGAGAGATGCGATGAAGCTCCAGCCCAAGATGGACGCACGCTAGAATCTACCTGGTAAGGCACCACTTTGTGGTGCTACACAGATTATTAGATATGGGTTAGTCAAGATGTGAGTAAGAGCCTGAAAATAATGGGCCAGGCAGTGTTTAAAAGAATACAGTTTCTGTGTAATTATTTTGGGGCATAAGCTAGCCGGCGATCAGGAGCAGGGCGGCAGGAACGCAGCCCGTAGCCCCACACTACAGAGACCTTTCTGTCCCTCTCACCCACAGGAGGCTTTTCAGCAAATAAGTGTATTGCAAAACATGATCCCTAAAAATAAAATATTTTGCAATTGCTACTTGATTTCCTTCCTATTTGTAGCTACCCATTAATGTCATGCTCCAAATAACTTTATCACAAGCAGACTTCTCTACCAAAAACACATTCTGGGTCACCTACTTTACCAGTCATTGATGTAGCATAAAGAAGAATTGATGAGAAAAAAATCAAATATACAGTGAAACCAAACGTGATGGAGCAAACGAGGCCTTGCTACCTTCAGTTAACTGGTCTACCTCATTTCAGCGAATCACCTCCTGTTACAGCCACTGCTTTTTAAATCTGCATTCAAAATACTATTCTGGGAACTAGGGATCTAGATCAGTGGGCAAAGCTGAGAAAGTGAGTTTGGAGCCCCACCACCCACATACAGTTTGGGCGTAGGTGGGCGGAGATGGCTCAGTGGCTAAGAGTGCTTGCAGAGGACCCAGGTTTGGCTCCCGGAGCTCACATGGAGACCCACAGCTTCCTGTAGTTCCGTTTCCAAGGCATCTGAGGCCATCGTCTGGCCCACATGGGCTCCTGATCTATGTATATATGTATATGTCTAACACAAGTATACGCACGTGTTTAAAAAAATCTTTTTTAAAAAATAATTTAGTATAGAGTTTTAGAGAGATGGCTCAGTGGTTAATAGCACTGGCTGTTCTTCCACAGGTCCCGAGTTCAATTCCCAGCAACCACATGGTGGCTCACAACCATCTGTAATGAGATCTGATGCCCTCTTCTGGCATTCAGGCATGCATGCAGAAAGAACACTGTATACATACATACATACATACATACATACATACATACATACATACATAAATTTAAAAAAAAAACTTGGGTACAGAGTGCATGCCTATAATTCCAGCTCTTGATGAAGAAAGAATGAACCTAGGATCCCTCCCAGCCAGTCTAGCCAATCGGTGATCTCCATGTTCATAGAGAGACCTTGTCTCAGAAAACAAGGTAGTGCCATGTATGGTGGCATCAGCCTTTGATCTCAGCTCCCAGGAGGCAAAAGCATATGGATCTGGTCTACACAGGACATTTCTGGCCAAAGGTACATAGTGAGACCCTATCTCAAAAAAAAAAAAAGAAAAAGAAAAAGAAAAAGAAAAAACATGGAAAGCAATAGTAGAAAACACTTGAGACACACATTGATTTCCTACCACCCACACACACACAAGAAGGACTAATCTGAGCATATTACATTTTGTTCTTAGATAAACTACATATATGTTAGCCAAAACAATCTCCAAAAGGTAACTGAGAAAGCCAGTAGAATCTAAGAACGATGACCCATCAAAAGCATTGAAGAAATGTCTAGTTACTCTAGAAAACCCCTGATGCCCGCAGGTTACACCGCGGTTCTTATCTTATGAAAGATGCTTTCAGCCCTCGGGTCTTCTTTTTGTTCCATGCCTTTTTTTTTTTTTTCTGAGTTTTAAATAATCAGTTTCTTGACAATCTGCTTCCAAAACTCAATAGCAAACTCCCCGAAATGAGAGACTACCCTGATCCTACTGGCATGCCCTCTGCAGCTTGGAAAGTTGTTGGATCAGACTGCTTCACCATCAGTAGAAAGCTACAGTATGGAGCATCCGAGGACAGCGTTGGAGGGGTCTGTCCTCTTCTTCTGCCATGTGGGCCCCAGGGCTTGAACTCAGGTCATCAGCTTGGCAATGAGCACCTTTACTCAGGGCTTCTCAGGGGCCCTGCCAATTCAAAGATTTTCAAAAGTGCATGTGTGCCTGCTATGTCTATGCAGGTACCCAGGAAGGCTGGACCCTGGTACCCTGGAGCTGGGGCTACACGTTTGCAAGCCACCTAGCATGGGTGCTGAGAACCAAACTCAGGTCCTCTGGAAGAGCAGCGTGTACTCTCCAGCCCCCTAGTTATACCTTAATAAAGTATTTTTTTAAATGCCTGAAATAGCTTAATAGAACTTTTTTTAAGCAGAAGGATCAGGAGTTTCACACCAGTCTGGACTGCATAGCAAGACTCAAGACTGTGTCTTTAAATTTAAAAAAAAAAAAACAAAACTTCTATGTAGCTGTGTGGCAGACCTTATCTAACATGTCCAGGCTCTGGTTCTGCCTCAACAGCACCAAGAAAGAAAAGCCAGGACTGATGGTTATCTAGAAAGCTAAGACAAACATAAGATCATTTGAGTCCAGACGTTCAAGACTAACTTGGGTAACACAGCAAGACCTGTCTGAAAAATAAAAACAAGAAAGGCAGCCGGGTGGTGGTGGCGCACGCCTTTAATCCCAGCACTCAGGCAGAGGCAGGCAGATCTCTGAGTTCAAGGCCAGCTTGGCCTACAGAGCTAGTTCCAGGACAGGCTCCAAAACTACAGGGAAACCCTATCTCAAAAAAAAGAAAGAAAGAAAGAAAGGAAGAAAGAAAGAAAGAAAGAAAGAAAGAAAGAAAGAAAGAAAGAAAGAAAGAAAGAAAGAAAGAAGAAAAAGAAAGAAGAAAGAGGGCTGGAGAGATGGCTCAGAGGTTAAGAGCATTGCCTGCTCTTCCAAAGGTCCTGAGTTCAATTCCCAGCAACCACATGGTGGCTCACAACCATCTGTAATGAGGTCTGGTGCCCTCTTCTGGCCTGCAGTCATACACACACAGACAGAATATTGTATACATAATAAATAAATATTAAAAAAAAAAAGAAAGAAGAAAGAGGAAAAAGAGGATATGCGGTCCCCTCAGTCTGAAACGATACCTAGGCGCATCTGGAGAGTTCTTCCTTTCTTCCATAGCTATGAAGAAAACACACCCCTGTGTCTGTTAGCTCACTCTGTTACAATATAGAGGACCAATGTTATAGGAACATCATCAGAAGTCACCTCCAATAATGTTTTATGAAACGTCTGGGTGTTTTCCTTATTCATTAACAATATACTTGAATTACTTTAAATCCTCTTTTCTAATTCCTTTTGGAGTTTTCTTGTTTTTTGTCTTTTCAGTTCTAGAATTCAAAACCCAGAGCCCCCAACCCAAGTCAGCACTTGTCCTTCAAAGCTGTGTTTTACGCTTTGCTTTCCCAAAGAGCAGTAAAGTCAAGGGGAGAAAAAACATGAACTTTAAGTTGAATTTTAAGTATCAAATTCTGACCAATTTAATCACTGTGGTATTCTATTTCCTTACAGTATCAGAAATGTGAAACTCTCATGGAACAGCTAAAGGCTTTTCAGATAACGGCTCGTCTAAAGGTCCTGCAGGAAGAAATTCAGGAGATGAAAATTTGGTCCAGCAGGATAGCCGAGAAACATGGTACACTGAATGACACGTTAGCAAGCCTTTCTCAAGACGTCGCAAAAGTTGACCAAGGTACAACTTCCACGGCCAAGGATGTGGGTCTCAAGGTTACAGGTGTGAAGACGGATCTACGCCGCATTTCCGGTTTGGTAACTGAAGTCGCATCTTTAACGGACTCCGTGCAAGAACTGGAAAATAAAGTCGGAAAAGTAGAAACGGCGACGGTGGAAAATATAGGGGCCCTCCTCTCAAGTAGCATTGACCGAACAGCGGCGCTCCGAAAGACGGCGAGTGAAAACGCCAGAAGAATGGACTCGGTGGCGACGAGGCTGGCTGAGCTCCAGAGCGATTTCGACGAGCACGCCGATAGGTTTTTAAGCTTAGAGAGCGACAGAGCGAAAGTCCTGAAAGCAGTGGCTTTCGCAAATGACCTCAAACCGAAGGTCTACAATCTGAAGAAGGACTTTTCGCGTCTGGAGCCTCTAGTGAGTGACTTAGCCCTACGCATTGGGAGGCTAGGATCTGACTTAATTCAACGAGAGAAAGAAATCGCTTTCTTGAAGGAAAAAATATCTAATTTAACAATAGTCCAAGCTGAGATTAAGGATATTAAAGATGAAATAACGCGTATTTCAGATTAGTTTGGAATGATTTAGAGAGAGGTAACTTTTTAGAAATGATATTTGTTATGAAAAGACTGATAATAGAAATTCTGATATTTTGGAATAAATTCCTTTTTGGGTTTGATACTATTTTAACGCCATAATACTTTTGTTTTGTTTTCGGTTTTTGTATTTCGACACAGGGTTTCGCTGTGGCTTTGGAGCCTGTCCTGGAACTAGCTCTTGTAGACCAGGCTGGCCTCGAACTCACAGAGATCCGCCTGCCTCTGTCTCCCAAGTGCTGGGATTAAAGGCGTGCGCCACCACCGCCCAGCTACGCCATAATACTTTTAACTTATTCATATATGTGTGTGACCGTGTAGGGGTGCCTGTGCAGGCCAGAGAGTATATTGGATCCTCGGATCCCCTGGAGCTGGAGTTAGGGACAGTCGTGAGCTGTTTGACGTGGGTGCTGGGAGCCGAGGGTGGGTCCTCTGGAAGAGCAGCATGCACTCTTCTTGGTTGGGCTATCTCTCCAGCCTCCGGTAATAAACAGACAGAACATTTGAATATATCAAAGAATTATGGTGAACCTTGTAACTTCCCCCTGGCGGACACACCTCTGAGCCTATCTGTGAGGGCCTTTCCAGAGGGCCTTCGGGGAGGTGGGAAGGCGCCCTGAGTGTGAGCCACCCATGGGGTCCTACACTGAGAAAAAAGAACGGAGGGAGGGGACCCGCACTCATCTCTCTCCACTTCTGGGCCTCACGCTTCTGTCAGGTAGGCCTTTCCTGCCAGGATAGTCGGCACCCTCATATCCTAAGCCAGAATAAACCCTTTTGGTTAGGTGTTTTGTCACGGCAGTGGGAAGCTAGACGGGGCAAGCAAGCTCTGAACCTTGCCTCTCTGGCAGCCAGGAAGCGTGTGTGGTTGGGACCCTTGCTGACGAAAGTCCCCTCTGGGGTCACGACTGGAGCAGCATACCCAATCAGAGGGAAAGAAACTAGAAAGGTAGAAAGGTTACAGCCGGGAGAACAATCTGGTAACAGTGAGTCCTTCCTGGCTTAGGGTATAGGGTAGGCCATACAAGAAACGCCCAGAACCTGTGGATCGCAACCTGTCTGTTTGCGTGCCAGGTACTTACATGATGATTCATGACAGTAGCAAAATTACAGTTATGAAGTAGCAATGAAGCCCTTTGGTGGTGGTGGTGGGGTCATCACAGCAGAGGAAGGTTGAGAGCCGCTGAGCCAGTGAGATGGGGAAAAGGAACGATGCTGTCTCACTGTGAGCCTGCCGTGTAAGAAACACCAAGGGTCTGGAGAGATGGTTCCGTCCTAAGATCACTGACTGCCGCTCCCACATGTCAGCGCACAACTGCCTGTCCCTCCAGTCGCAGGGCATCTCAGTCTCCCGTGTAGCCTCTGCTGGCACCAGGCACTCACATGGTACACAGACATACATTCAGGGAAAAATACTCATACACATTTTAAAAAAAGTAATTTTTTAAGAAAATTTATTTTACTTATTGTGTATACAGTGTTCGGTCTGCATGTTGTGATTCTTTTTATTTGTTTGTTTGACTTTTTAAAATAGAGTATCCCTGGCTGTCTTGGAACTCACTCTATAGACCACGCTGGCCTTAAACTGGGAGATACACCTGCCTGTGTCTCCCAAGTGCTGGGATAAAAGCTTGTGCCAGGACTGGAGAGATGACTCTGCAATTAAGAACACTGGCTGCTCTTCTGAAGGACCTGGGTTCAATTCCCAGCACCCACATGGCATTTCGCTGCTTTGTGTAATTCCAGTTTCAGGGGATCCAACGCTTTCAAACAGACACACATGCAGGCAAAACACCAATGAACATAAAACAAAATTAAGTCATTATTAAAAAAAGAAAGAAAAGGCATGTGCCACTAAGTCAGGCTTTTGTTAACATTATTTTTCTGAAGTAAATATTTTAAACACTCCCAAAATTAAAATTAAAAAAGGATAAGAGTGATGAATAGAGAAGGGAGGTTAGAAGGGGAGGATCTTTGGGGGCCACAGGAGATGGGAAATGGGGGTGCAGGGAAGGCTGCCACAGATGTTCTGCTGTAAGGATAGAGATGAGACGGGGAATGGATCTGAAGAGAACAGAGGGAGAAAAGAGTATCTGCCAAATGAATAAATCTGGTCTCTCTCTCTCTCTCTCTCTCTCTCTCTCTCTTCCTTTTTTTTTAATATTTATTTTTATTATGTATACAATATTCTGTCTGCATGTATACCTGAAGGCCAGAAGAGGGCACCAGACCTCATTACAGATGGTTGTGAGCCACCATGTGGTTGCTGAATTGAACTCAGGACCTTTGGAAGAACAGGCAATGCTCTTAACCGCTGAGCCATCTCTCCAGCCCCCTCTCTTCCTTTTTTTTTTTTTTTAAAGACAAGGTTTTTCTGTGTAGCCCTGGCTATCCTAGAACTCACTTTATAGACCAGGCTGGCCCCAAACTCAGAGCTCTGCCTGCCTCTGCCTCCCTTGCCTCTGCTGGGATTAAAAGTGTGTGCCACCATCACCTAGCTTGAATAAATAAATCTAAAGAAATAGAAATAAGAATAAGAATAGAGGGGCTGGAGATATGGCTCAGTGGTTAAGAGCACTGACTACTCTTCCAGAGGACCCGGGTTCAATTCCCAGCACCCACATGGCAGCTCACAACTGTCTGAAGATCCAGATGCAGGGAATCTGACACATTCACACCAATGCACATAAAATAAAGTTAAATAAGCTAAAAAAAAAAAATAAGAATAGAGAAAAAAAGAAAATATTGGAATTTTACTACTCGTTTTTAAGCTTCTCCTTCTAATCTCGTTCCCCCTACTCATTGCTCTGTCCCAACCCCCAACTCAAGAAGACACCCTGTAACCTAAGGGCTGCTCCTCCCAGGGCAGGCAGATCCACACCTCTCCTGCTTCCCACTCCCACCCCTCAGTCTCATCCCCAGCTCTGTAGCAGAAAACCTGCTGTCTTCTCTTTCCTCTCTGAACTCAGTGGATGGCAAAGACCTTCTTCTTCAACCTTCCTTCCCCAACTCATCCCAGTAGCCCAGCTTCCAGGAACCCCATGAACACACCAACTGAGCAGACCAGGAAAACAAACAACACACAGCCACCAACACACTCCACAAATCCAGAGAGGAAACAGAAACCAAAAAAACGAAACACCTACCCAGCAAAGACAAATCCAGAAACCAGCATCTAGATCTATAATCATGCCAAGCCCAGATACCTAGACATCATCATAAAAACACAATAGATTCAAGATGGTAGCAGCCTCCAGTACTTTAAGATAACTTGTCTTCCCCTTTTCTTTAAAGAGTACCAGTCCCTCTGGGCAGACTGTTATCTTGTTTCAGGAAATGGTTGCAGAAACTATTGACAATCACTGGGGGGTAGGGGAGGAGGTGGGGGGGACAAGGTCTTGGCAGGACTCTCCACACTTCCAAGCAAGACACAGCCCCACGCAGTCCTCTCTTCCACTCTCATCCCTTATGACACCCTAGCCTTTTCAGATTCCAATAAAAACAGATGTGGTTTTCTTATTCAGCATCCTGGCTCCAAAGATGTTACATACATTATTCCTAACCCTGGTTCCGTTCAATTGGGTGAGCTAATGGCCTTTCTCAAAGTTCTCGTGGAGTGCCAGACTCAGCCCGTTAACATTGTTTCTGACGGTCAGTATGCTGTGCATGCAGTTCGTGTGCTGGCCCTCTCTCAAGTCAGAGGCTCGCTGATCCCCACTGCCAACACTGTGCTGCTCATCCAAGATGTCTTAAGTCAGAGGACTGAGCTCCAATACCTGTCACATATTAGATCTCACTCCAAATTATCGATAATATTGACTCAAGGAAATGAGGGCACAGACACCATATTAACAGCCAGTATTGATCTCCTATAGAAAGCCAGGGCTCTTCACCAGCAGTTCCATCTGTCTCCACAGAATTTGTATAGACTTCTTCCAAAATTACCAGTTTCCCAATGTAAATATTTGTCCCAGGTATGTGCCACTTCTGCCCCCCCCCCCCTTACCTCTCTAAGACTGCTTCAATGTGCAGGGGTTATCCCCCGGGGTTTGTTGCCTAACGCCATCTGGCAGATGGATGTTATACACTATGGCCCCTTTGACAATGTTAAAGATGTACATGTGATACTAGATACCTGGTCCTCCTTTGTTTATGTTCTTGCCTATCTGTAGAAAATTACTTTAATACTTACTGAGAGATCGTCTTTTTTTTCCACTTGTCTAATCTTTAAAAGTTTTATGGGGGGGGGGGTTGGAGAGATGGCTCAGAGGTTAAGAGCATTGCCTGCTCTTCCAGAGGTCCTGAGTTCAATTCCCAGCAACCACATGGTGGCTCACAGCCATCTCTAGTGAGGTCTGGTGCCCTCTTCTGGCCTGCAGTCATACACACAGACAGAATACTGTATACATAATAAATATTTTTTTAAAAGTTTTATTGGTATATGTTCACGACACATGTGAAAGGAACACAAAAGCGAGTCGTAGAGACATTCCACTCAGGTTTATCACGTACTCTGGCTGTACTTCCCAACACCCTCCTGCAATTAGTCTTGATGTGCTTTGCCTTTCTGTGGCATGTCCTTAAACATTTCAAATCAAGCCAGATGTGCAGTCAATAGAATCAGCAACAGTTCATCCAGGAGTGAGCGCTGGGCACAAGTGCCTGTTCACTTGTGAGAACTTGGGAAGCGTCTGGTACTGAGGTTTGGGTTCTGGAATGGTACTGCTTCTCATGTTGAGAATGCTCCATCTTCAAATCACTGCATCCCTCAAAGCAAGCCACCTGATTTCTACACCAAATCCTGTCCACAGGATTGGACAGAAACTATATTTTATACAGGAGACCCACCCAAACTGTCATTTAGTATATATATTCAAGCTTTACTGTGACTGCTGCATGCTTAGCGCTCAACAGTCTAGGCATACACCTTCAATGCCAGCACTGGGGAGGCAGAGGCAGGAAGATGATCTCTGTGAGGCCAGCCTGGTCTACAAAGCAAGTTCTAAGACAGCCAAGGCTGTTAAGCAGAGAAATCATCTCTCAGAGAGGGAGGGGAGAAGGAAAATGTTGACATTGCCGTACTGTGGAAACTTGCCGGGTCACACTTCAGTCTCTGGAGCATCTGTTCTCTACCCAACAAAAGGGGTCACCTAAGACCACATTACAACCCTTAACAGCATAGTTATGAAATAGCAACAAAAATAATCTTATGATTGGGAGTCACCACTGTATTAATCTAAGGAAAGCTAACTTATTTATACTTATTTATATCTCTAATATTTCAGGAAAGGCATAGCACTCAACTGTGAATTATAGATTCCTCTAAATGTTTTTTTCTTTTATTTTGTATACAATATTCTGTCTGTCTGTATGCCTCCAGGCCAGAAGAGGGCTCCAGACCCATTACACATGGTTGTGAGCCATCATGTGGTTGCTGGAAATTGAACTCGGGACCTTTGGAAGAGCAGGCAATGCTCTTAACCTCTGAGCCATCTCTCCAGCCCAGATTCCTCTAAATTTAAAATCAATTTGTTTCTTGTTAGGTATGATTGTGGAAGCTTTTGATCCCAGCATTTAGGAGGCAGAGGCAGGTGGGTCTCTGAGTTCAAGGCTAGCCTGTCTACACAGTGAGTTCCAGGATAGCCAGGGCTATTTAAAAACTTTGTTCCAAAAACAATGAAAGTTTTGTTTTGCTTTTTTCTTTTTGGTTTTTCTGTGTAGCTGGCTGTCTTGGCACCGTGCGGTACTTTAGGTTTTAAACAGATTTTTTTTTCCTTAATAATAAAAAAACTATGGAAACAACTATAGTTTCCTATGCAAAGGAAGCAACATGTAACTCCCAAGTTAACAGCAAGACTTCCTGACTCATCAGCACACTTTGGACCCTTCTCTAGTATCACAGAAATATTAATAAGCCCGGTTAAAATATAACCAAAACATTATACAAGCATTTATCAGTTTGATTTTGTTATACTCAGTGCAAACAATCTAGCAAAATCAGACTTTGAGATCTTAATTACTCATAAAGTAATTATCATCTTTGGAGCTTCTGGAAATTAGTATAGTCACCTGTCTTTCAGTTCCAACACAATTCAGCTGACCTGCCAATCTCAAGTACTCCTTTCTCAGAAATATTCTCTCTACAGAATGGACATTACACATGAGATTAAATGAAATGTTAAAAAAAAAAAAGAGGAAACACCCTCAACAACACATGTATTAAATTAGATTTGCATACTTATTAGTACACTTACTTATTAGTGCATCTGAAATCAAAGGTTCTAAGAAACCCAGACTAGCCTCAAGCTAGCAATCCTCCTGCCTCCATCTCACAAATGCTGAGGTCACAGACGTACCTATTGAATACATTTATAAGTGGACATTTTACTGGGATTTTGAGGAGCAAACACTTGTGTGGCAATCAGCAATAGTTTGAACTCTAACTGGAGAGAGCAGTTCTCTCAGCTTGGACACAGCATACTTCGCACTGACACCCACAAATGACGCCTGCTCGTGACTCCTCCATTCAGAAAGTGTGTGCCCTGAATAGTCTTAGGTCCTTGATTATTCTGGGTTGGCTGTACCAATCTATTTCTATTTCCAATCCCACTTATTCTTATCCTCCCAGCAAGATATTTGGTCTTGGGCAAGGTATGGTGGTATACACCTTCAATAAACAGTCCTCAGGAAAACAGGTCTGTCAATCCAAAACCAGTCAGAATATATGGAGGACCTGTTTAAAATATAAACAATAAATCAGTTTTCCTTTCTTTCCTTTTATCTGGGGTTTGTCAAATGGAGGAAGTTTTGCTAGTCAAGTCCTAAATGAGCATCATCTCTGCCTTTATTGGACCTTAAATGCCAAGCCCAGCTGCCCTGGAGCCACATTCTAGTCGGTCACTAATGAAGTATGCCGGAAGGGAACCTTTCCACCCAGATGAATGAAATGCTCAAGACTGAAAGACCCAATACTTCAAAATGAGTGAGACTTTGTGCCTAACTCAGGTGTTCTGTGACATAGCAGCAACGAAGGCATGCGGCTGACGAGTTCACAGTGACCGTCATGGCGGCAACGAAGGCATGCGGCTGATTTTCACAGTGACCATCTGGTAGACCCAGAAAATGCCCAAGTTCACCTGAAAGTTTCACACCCAATAACCCTTCCCTTCTCTGTTCAGTAAAGGTGATGGCAAAGGAATTAACAGGCAATTAACTAAATGCACGGCTCCTAAATTTAGTTCCATGTTCTTAGAAAGCAGAATTAAAAAGAGAGCACTTCTGACTATTGCAATCCTTGCAGAAGCAAACTGTGGTGGCTCTTATCTGTAATCCCAGAAAACTGTGTCCTGAGGGAGGATCACCTGACTGGCCTAACTGTGGTGAGTTCCAGACCAGCAGCCAGAGATATAAAAGTGAAACCCTTGCCCCCTTGCCTTAAAACAGAATTCCTGAGTTAATCCAGTCCCCGCCACACACACATACAGATACACCTTATAAAGAGTTTGTCAGCCCTCTCCAAATAACCAAGAACTTCAACGTAAAACTGTATAAAATTAGCTTGTCAAAATAAAACCACAGGGCTGGAGAGATGGCTCAGAGGGTAAGAGCACTGGCTGCTCTTCCAGAGGTCCCGAGTTCAATTCCCAGCAACCACATGGTGGCTCACAACCACCTGTAATGAGATCTGGTGCCTTCCTTGCCAGCAGTACATTGTATGCTTAATAAATAAATCAAAAAAATTTCAAAAAAAAAAAAAAACCACAAAAGAGTGCTTATGCATATTTAGTAAACCATGCTTTGAAAACTTCAATACAGGACCTCCCTGAGTGACGTATCATTTAGGAATAATACCAATGGTTAGTTTATCATTTAGGAATAATACCAATGGCTAGTTTATAACTTAGGAATAATACCAATGGTTGGTTTACATTGTTTTCCTCGAGGGATGTCTTAATTCTTCAAGCTACTTTATGACTACATTTTTTTCAATACTAATTTTTTTTTGTTAGTTTTGTTTCTTCAAGACAGTATTTCTCTGAGTAGCTTTGAGCTTCTCCTGGAACTCGCTCTGTAGACCAGGATGGCCTTGAACTCAGCGGCCTCTGCCTAAGTGCTGGGATTAAAGGCCTGCACCAGCTTAATACTAGCTTTTAAAATAACAAACTCATAGACATCTTGAGTGGATGGGTTTATTTAGCAGTAAGTTTGAAACTCTTGCTTTAAGCAAGGGTACTACAGTAATTATATCAGGAACAGACAATTTTCTACATTGTCAAATATATAAAAGTTCCTTTGCACTTTCTTCAACACTGATCAACAAGCAGATTCAGTCCATGTTTCTCTGATGTACTATCTACTCAGTTAACCCAAGCTTCTTCTTCAGAGACTCTGGCATCTCAGGTGGAGGAGGGCGAGGGAGCCTGAAGTAGACCTTCACGGAGTCGTAGATGAACCACTGCAGTGCAGTCAGAGTGCCAATCATGATGATTCGGGCGAAGAGGCCCTTCCACACACCTGGTTCAGAGAGGATATAAATGTGAACGGGTTGAAGAGCGCCCTCCCCAAGCAGAGCTCTTCCTTAGGGGGAAGCCATCTTACCTCTGAAGCCCAGTCTCTGTAAGACCTGGGAAGCCGTGCTCCCCTTCTCTTTATTCAGCACAGAGACCACAGAATCAGCAGGGTGAGAAACAATTGCACAGAAAACTCCAGCTGAGGGGCGGAGGGAGAGAAGGAGGGGGGAAAAAAAATCAAGATAAATTCACAGCTAGTCCTGCCTCAGCCTCCCAAGTGCTAGGATCATAGCTATGTGTCACTACATTGGTTTCTCTAATTGTATTATTTAAATCTTTTTTAATTTTAGATTTATTCATTTTTACACGCATGAGTATTTTCCCTGCATCTATATGTATACCACATTCATGCCTGGTATGCCCACAAATGGCAACCCCTCAGAGATCACAAAAAGGGCATGATATCCCCTGGAAATGGAGACAGACGGCTGTAAGACAGACAGATGCATTTTCAAGCATAATAGTGGTGTAACAATAATAATAGGAGCTATAAAACAAGACTTTTTGTCCTTAATTTCATGGACAAGTGTGTTCTAAATAATTCATACCAGCTGGGGTGTAGTGGTGCACACCTTTAATGCCAGCACTTTGGAGACAGGGACGGGATCTCTGTGAGTTCAAAGCCACCCTGGTCTACACAGTGAGTTCCAGGACAGCCAGGGATATATAGTGAGACCCTGCCTATAAATAACTAAGTAAATAAGTAAGTATGTAAGTAAGTCATACCTATGTAACCTGCCACAAATGTCACAACCAGCTGCTCTGCCTTTGTACATTCACTTCGGGGCTTAGGAACCACAAATTTGTACAATGCTTCAACAGTACGTTCAAAGCAGGCGAACTTCATCATGGTGTATGGGATCTGTCTCATCCACAGAGGAGCCACACCTTTGTAGAACCTAGGAGATCAGGACACTAATTTACACAGGCACCTAAATTATAACCTAGCAGAGATTTCCATCAGCCACACAAGTGTCCGCACACCAGTCGAGTCCTGATGGTAACACATGACAGCACAATGCAGTCATTTCCGTCAGAACCTACGACTACCATGCAGGTGTATTGATCTCACATGCCAATGACTCAAGCACCTTTGACTGTACAACCAACAAAGTTGCTGGATGTTTCTTGAACTGGAACTACAAGAAACAAGAAGTTTACAAGCAGAACTCAATTCAAGATCCATCCACAAAGGTGGATCTAAGGAAGCATGTTGGAATAGGGAACATGCAAATTAACTGTCACTAGACTAGCAACGTTCTAACAAGCCAATAGATCTTAGACAGGATCAACTCACTTCCGGACTGACAAACGGTGACTTACGCATTCAAGCCTTCTTCTTTATACATTTTGGGAACAGCCTCCCTTAATGTGTTGGCATAGCCAGGCTGGGTTTGGATCCGAACTTTAGCAGCTTCCATAGGAGCCAGGGCAATGTCAGCAAAGAATTCAGCGCTGGCAGAAGCAGCTAAATATAGTGATGTGCGCCACAGATAGGTGTTTTCCTGGGATCAGAAGACACAGCACATGTGAACCGCCGCTGCTCCGGCTACTTCAGTGCCCCTTCTACGACAGCACTCCAGACCCTGGAAATACTCCTCTCCCTTTGTCTTTAAGACAAATGTCATCAGTCTAACCCACTTTATCCTTCTTTGTTATATGAGACAGGCTGGCTTCTGTTCCTGCCTCCTGAGCGACAGGATGACAGGTACACATGACCCCCGCCTGACCGGTCTGAACTCTTCTTATTACAGAGTCTATAAACAACAGTATCAGAATAAATTTCTATTGTCTCTCAGGCTCATGACCAAATGTTTAACTACAAACATATACTATATACGATGTACATGTTCTGAATAGCTATGGGACACATACAGCTAATCTCATATTACATATAAGGAACCCTAGACTCTTTTCTTACACTAACACACACACACACACCAACCACACTTTTCTAGAAATTCAACAAAGTATACTAAGAGGAGCATAGAAATTTTATGAAATATACCTTTTCACCCTATCTCTATGATTTGAGACAGGCTGCTCACTATTTCTGAGCCATTTCTTGAGCTATGAAACAAGGTAAGGCAAACAAAAAGCACAAGATCCTGTCTGAGCCTAACACTGAGGACTGAGTCAGAGGAAACCACACACCTCACCAAGGATGTTGCTGTACAAGGCTTTGAAGACTTCATAAAACCCGAACTTGCAGAGCCCTTGCATGGAATAGCCAATAAAAGTCGGGGCCCATCCTTTCGCCAGACCACGAACACCATCTTCTTTCAGGGTGACAGAGAAGCCATTAAATATGCCCTTGTACTTCTGAGGGTCCACCTTTAAAAGAGAAACGTTAATAAAATGCAAAGAGCTATGTTAGCTATCTAGCTATGTGGGAGTTTTTATTTGCAAGTTCTTTACAATGAGTTTTATAAAAAGTAAAAATATCTAACACTTCACACCTTTTTCTACTATATTTTTCTTTTTGATTTTAAAATTTAATAACTACAAAAAAGGTATATGCCAGTTCTCATCTTAATAGAAGCTAAACACCTCTGCTTTCTAAAAATCTGTGTGGTATATTTCTGAGTCTATGCTTCTGTGTGCATGTACGTGGAGACCAGAGTTGATGGTGGAAACGTCTCCACCCTGGGATCTTCACTACTGTGCTTGTCTCGGGCTAGCTGGTCATCAAACTCGCGGAATCCTTCTGTATCCTCCCTGGCACTAGGATTAGACTCGCCCAACTTTTACACAGGTGCTCGGGATATCACTGAGCTCTTCACACTAACCTAACTTTACCGACCAGCCATCTTTCCAGCTAAACTGGTAAGATTTGGGTGGTTAAAACAGGGTCTCTATCCCAGGCTGGCTTACAGTCATAGCAATTCTGGTACCTCTGCCTCCCAAGTGCTGGATTATAAACAGGAGCCGCCACTTCCCAGGCTCACTTAAGATTGTTTTTATAAGTAGAAACAACTTCTACATCAAGATCTAGCTTCCTTTAAGTTATACTTAACCTGCAGTCAAAGTTATAAAATCCCAACAACAAGAAATAAAACTGTTCTTACTTCTTACTACCTTTTTCTTTTTTTGAGACAGGATCTCTCTCACTATACAGCCCAGACTGGCATCAAACTGCTGGGATTGAGCATGTGCCACCCACCACACCTAACACTACCTTTTTAAACAATTTAAAGCTAGTGCCTAAATATGTAAATAGATTATACACTATGAACCTTTGTAAACATTAGATGACCTAACTAAATACAATCTTTAGATGTACAGCATCTAAGAATCTCTTTCACTTCAGAAATTAAATTCACACCCAAAGACATGCATGTTTCAGAGAAGCTACACTTCCTACTTATCCAGGTAATAACCAATGGGTAAAGGAGCTTCTCACTATTTCTGCCAGTACTAGAAGGGTTGGTATACATCACCTTCCTCTCTCCCTCCTAATATTTCACCTTCCTTTCTCTTTTAGGTAAGGAGACTTCTAATCCTATTTGGGACAAATAAATTTTTAATGTTTGATTACTTTTGTTTTAATAGTTATAAGATATCTCAAACAATAAAAATAAACATAGAAGAGGCAAGTTTTTCCTATGAAGACAATAAGAGCTTCTTTGCTCACTCAACATGTTCTTTGCCTTGGTTATCAATATCAAGGTACAGGAAGCTACTTCACCTAACACATGAAGATTGATTACCCATTCTGATATATAAAATACTTATGCAATGACTACTTAGGGTTTTAAAACAAGTAGGCCTTGAAAAAGACCTCTGGCCAGAACTGAATACTAGCAATTATAACAAGGACAATTAATAAAGTACCCACACATGTGAGAGGCACATGCAAAGAGAACTAGAGACAGCTAGTCCATATTGCTATTGCTCTCCTGGCAGAGTTCAGTTCCCAGCACCCATGTGTGCAGCTCACAACCACTGCTAACTCCAGATGTGACACCTCTTCTGGCCTCCTTGGGCATTCACATACTTAAATAAAAGTTTAAAAAGCTTAAAAAAAGAAAATTAAAAGGAACTAGGAATTTGCTTCCTGAATTCAGTAGTTGTGATGCCTCTGGGTCTCGTTTGTGAAGCTCTTTAAACAGCTGGGACCGGAGCTGGAGAGACAGCTCAACAGCCACCTAAGGATCTGGGTTTGATTCTCAGCACCCATTCAGCAGCTCACAAGCATCTGTACCCCAGGTCCCAGGGAATCCAATGCTCTCTTCTGGCCTCCTTGGGCACCAGGCACACACGTAGTGCACAAGCATACATGTAGGCAAAGCACACAAACAAAGAAAGTAAAAACAAACCCTTTTTAATACTAAACAAAAGTCTGGAGATGTAGCTTGGTGGTTGAGGGTGCTCCTAGCACGCAAACTTAAGGCCTTGCTTCCATCTTCAGCACAATAGGTAACAACAGTAACAAATAGGGCCATCAATTTGAGAGGGAAGTGGAAGCGCGGAAGAGGTTGTTGGGACCAAAGGAAGAGGGAAGTGACATAATTACGTTTTAGTTTAAAACAATTATGGGGGGCGGGAGTTGAGACAGGGTTTGGTTTCTCTGTGTAGCCCTGGATGTCCTGGAACTCGCTCTGTAGACCAGGTTGGCCTCGAACTCACAGAGATCCGCCTGCCTCTGCTGGGATTAAACGCATGCGCCACCTCTGCCCGGCTTACTTTAAAACAATTTTTTTAATTAGTAAGATAAATCACACATACAAAACACCCAGGCCAGTTAAGTTGGCAGGCACTTGCCTACAAGCTTGACAACCCAGAACAATCCGATTCTAACTGGTGTAAGTGGAAACCAGCTCCCAAAGGCTATTTACCTCCATACACACCCACCCACATGCTAACATAATAAATATTATTTATGCAATAAAAATTATAATAAATAAAAACAAATATATCGAATAAATAGAAAGAAAACCACTCATGCCAATACAAACCTGCATGCGGCATTTTACTAAATCCAGGGGAACAACAGCAGTGTGTGTCAGCCCACAACTTAAGACCCCACCAAAGCCACACAGTGCATAATACTTCATGGAGCCAAATTCACAACTGTACTCTGTAATAAGACAAGACACACCGTGCATTTAATTTACACTCGCATTAGTGCTCGCCAGCTTACCTCCCGGGTGGTTAGGCTTCCATTCCTCTTGTTAGTAGCAGTCTAGATCTTACAACTTAGCAACCGTGTTTCAACAATGCTTTAGTCCAGCATGCAACACAAACCTGCATTCTGCATTTAACCAGATCTAAAGGAACCAATGCTGTATGTGTTGTGCCACAGCTAATTATTCCTCCAACTCCACAGAGTATAAAGAATCTGCCAGATCCATATTCACAGCTATACTGCTCTGTTTGATTGAAGAAAAAGAATCAATTATTTCTGCAGAGATTGAGAAATACAGGGGAAATAAAAAAAAAAATCTATTTTCTTTTGAAAAAGGACCGTAACTACTATGCAGCTTCAGCGCCAGCTACAATTAGCTGGAAAGATGAATTTTTATATAAGCAAACTACAAGAAAGTCGCTATCAAATCAGGTCACTTAAAATGATTAGTCAGTGTATCTGTGAGATATCAACTGCCTCTTAATCTGACGACTTTCTAAAACTTCCTGCGCTGGTAACTTCAACTACATGCAGTTGCTAAGAGGACCAGGAACAAATCAAACTCAAAAAGAGCATCTGACACGTGCAAAACCTGCTAACTTTAACGTTTACCCCACCTATTAACCAACATATGCTTAATTCCTGCAGTCAAAAACGTTAAACACACAAATATTTGCTTTGGCTTTTTAAAATCAGATAAAAATGGTAGGAAATAAAACGGAAAAGCGGAAGGGCTTTTCGGTTCAAGCTTAAGACAGCAGGCGCACATGAATGACTGGGGGGAGGGGCTTTCTGTTTTACAATTTCTATCGGTAACTTCTGACTCCTACACGTCAGTTTTCAGGTTTCCCTGCACCCATGCTCCCCAGGGATTTAAAAACCACAATTACGTTAAATGAACCACCTCGAATCCCAGAATATAACCTCAGAGGGACGCCACCTCTTATAATCTGCAAGTCACCTCCTTCCCCAGTGGCACCAAACCCAAGAGACCCCCCTCCCATCACCTCACACACAACCACATGAAAAGATGACTTCCTATCGGCTAACCAAAAAACTTGGAAAGTATAATCGCAAAGGGGTCCTTTTCCATAAAAGGAAAAAGAAAATCGAGGCAAATCACAGAGTTTACGGAGTTGCAACTGTGGCTGGCCAGTGGTCAGAAAGGAGACTTTACCCAGTCGACTTGGCTGACCAAGCGGGCTCACGGGGGAGATAAAGAAGTTGGTCACCGCCTCTGCCTCTACTCCCTCGGGGACATAGAGGTCACTGAGTGGCGCTGGGCCTGGGCCCTTCCACGCCCTTGAGGGAGGGCCAAGGATCCGACGGCGGCCTAGGGCTGACATCCCAGGGCAGGGCGAGTGACAGAGACCGATCCTCCTGTCCACGGCCGGCGAGTCCTCCCCCGACTTCCAGCCCGGGCCTGGGAGGCAAAGTGGGGGTCACCACGGGACCAGCGATCACCCAGGGCAGGATGTGACCTCACCTTCCACGGCGGCGGCGGCCAGGTGGCGGGAACGCCGGGTCGGGCCCTGGGGGCTGCGGGGACCCGAGAGGCCATCGTGCACCAGCTGCAGGTGCGGCGCATTGAAGGGGTTCGCCCGGGCCAGGTGCGCCACGGACGAGAACATCCTCCTGCAGCGGGGGAGGGAGAGAGGAAGGAGGTGAGAGACCCCGGCCCCGGGCAATGTCACCGGAGCCCCCCGCGAGCCGTGCCGGCTCCGCGCCCTTGAGGAGGTCACAGCTTCTTCCCCCAGGGACGCCGAGCCCTGCCGGGCTCCCCGCCAAGACGGCGGCCACCAGGGACCCAGGGCTCTGCGCCCCGCACCCTCCGCGGCCAGGCCCGGGCGCACGCACTTGCCTAAGATGGCGAACACTCAACCGCTCGCTCGGCAAGGCTGCGGCTCACAGAGGCCGAATGTCCTCCCCGCCCGAAGATCTGTGCCCTTCGCGCGCCGTCACCGTGACGCACGCGCGGCGTCACCGCGCCGCGCGCCGCTCATTAGCGGAGAGCAGCGCGGAGCCCGAGCGTCACCGCGTCCTCCTAGCAACCTTATCCCCGCCCCCGACCGCCCCCAGCCCTTCCGGCTCCGCGAGTGCGCAGGAGGATTCGTATTGCGCAGGCGCAATTTTCTTTCTTTTTTTTTTTTTTAAATAGTGTACTCTTGGCCTTGGCCTGGCAGGTGACCTACCCACTTTGTCCCTTCACCTTCAGGTGTGTCTCCTTGGCGCCAGGAATTTTTACAAGTCTTTAAGTGATTGCCGGCGTCAACTTGTAAAAGCAGGAATGCTTAAGTGATATGTTATATGGATCGAAGCTAGGCGTAGCTACGAGATCTTATCATGTCTCAATTCCTGTCATCCGTCGTACTTCTTGTAAAAAATTCCACTCGCTGACTTTAGAGATAGGCCTGTCTAAATTTTCCACCAGGTTCTGGGGGGGAAGGAATGGGCAGGAAAACTCATGCAATACCCCAAACAGCTTCTGCCTCTCAGTAATGTCCAGGTCGCATGGAAACAGTCAGTAGATGCTTCCTTCCTCGAGGCTCAGGGATGCGCTGGAGGGACGGTCAGGGTGTGCTTAAGACATTTAGAAGATCATCATCACCCTAACATAAACAAGGAATGGTCTAATTCCATGGAGGAGAGTTCTGCAGAGATTAAACCTGTTTGATACCTTGCTTTTAGCATTTTCCTGGGAAATTTACCTCATCTTTCCTAACCCCTTTCATTTAACTCAAGCCACCAACACAGCTGGCTCATGGGCTGACCGCTGGAGTTACACCAGGTCTGCCTCTGTGCTTCGTGCTCTGCTGTGTTATTTTAAAATTCTTAATATTGGGCTGGAGAGGTGGCTCAGAGGTTAAGAACATTGCCTGCTCTTCCAAAGGTCCTGAGTTCAATTCCCAGCAACCACATGGTGGCTCACAACCATCTATAATGGGGTCTGGTGCCCTCTTCTGGCCTGCAGTCATACACACAGACTATTGTATACATAATAAATAAGTAAATATTTAAAAATAAATAAATAAAATTCTTAATATTTACAAACAAGGGACCCCACGTTTTCCCTTCACTTTGTACTAGGTCCTTCAAATTATGTAGTTGGTCTTGGATAATAGAAATACTTCCAGAGTTTAGGAAACATTGACAAGATGTCAACAAGTTTGCAAACCAGGGCTAGAGACCTAGCTCCGGTTAAGAGTGCTTGCTGCGCTTTCAGAGCACTGAGGTTTGGTTCCCAGCACCCACCTTGGGCAGTGCACAACAGTCTGTGATTCCAGCTTCAGGATCTGACACATCTTCTGGCCTCCACAGGCACCTGCACTCATGTACACATACCCTTACACACACACACACACACACACACACACATACACCAAATAAATATTTGAAAAAGTAAAAATTTGCCAACTGGTGGTGGCATATGCCTTTAATCCCAGCACTTAGGCAGAGGCAGGCAAATCACTGAGTTTGAGGCCAACCTGGTCTACAAAGCAAGTTCAGGACAGCCAAGGCGACACAGGGAAACCTGTGTCTCGAAGAAGAAGGAGAAAGAGGAGGAGGAGGAGAAAAAGGAGGAGGAGGAGGAGAAGGAAGAAGAGGAGGAGGAGGGAGAGGAGGAAGAAGAGGAGGAGGAAGAAGAGGAGGAGGAGGGGAGGAGGAGGGGGGAGGAGGAGAAGGAAGAAGAAGAAGAAGAAGAAGAAGAAGAAGAAGAAGAAGAAGAAGAAGAAGAAGAAGAAGAAGAAGAAGAAATTACAAAACATTTTCCATAGAAACTTGGGAGGCTTACATTAGTGTTGTGGGATATTTGATCATACTGTGTGAAAGGTGTCTTCTGATCGGTTTGATAAAGAGCTGAATGGCCAATAGCTAGGCAGAAGGTATAGGTGGGACTTCTGGGGAGAGAGAGGACCTGGAGAAGAATCTAGGTGCAGGAGAGACGCCAGCAAGACGCGCAATAAATCGGATTTACAGAATGGAGGAGCAGCAAAAAGCCACATGGTAAAAAGTAGATTAATAGAAACAGGTTAATTTAAGTTATAAGAGCTAGTTGGGAACAAGCCTAAGCTAAAGGCCAAGCTTTCATAATTAGTAATTAGTCTCCATGCCATTTGAGGGCTGGTGGTCCCAAAAGATAGCTAACTACGCGTTAGTTACTTTTCTAATGATGCTATGATACAGCATCATGACCAAGGCAGCTTCTACAAGGGTTTATTTGGGCTTACACTTCCAGAGGGATAAAGAGTCTAAAAGTCCATCCATCATGGTGGGGAGGCGTAACAGCACACAGTGGGCCTGGCGGGGAGGCACGGCAAAACAGGAAGCAGAGAAAGGAAACTGGAAGTAGGCAGGGCCTTTTTGTCTCAAAACCTACCCCAAGGTCCATGATGCTTCAAGCAAGACTGGTCAGTCTGCCCCAAACAGTGTTATCAAGGCAAGAAGTGCCAGAGACCACGGAGGACATTTCTCAGTCAAACCATCCCAGGGCTGGAGCCACAGCCCAGTGTATGAGAAGCCGTGAGTTCCATCCCCAACACCAAGAAAGAAAAGAAGGTGGACATCCACATAGCTCGGAGAAAGGTGCCTGCTGTCAAGTCTGACACCCAGCATTGGGTTTCTCTGACCCACAGACTGGCAAAAGTTACCCTCTGATTTCTACATATGTGTCACGGCTCACGTGCACCCACTGCCCCCCTCCCCCAAAAATAAAAATGTAAAATGTGGTTTGTTTGCTTGCTTGTTTGTTTGTTTTTGTTTTTCGAGACAGGGTTTCTCTGTAACTTTGGAGCCTGTCCTGAAACTAGCTCTTGTAGACCAGGTTGGTCTCAAACTCACAGAGACTCGCCTGCCTCTGCCTCCCAAGTGCTGGGATTAAAGACGTGTGCCACCACCGCCCAATGTAAAATGTGTTTTAAAAATATTATCTAGGATGGGGCTGGAGAGATGGCTCAGTTGTTAAGAGCACCGCCTGCTCTTCCAAAGGTCCTGAGTTCAATTCCCAGCAACCGCATGGTGGCTCACAACCATCTGTAATGAGATCTGGCGCCCTCTTCTGGCATGGAGGCAGAATGTTGTATACATAATAAATAAATCTTTAAAAAAAATATTATCTAGGCAAGATATTGAAACTCCCATTTCTTAAAATTTTATGTATTTTTTTTGTGTGTGTGGTGTGTTTGTGCATGTGTGCTCGTGTGTACACATACAGGTTAAAGAACAACTTCTAGATGATCGTCTTCCTCTACCAAGTGGATCTTCACTTGCAAGTCTTGGCAAATACTTTCATTTGGTAAGCTTTCATTTTTGTCTCAACAACCTCCTAAATTCTGCTGCCACCTAAATATTACAGGTAGGTATATATTAAGGTAAAGTCGGCCCTTATAAGTAAGGCCCAATGCTGTATACAAAAATTACAAGAATGAGGGAGGTACACTTAAGAAGGCACGGATGAAATTTTCATTTACTTGTTAGCAAGGTCTCAAAGGAATATTGAAAGAACTTATTTTCCCAAGAGTAGTGGATTGCTTGTCAACCAAGCTCTATTCATTAAACAGATGTCTGATGTTAATCCCTCCGCAGATGTGACAGCAACCAGACCTACGTTCCGACACACAGGTAGGACTTAGACATTCAGGACGTGGATGGTGAGAGCCGGTGTTCCAGGAAGACTGAGTTAATTAACAGAGCAGCAGGTTTTATTGGCCAGAGAAAGGTCACAATGTCACTACTGTTTCCTAGCAACTTCGTCTGGCTGTGTCCTGCCCCATTACACTGCGTCTTCCCAATTGGCAGAAGTCTCGGGATGAATTCAGGAGTAGAGGGGATCTAGAAAGGGGGTAGTGACAGAGAAGGTGAAAGTGGCTGCTTGCCTTGGGCCCCCACTTTCCAGCCTCATCGACACAATTTGACCTCATAGAGACAGAGGACGTCTTGAAGGTTTATAAGGTGGCTTTTATTTTTAAAAAGTTCATAAAGTTTTTTTTTCTACTCCTGCCTCTACTCCCTTCTCCCAACACCAGATAATACTGCCATAGTTGGATAAAGCTGGCGCCCTTCACAGCAGAGCTATGTATGCACCTGGCCTGGAATCTGGTGCATGACGTCCAGGGCTTGCTGACAGAGCCCTGTGCTTATCTGTCCTGCTAACAAGGTGACCTTCAGATGGCAGCCGCTGCTGTTTCATTTCTGCTTTCTCAGTAGTGTACAAGTTTTCCTCATCGTCAACCCCAACTCAAAGCTATGTAGGGAAAGGAATTCTGGGAAATACAGCTGCAGCTTTACAAACCAGTAAAGAAGTCACAGTGCTGGTGAGATAGTTCAGCGGGTAAAGACACTTACTGAGCAAGCCTGACGACTTGAGTTCGATTCCCACAATACACAGAAAGACGGATGGAGAAAACCAGCTTTACAAAGTTGCCCCTGTGGCTCAGAGGTTAAGAGCACTGACTGTTCTTCCAGAGGTCCTGAGTTCAATTCCCAGCAACCACATGGTGGCTCACAACCATCTGTAATGAAATCTAGCGCCCTCTTCTGGCCAGCAAGCATACAGACAGAACGCTGTATACATAATAAATAAATAAATTTACAAAAAAAAAAGTTGTCCTGTGATCTCTCCATACATTTACACACACGCACACACACACACACACACACACACACACACACTCCCCGCACGTGCGCACGCGCACACACACACACATCACCACAGGGAAATAATCAAGGTCATGTGGAGCTGGAGAGTGGGGAAAGACAGTACGGTGTTTCTAAATGTCTTTACTTGTAGGAAGAAGAAAAGAAGCATCTGCCACCTCAATATCTACAAACCAGGACCCAAAGAATATTAACTTTACTAGAATAGGACCCAAAGAATAAGCCGCCTTATTAACTTTACTAGAATCCACAGGTTACACAGTACAGCTGAATAGGGACATGGTTGGAGTCATTATCCCTGTATCTTTGGTGTTTTGTTGTTTGCTTGCTTTTTGTTTTGAAACAGGGTCCTACTATGGAACTCACTCTGTAGACCAGGCTGGCCTCAGCAGAGATCCACCTGCCTCTGCCTCTAGAATGCTTGGATTGAAGGCGTGCACCATCATACCTGGTTATCTCTGCATCTTTCAAGTCCTTGATGTGGGTAGATGAGATGGCTCAGTGGTTAAAAATCACTTGCTGTTCTTACAGATGGCCTGAGTTCAGTACCCAGGGGCCACGTGGGGCCTTACAACCATCTGTAACTTCAGTTCCTGGGATCTAGTGCTCTCTTCTGGTCTTTGTGAGCACCAGACAGGTATGAAGTATACTTATAAGCAAACATGCAAAGCACTCATTTGTATAAAATATAAGTAAATCTTAAAGAATAAAGTCCTTAGCCAGGTGTGATGGCACACACCTTTAATCCCAACACTTGGGAGGCAGAGGCAGGAGGATCTCTGAGTTCATGGCCAGCCTGGTCTACAGAATGAGTTCCAGGACAGCCAGGGTTACACAGAGAAACTTCATCTCAAAAATAAATAAACAAAGAAAGAAATAATAAAGCCCTTGATTATGGAATTAATCTGTACTGATATTTTGTTTATGTTTTAAAAAAATACAGCTTTTTTTTTTTTGTTTTTCAAGACAGAGTTTCTCTGTGGCTTTTTGGAGCCGGTCCTGGAACTAGCTCTTGTAGACCAGGCTGGCCTCGAACTCACAGAGATCCGTCTGCCTCTGCCTCCCGAGTGCTGGGATTAAAGGCGTGCGCCACCACCGCCCGGCTAAAATACAGCTTTCTTGAAGATCAGAGTGCAGAGCTAAGCCACTAGAGGCCAGAGAGTGGAGACACACAACTTTAATTCCAGGACTCAGGAGACAGAGGCAGAGTTAGTTCAAGGCCACCCTGGACTACACAAGTTTGAATCTGTCCAAAAGAGAAAGAGAGCTCACACAAAGATGATCCTAGCACTTAGGATCCCATGCCTTTAATCCCAGCACTAGGGAGATGGAGGCATCGGTGCTATGGCTGGGCAGAGAGAGGAATATAAGGCAGAAGGAGACAGGAGCTCTGTGCAGTCTGAGGTTTGGTGTACACAGGTGGAGTCTGGAGATGCAGTCTGAGGACAGGATGGCCCCTTCAGTCTGAGCATTAGTGGAGGTAAAAGAACTCTAGCATCTGGTCTCTCTGCTATATAATCCCTACATCTGACGCTGGGTTTTTATTATTGTTTTTTAAATATTTATTTATTTATTTTGCATACAATACTCTATCTTGTGTGTATGACTGCAGGCCAGAAGAGGGAACCAGACCCCATTACAGATGGTTGTGAGCCACGATGTGGTTGCTGGAAATTGAACTCAGGACCTCCGGAAGAGCAGGCAATGCTCTTAACCTCTGAGCCATCTCTCCAGCTCCCTGGGTTTTTATTATTAAGACCAGCTAGAATTTGTGCTACATTAATGTCTGTGATCTCTGCAGGAATGTGTCAGTGCTTTGGTCTAGTGATAACTATGATGCTTTGGAATATCTAGTGATAACTGTCCTTACCCCACAGACCAAAGGCCCAGGATAGGGACTCTGCCAATGCTGAGTTCATACATCTTAAATGTGCATTTCAAAACCAGAGAAATATCATAAGGTCAATGGGTGAGACCCAGTGAGACAGATTTCATCCACCGGCTACTGATTTCTAGACTCCCAAGGTCCCTTTGTAGGCTGGTGACCTACGTGGCATTTGGGGTCTCTAAGAATTGATGTATCAGTTCAGTCATGGCATCTGATAATAAGTTTGGAGGTGTTTTCCTCATCTTCGTTGAATTGCCAGACTAGTAAATGGATACAAGAAATAGAGACCTGGGCCAGGTGTTGGTAGCCTATACCTTTAATCCCAGCACTCTGGAGGCAGAGGCCAGCCTGGTCTACAGAGCTAGTCCTAAGACAGTCAAAGCTCTACAAAGAAACCCTGTCTCCAAAAACAAGCAAACAAAACAACAGCCACAAAAGAGATGGAGACCTGTGGTGGTTTGAATCGGACTGGGACCCACAGGCTCATGGACTTGAATGCTTGGTCACTAGGGAAGGGCACTGTTTGAGAGGTTTTAGAAGGTATGGCCTTGTTGGAGTAAATGAGTCACTGGGGGTGGACTTTGGGGCTTCAGAAACCCAAGCCAGGCCCTGGGCCTCCCTCTCTTCCTGCTGCCCGGAGATTCGGGTGTAGAACTCTCAGCTACCTCTCCAGCACCACCATGTTTGTCTGCAGGTAGGTCATCAAGCTTCCTGCCATGCTGATAATGGACTGAACCTCTGAAACTGTAAGCCAGCCCCGATTTAACATTATCTTTTATAAGAGTTGCTGTGGTCATGGTGTCTCTTCACAGCTATAGAACACTGAGTAAGACAAGACCCTCGAGGTGATCATGTGGCAGTTGCTGTCTAAGGGATGGGCTTCCCTACCCAGATAATCCTCCCAGGAGACACCCTCCCAGACTCTGCTGATGGTGTGTTCAAAAGTTTCTTCTGGTCAAATTGAGAACCAAGAATTTACCATTACGAGGAAAAAATAATTCATAATAAAAGAAATTGATGGTATATATAGCAGGGTCTTCCTCTACTCAGAAGAGTGGGGCAGAGAAAGACAAGAGAAGCATACAACAGAGACAAATGATGGGCCGGCCTGAGCCCTTCCCCATCAGGGCTCCGAGGAAGACAAACGGACTGCGCAGGAAAAGCTGTAGCATCCCAGTGTGGAACAAGGCTTGGCCCTTGCACGTGACCCCTAAAGGGTCTCACGGCGCTTGTGAGCTTCTAAGCCTCTCAGTGTGTGGCCCCACTTCTGTTCTCAGGAGTATCTTTCTCTTTCGTCACCTCTGGTCTCTATCTCTGCCACTATCCTCGTGTCCCTGGGCCAATTCTTTATTCTAGGACAAGAACCTGTTGTTAGTCTCAGCAGGCGCCCTCTACCCGCGAATGCACGCCTATAACACGGAGGCCTCAGGGACAGATTCACTGCCTTATAAAAAGGGTTTGGGGCGGTAGCTTTGACCTGCTTGCCTTTCTCTCCCTTCTGCTTTGCCAGAAGATGCCATTTTGAAAGCTGAGGGGACACCCTGTACCAGGCACTAAATCTGCTGGCTTCTTAAGCTCTAGAATTCTGAGAAGTAATTTATTATTACCCAGTCTAAGACAGTTTCTAACAGTATCAGAGTACCTGTGGAAACAGGGAGCTGCTCTCAGGAATTCACAGTTTTCTTTTCTTTTTTTTTTTGTTTATTTATTATGTATACAACAGTCTGCCTCGATGTATGCCTGCACGCCAGAGGAGGGCGCCGGAGAGCGCCAGATCTCAGTACAGATGGTTGTGAGCAACCATGTGGTTGCTGGGAATTGAACTCAGGACCTCTGGAAGAACAGCCACTGCTCTTAACCTCTGAGCCATCTCTCCAGCCCAAATTCACAGTTTTCTAATGAAGACTACTGGATACATCAGTTCATAAGATTTACTTACATTTTTTTTGTTTGTGTTGTTGTTTTGCCTGCATGTATGTCTGGGTGTGGGTGAATTTTCTACTTTATTTATTTGTCTGTTTGTTTTTGAGACAGGATCTCACTGTGTAGTCATGGTTGTCCCAGAACTCTCTACTTAGACAAGGATGGCCTTGAATTCACAGAGATCCACTTGCTTCTACCTCCCCAGTACTAGAATTAAAGATGTGCACCACCATGCCTGGCCTTAAATGGTCTATTTTTAAGAAAAAGAAATGATTAGTTGGGCCTGATGGTGCATACCTGTAATCCTAGCTACTTGAGAGGCTGAGGCAGGGGGATTGCATTGCAAGCTTGAGGACAGCCTAGGTAAACTAGTTAGACCCAGTCCCAAAATAAAAGCATGGGGATGCATTTTAGTGGTAGAGTACTCACCTAGCAAGAACGGGATCCTGGGTTTGATCCCCACTACTGTAAATAAAATAAAATGGAAAACTACGTGTATCCAGCCAGTGGTGGTGCTTATCTTTTATCCCAGCACTCCGGAAGCAGAGGCAGGAGGATCTCTGTGAGTTCAAGGCCAACCTGGTGTGCAGAGTGAGTTCCAGGACAGGCAGGGGTAACACAGAGAAAAAGTGTGTGTGTGTGTGTGTGTGTGTGTGTGAGAGAGAGAGAGAGAGAGAGAGAGAGAGAGAGAGAGAGAGAGAGAGACTGAACATCCGAAGGGCATGTACATGAAGATGTAATTTATTCTTAGGATGGTCTAAGTTGCTATATAAGTTCCTTGTTTGTCCTAGTTACTTCTCCTGTTCCCGTCACGAACACTATGTTGTAGTTTAAATGGGAATGTCCCCCCTAGACTTCTGTATTTAAACCCTTGGTTCCCGACTGCTGGTGCTGTTTAGGAGGTCTAGGAGGTGCGGCCTTGCTAGGGGAAGTATGTCACCATGCTGCCCCATCATGATACTGATAAACTCTCAATCTTCTGGAACCATAGGACAAAACAAACCTGTTCTTCTGTAAGTTGCCTTGGTCATGGTGCTTTATCACAGCAATGGAAGAGTAATTAACAGCTTCGGTTTGGAAGGATTTATCTGGCTTGTGGGTTACATTCATCATCATGGGATCCAAGGCAGGAATTGAAGCAGAGACCATGGAGGACCCTGGCTTCCTGGCTCACTCTACTTGGGTTGGCTCAGGTTGTTTTCTTTGATCCAGGACTATTCGTCCGGGGGTGGACTGGTCCTCACACATCAATAGTTAATCGTGATAGTATCCCCCAGAGACATGCCCAAGGGCTTCTGTGATCTTCAGTTGTGGTCTCCTCTTCCAAGGTGTCTCTAGTCTGTGTCAAGTTGACAAAAACTAGTGTCACCCTGCTTGTGTAATCATGGAGTCCAAGATATCTTACACTGTACCTTGACATCTGTGGCCTTACTTGTGCCAGTTTTGTTACTGACTTTTTGTTTGTTTGGTTATTTATTTATTTATTTATTATGTATACAATATTCTGTCTGTGTGTATGCCTGAAGGTCAGAAGAGGGTGCCAGACCTCTTTACAGATGGTTGTGAGCCACCATGTGGTTGCTGGGAATTGAACTCAGGACCTTTGGAAGAGCAGGCAATGCTCTTAACCCCTGAGCCATCTCTCCAGCCCCTATTTTTTGTTTTTGAGACAGGGTTTCTCTGTGATCCCTCTGGCTGTCCTGGAACTCACTCTGTAGTCCAGGCTGGCCTCAGCCTCAGAAATCCATCTGCTTCTGCCTCCCAAGGACTGGGATTAAAGGTGTGAACCACCCCCATCTGGCTTGTTATGAACTTTTTCTGACTTTTGAACAAAGCCGTCTCTCGACAATTGTATTCAGCCTGTAACAGTCTTTACGCATGAGAGTTCTCATAACTCTATGACATAAGTATATTTCCTTCTAAACAAATGACTAAGCCCCCACCTTAACTATTATGATTTTTTAGGGGCTGGAGAGATGATTCCATGGTTAACAGCATTGGCTGCTCTTCCGGAGGACCCGGGCTTGAGTCCCATCACCCACACGGCAGCTCACAATGATGCTTAACTCCAAATCCAGGGTCTCTGATGCCCTCTTCTGGCCTCTGTGAGCACTGCACATGGCCACGATACCAGACATACAGAGGCAAAACACCCATACACATAAAATAAAATGAGGGAAAAAAAAACAGAAAATACATTTATAAAAATAATTTTTAAAAATCTGCTCGGAGTGATGACTTATGCTTTTAATCCCAGCACCTGAGAGGCAGAAGCAAGTAGGTGTCTGTGAATTGAAGGCCAGTCTGCTCCATATAGTTACCAGCTAGCAAGTTTACATAGTGAGACTCTTTAAAAAAAAACCACAAAACACAAGAAAGAAAGGATTTTTTAATATCTTATTTTGTTTTGCCCCTACCATTCACTCTAAGAAATATTGTGAAGGCAAAAAGATAAATCAGCTCAAGGTAAGGAAAAGTCACGTATCTAAAAGAGTATGACCCCAGCACAGTGGCCTGTACCTTTAATCCCAACGCTTGGGAGGCAGAGCTGCAGATCTTTGAGTTCAAGGCCAGTATGGACTACGCAGGAAAGTTCCAGGTCAGCCAGGGCTACACTGTGAGACCTTGTCACAAACAAGTGAACAAATAAGCCAAAGGAACGTGCTGGGTTGGGGCGTGGCTCAGTTGGTAGGCTGGTTGTCCAGCGCACTCGCGAAGGTTTGGGTCTGAGCCCTAGGGGTACCACACAAACGTGGTGCGGCGGCCCATACCCGCAGTCCCAGAGTTTAGGAGGTGGAGGTACAAGGATTAGAAGTTCAAGGTCATCCTCTGCTACCTGAAAGAGCTAGAGGCCAGTCTGGGGTACCTGAGACCTTGTCTTCTTTTTTTTTGTTTTTGGTGTTTTCAGACAGGGCTTTTTTTTTTTTTTTTGAAGACTTACTTTAAAAAAACAAAAAAAGAAAAGTACAGTATTCTGCCTCCATGCAGGCCAGAAGAGAGCACCAGAACATACTATAGATGGTTGCAAGCCACCATGTGGTTGCTGGGAATTGAACTCATTAGCCAATGCTCTTAACCTCTGAGCCATCTCTCCAACCACGGGGCAGGGCTTCTTTGTTTAGTCCTAGCTGTTCGGGAACTAGATCTGTAGACCAGGCTGGCCTTGAATTCGGAGATCTACCTACCTCTGCCTCTTGAGTACTTGGACTAAAGAATTGTGCTACTACACCTCCACCAAGAACTTGTCTTTGAAACAAACTAAAATACAAACAGAAACGTTTTTGTTGTTGCTGTTATACTTTATAGCAAAAATTAAAAAAGACAAAACAGAGCCGCGGAAGCTTTTTTTTTTCTCCCATCTACAAGCTACTCCGGGAACGCACACAGCACTTAGCCTTGTCTGCAGCCTGGAGCAGTTCCTTCTTCATTGCTTGCGGCCTTGGCATTTTTAAAAACACGGAAGCCCAGGGCACACTGTCCTGATCCTGGTGCATTCTGGTGTCTATGACATTTTCAAAGAAAGTGATTTAGATTACACTCGATGGCCCGATGACACAGAAGGGCAGAAGGGCAGGCCTGCGTGACTGGCATGAAGCACTGGAGGTTGCTTTTCTGCGTTACTGGTGAGGTGAACTTTGATGCCCAGGGCTCTCGACTTTCCGTCAGGCCTCTTCATTAGAATGTTTCCATTCCCTCTGTGATAGGTGGTTTGTGGGGAGAGACTTCTGAAACCATGAAATAGTTTGCTCATCAACCCTTCTCTCATTAATCTTCACGTCAATAGATGATTCTTGTTGCCTTGTTTGGAGACGAGAGTTCACTCTGTAGCCCAGGCTGGCTTCACACTTGTGATAATTCCTGCCTTAGTTTCTGGAGTGCTGGATTAAAAGCATGAGGCACCATGACTGAGTTCATACTCATGATTTTTTTTCTTCTGAGACAGGGTTTCTCTGTAGTTTTGGAACCTGTCCTGGAACTAGCTCTTGTAGACCAGACTGGCCTTGAACTCACAGAGATCCGCCTGCCTCTGCTTCCCGAGTGCTGGGATTAAAGGCGTGCGCCACCACCACCCAGCTGTTCTTTTGCTCTTTATTAGACCATTAGATGTTTTAGACAGGCAAAGAATCACAGCTTCATAGAGTTAAATAAATGCAGCACAAACAAAAGCAACACACCTGAAAACAATATTCTACAACGTTATTTAGTTGCTTTTATTTTTCCAGACAATTTTTGCGTGAATCCAGGGTAGCTTCATGCTCATTCATGGCAATTCTCGCCGCCTCCTGAGTGCTAGGATTACAGGTGTGTGTCACCATACCTGGCTAAGACTCAGGCTACTGAATCTACTCACTCCCACCATTCCAAATTACAGAATGCAATGAAAGCCATTTGCTTAAGCTGAGAAGTGATTTACTTCCTGCACACTTGAACGGATAGATAAATCCTACACTGGGGGCTGGGAGTGGGGAGTAGGGAGCTGGAGAGATGGCTCTGAGGTTGAGGGGGGGAGTAGGGAGCTGGAGAGACGGCTCTGAGGTTAAGCGTGCACTGCATCTACAGAGGACTCGAATTTGATTCCCAGCACCCACTTCAGTCGGTTCACAAGTGCCCTCAACTCCAGAGGCTCTCTAAATCCCACACAGAAGCACAAACACATAATTAAGATATAATTAGGATTATATCTGTCTATATATCTTCTACAAGAACTGGTTTTGCTTATCAGAGGATCCTCAGCATTACAGAAATTGCTCGACAAATGCTGAATGAATGATAACCAAACCCACCTTGGAGATATCTGAGCTATCATCCCAAGTCCAAAGAGCTCCACAGGGCGCAGTCACAGGCAAAGTCTTTTGTTGAAGTCACTTATCACATTACTGACAGCTCAAAATAGACTTCTCTGCCTGGCAGTTGACTAATATTGGACTAGAACCAGGCTAAAAGGTTATTCTTTAGTGTCCCTTTTTTATTTATAATTTATTGTCAATGCACAAGAACACACACCCACACACACCCACACACACATACACACACACACACACACACACACACACACGGCACAAGTGTGGAGGTCAGAAGAAAACTTGCAAGTTCTCTCCTTCCAGTGTGGGTTCTGGGATCAAACTCAGGTTCCCAGGCTTGTAGGGAGGCATCTTTACCCACTGAACCATCTCATGAGTCCCAGGGTTTCTTTCTCAAGGTGCTCTCTAGATGTCCTAAGTGGCTAGAAAGTGGTTTCCGTAACTGTGACTGCTTTTTTGTTTGTTTGTTTGTTTTAAAGGTTTATTTATTTTTTATGTATACAACATTCTGCCTCGATGTATGCCCGTACGCCAGAGGAGGGCGCCAGATCTCAGTACAGATGGTTGTGAGCCACCATGTGGTTGCTGGGAATTGAACTCAGGGACCTCTGGAAGAGCAGCCGGTGCTCTTAACCTCTGAGCCATCTCTCTAGCCCCCTGTGACTGCTTTTACCTGACAGAACCGACCTCTACAAAGTCTGAGGCTCCTCTCTTGCCCATGGTGAAGTTCCAGGAACCCAGCGTCTTCCCTTGGGCCTGGTAACCACTGTTTTCATTTACTGTCTCTGTGTGTAGCCTCTGACTTCTTAGTGCCAGTTCTCCAGTGTCTCTTTAACCAATTCCCATATGAAACATTTTGTTAAAATAGCTAGTATGATAAGCTTACTGCAAAGGAATTGGACAATTCAAAATGCAGAGTTAAGCAGAACGTTCTGTATGTTTTATTTGAAAAGAACCTGGGCTATAGCCAAAAGTAACCAAGCACATTCTTAACACTTGTCAGTGGGGAGCCTTTGGGCTGCGTTTTCCCAGTCTGTTTGCAAATTCCTAAACAGCATAAAACATGAGCCCTGGAAACGACTTGGCCATAAGGGATCCTGTGGCTGGCTCAGAGGGTAAGAGCACTTGCCGGAGTCTGAGTTTGGTATCTGGAACCCACACAAAGGAGAGAACCAAGTTAATAAAGATGCCCTCTGCCCCCCATCCCCACGTGCCACCTACACACATACAATAATACCTTTTAAAAATGGAGACTATTTCTGCATTCAGGCAGGGCGTAGTGACTTCACACACCATAGGGCACTGGTGGGCTGGCCATCTAACTGGGTAAATTTGATGATGAGAATTTTATTTCCTGTCCACGGTGATGTGGGACCAAAACTAAATGTGTCCCAGGTTTCCAAGTGATCACTAGGGAAGCTGTGGGCATTTAGGTCCTGGACCGGTGATCACACACTAGCCTTGCGTTTACCCTAAGCAGACCGTGCCTCTGTAGCTCAGGACAGCACCTTTCCCTCATCTCTTCTCAGTATCTATTCTTTGGGTTCTACCCTACCTCATTCCTCTCCAAGTCTAGCTGGATTGTAGTTTGTATTATTAGGAATGGAAACAAAACAGCAAAAGGTTACTTATCCTATTTCCTATTAACTGACTTTTCTACTAATCTACCTCTGCCCCAAGTTTTTTGAAATTACATAAACATAATAAAGTCTAATAATTTTGCCTTTTCTTGGGGAGGGGGTTGCTTTGGGTTTTGAAATGGAGTCCAGCTAGGTAGCCCAGAATGGTTGAGGGCTTGCTATGGAGCCTGGACCGATGATCCTTCTGCCTCAGTCTCGGAGCGCTGAGACTAAAAGCCTGATTTCTAACAGTACTTTTGACCTAGCATGTAATAAAAACAAAATTCACAGGAACTTAACTAAGGTTTGCCCTGCAGTAAACAGAATAACCCACCATGTTATTTATCTTGAGTTATACAGCAACACCAAATGTAGTGACATTTTATTTGTATTTTAATAAATAAAGCTTGCCTGAAGTTCAGAGAGTAAAACAGCCCCACTGGTCAGCCTTACAGACCAGGCAGTGGTGACACACACCTTTAATCCCAGTAGTCACGCTAGTTTGCCATAGAAACCGAGTGATAGGAGTGCACACCTTTAATCCCAGCACTAGAGAGGAATATAAGATGGGAGGAGACAGCTCTTAGACACAGTCTCATTCTGAGATTCCTGGTGGCAGGATCGCCATTTTCAGACTGAGGCAGAGGTAAAAGCTGTGACACAGAGAAACCCTGTCTCGAAAAACAAACAAAAATAATGTGGAACTATTATTTTCCGGCTTGGTCATTAATGCAACTGGAGAGGAGGCTGGCAGGAGCTGGCTGGCGGCCCAAGGGGATCTTTTGCACAAGCTCAAGTCAGTATTCACGATTCACCGGTATTCACGCCTGTTTCAGGACCAAACGGTACTGTCTTATGGAGACATGCAAAGCTACTGACAGACACTGAACTTCCCCTCCTGCAGACAGTGCTGCCTCAGATGCAGGTGGGCATCAACAGCTTCGTCTCGCTCATCCCCACGGCCTACAATGGGTACTTGTGCACCACAGCAGCCACAGGGGCCAGGACTGGGCTACGATACTTCCTCTTCACCCGGAAGACGGCAGCGGTACTGACGTCACAGGGCGTTGTCTCCCACGTGGTCTTCTGCGTTGCAGTAGAAAGCATCTTGGGACCTGAAAACACGACTCCTGCTCTAACCATCCTTTCTCCCTCCGGTCTCTTTGTACACACAACTCCCTACTGAACAAAGGTTTAGCTGAGCCCCTCAAGTAGTGGTTTTCTAATGAGATGAGATTGGCATTTCTCTTGGGAAGCTACCTGTGAGAAGTGTTCTCCGCCTCCATCCTGATCCTTGTCTAATCTAGGTAGCTTTCTAGTTAATGATTTGATTATCTGTATTTCTGCCTTTCTGTTTTTTTAAAATATTTATTTATTTATTTATTTATTTATTTATTTATTTATTTATTTATTTATTTATTATGTATACAATATTCTCTCTGCATGTATGCCTGAAGACCAGAAGAGGGCACCAGACCTCATTACAGATGGTTGTGAGCCACCATGTGGTTGCTGGGAATTGAACTCAGGACCTTTGGAAGTGCAGGCAATGCTCTTAACCGCTGAGCCATCTCTTCAGCCCCTGCCTTTCTGTTTTTGTCTATTTTTTCTGTTTAAAAAAAGAAGAAGCCTGAACTCACCCAACAATCCAACCAGGGCTGTTGGATAAGGATAACACAGGCCCATTGACCAGGAGTCAGATACTGTATCTACATAGATGTCCCATGCTTCAGACTACTGGCTCTAACTGCCCTGTGGCTCTAACTGCCCTGCCAATAACTATCAGTTATGCCTACCAGAACAGTTCTCCATAGCAAAGACCTCTTGGGCAAATGGATACCCCTGAACTGCACTGTTTTGCACACCCCTGCCATCTTGAGTCCCAAGAGGGGAGAGAACAGGAAGGGTCTGTGTGCCTACATGCACCCTTCCACTATTCCTGGGCTACAGGTCCACCAGCCATTGGCACATATGATACCTATCAGGCTATTACACAGACCTAGGACTGGCTATGTAGCTCGGGCCTGCCTTTTGTCCCGAGTGCTGATTAAAGGCGTGTGTCATTTCTGGCTTCATTCCATGCTATTTTTTTATTTTTATTATCCATACTGTGCAGTCAGATCTTTGCTCCACTCCCCTTAACTCTTTGGGAAATCTCAGCTTGGGTCCTATTAATTCCAGTCCCAGACTTGCCTAGAAACTGCTGTTGAATCCCAAGGCTTTTCATTCTCTTGACCCCCCCTTTTTTTGTCCTCAAAAACATGATCAAAAGGTCACTCACAAAGAAGTATCTATGCTTTTACTCATAAAGATCACGACAAAATCACGGCTGTGTGCCAAGCACTGGTTAGCGTTGAAGACAGGAAAGCAATGAGGACACCCCCTACCCTTGTGATTCCCCTGTCCCCCACCCCCAAAAAAAACCCCAAGTCCAATTGGTTTGCCCATATGCTTGCTCCCTAGAGCAAGGTCAAGCCAGTGGCCAGGCCCTTCAAGAATACTGAGTCCTTCCCCACCTGCACCCCTAACTAGAAGCCACTAATTGTGGAGAGCTACAATTCAGCATCTTTATCACAAGTTTCAAGAGTTCGCTTGGTTGTGCACACCTCTGATCCCAGCCCTCAGGAAGCAGAGGCAGCTAGATGTGAGTTCCAGACCACAGAGCTGGTTCTAGGACAGCCAGAGTTACACAGAGGAACCACGTCTCAAAAAACCAAGAGTTCTCTCCAATGGCTCTGTCTGTGCTGTTACTTTTTGGGGTGGTGGTAGGAGTAGGGGTTGTCACAGAAGTCTTCCCTTCTCAACTGTCTCAGGCATTGATACCTCTCTGCAATGGTAGCTTCCTTGCCCTTTACAGTCAGCAGTAACATGGGTCACAGCCTTCCACATGGCTTCTGGCGACAGCACGGACCATGGACATCCTGTGGGTAGCCTTTTAATGCTGTGGATACTCGTGTATTCCAGCATCCATTTAGAGACTCTCTGCATTGAGTTTCAGCATCCTCACAGCCACGACTGAAGTACTTGAGACTTATGCCAACCAACCACTGGACACGGCACTACTGAGCGGCATGCTTTCCAACACAGACAACGTGGTACAAGCCAGGACAATCAGGTCCAACTCTGTTGGGACACAGGCCGGGATGGGCGATTCAGCTGGGCCAGCCTCAGTCGGAGCCTTTGCTGCCCAGCTCTCTGGGTTGCCTATTTGCTGTGGTTGGTTATGGATATGCCAGTCGCCAGCTGTGTATGTACCGGTGGACACCAAGCACACAGTAGTTTGAAAAGCATTTCAAAATCAAAGTTCGCTTTCCCTCCAAATTTGGCTTTCCTGTCGAATCCCTGCCATGATTAGCAACACTTTCCAGAAGGCCAAGTTCAAGTCCTCTTGGTCAGTTTTCACTCAGTCCAGATTTAATCACATCTACCAACTACCTTAGTCAATCAGATCAGACATTTCCGACAACCATCTACAGCAGTGTTGGCCTTCTCTACCAATATCCCAAGCACTTGGGAGGCCAAGGAAAGAGGATTCTGAGTTTGAGACCACCCAAGAAAGATTTGTTCCAGGACAGGCATGGGGGTACATGCCTCTATGTCCAAAGATCAGGAACTCAAAAGGAGGGGAATGGCCTTGAATTTGGAGCTAGCCTGGGCTATATAGAGTCAGAACCAGACACCAAACCTTGGGCACTGTACATAGTAAGCACACACTATAACCACTGAGGCACACACCTGGCTTGTCCGTATGAAAAAGAAATTTAAGATATTGACACTGTGCAGCCCTGGCTGGCCATGAACTTATCAGGCCTATGTACTAAGATTACAGGCGTGTGCCGATAGGCTTATCTCAAAAGAATTTTATTCACTAAAGTGGTACTTTAGTTAAAGAAGCATCGCTTCCCACTTTTTCAAATCTACACAAGCGCGATGCCACCTCCCGATACAACCTTCCACCTCAGCACTGACCCACGAGCAGCAGGACATGGAAAAAGTGGAGGGCACACTACTTCTGAGACTGCGTTTACACAAAGGCCAACATGTTGCCATGGAAAGCAGCAAGTGCAATTTAAGAATCCAGACAGGCGTTAGAGCCTTTTCCTGCAGAGACTATTACTAATAAGTGAATGAGGAGGCACGTGACCGCAAAGGAAGAGCTGTTTGGAAGACAGGAAACAAAAACAGAAAAAGAGTTAGCAAAACCAAGAAGGCCTGCACTTAAATGTCCACAGAAGAAGATTAAAACAAATGTGATTAATCAAAAAAAAAAAAAAAAAAAAAAAAAGCTGGGCAGTAAGTAGTGCACAGCTTTAATTTCAACACTTGGGAGGCAAAGGATCTCCCAATGAGTCTGGCTGGGCCAGCCTGGTCTACAAGAGCTAGTTCCAGAACAGGCTCCGAAGCTACAGAGAAACCCTGTCTGGAAAAACCAGAAAGAATTGAGCTACTTAGCCCTCAAGGGTACACAAAGGGCTTGGAACTTGAGGTGCTAACTATCAAGGTTGAAGATAGAGCAGGGCAGAATTGATCTACAGCTGCACAGCATTTCTTTTTGAACGAGAAAGAAAAATACCTACCCATAGGACGACTGTGAAGCCCAAGTCCATATACACGAAGGGCAGAGTAGTCTCGGCACACAAGGAGGAATACAAAGACACTGAGATTCACAAACTTAAAGTCACCACAGAGGGACACACAAACATCAAAGGCAGACACAGCACCTCCATCTCACAAACACAGGCTATGATGAATTCCAGTCATACTGAGGTTTAGTCTCAAGCAAGACAATGATCCTGAGTGTTTCGTGTAAATACTTAGGACAGCAAACACAAGCCACGTGTGATTGTGTGCTCCTTTAATGGGTACTTAGGAGGCAGGTCTCAGAGTTTGAAGCCAGCCAGAGCTACATAGTAAGTCCCTGTCTTAAAAAAGATGGTGGTGGAGACAGTAACTTCAGACGTATGGTTGGGAAGGTCACAGGCTGCATCACAGAGGAAAGTGATGCTTTGGGAGACTCCAAATGCCATTCTCTAATGACAGCTCAGGACAATTTTGGGACAAATGGAGACCCAATCACTATAATAATTAGAAAGCAGGAACAGATTAAAACAAAAACTGAAGCTTAATCATCATCATTACGTGAGAAATGCTACACAGACATCTTAAAATTTATGCTTTTTGAAAATCATTTATTACAACAACGAAACTAGAGGTTAATTACTTTATTACTGAATTATTTTGCAAAGTCTACATCTAGGAATTAATAAATGCTTTGCATTTACATCAAGGACACATTTGCTCTAGTGGAATAAAACAGACACGGACAAAAGACCAAGTACACATTTTTTTTTTTTTTTTAAAAAGGCATGTTTTACCTGGTCCTACTTTTGCTATATTGGACCATAGTTTTCCTATTCCAGACTGACCTTACATATGTCAAGTCTGATTTATTTCCCCACATCTTAAAACAATATAAATGGGGTTTCTCACAATTTTTAATTATGAACAAAAGATTGAAAGCAATTTGAGAAGCAATGTCTGAAAACAAAGGAAGAAAGATGGCTATTCCCTTAGAGTAGAAAAGTTGAGTAAAACACGGCCCCCGTGGCTCATCTCAAGAGACACTGTTATTCGGAGAGGCAAGCACTTCAGGTCTCAGTCGGCTCCCCACGCCCTAAAAGGCCAGACCTATGGTCGCGATGGCAGAAGTTTATTTAAAAAGTCTACGAAATATCTAAAAGCTAAATACAATAATAGTTAATTCAGGATTGTGTGTTGGTCTAAATATTCATCTTCAGTTTCCTCCTTTTTAAAAATTAAAATTATCTTTACATTTTGGATATTAAAAATAATTTACATTTTTAGTGTGCTTTATGGTCAGTGCCTGTAAAACTGCAACTTAAATGACTAAGTTTAAAATTTTTATGCTCTCCTTGATTCTACTAAAATTTAAACTTAATGCAACGTTTTATCTACGCCATGAGGTAAATTTCAGCTAAAAAAATAAGACAGCCATAAGGATACTGTTAATCATTTCAAGAGTACATAAAATCATAATGCCCACCTTATTTGAATTACAGATTAAGCATTTGCTACTGCATATGTGATTTAAAAGCAAATGTTATACTTTTAAATCAAATTACAACAGGAATTATATGGTTAAGGCAAACAAAAGCCCCATAAACACCCTTCTTCCACCCAAAACAAAACAAAAACCCCCTTGCAAAAAAAATTTTTTTTGGTAATAGAAGATGTTGAAACAATGAATCCAAATGAAACAGAGGACCAGTGTTTCCTTTCTAACGTCTAAACAAACACCCCTGCACACTGATTGGACAGTAAGCTGGACTGACTGCTGGCTCTCAGCTCTTCCCGCAGGCACAGCCAGCTCACAGGAGCCGGAAACCGGCATCTAAGCTGCCCTACAAGATCCCTGTGGAAAACCAAGCGTACTGAAGTGGTTTTAATGAAGCAGAGTTTTCATGATATGTAAAGTATTTCGGGAGTATGACAGGACTACAACAGCAATGCCACCACTCACGGAAGTCACGGGAGAGCTTATTGCTGCACCTCCACGAGGAAACCACTGTGCTACAGGAAAACAGCTGCGTGGCCCTCTCCGACTGAACTCCATTCACAGTTGCGAGATTTTCACTCAGTAGAGAATAAGTCATAAATCTTTTCTGTAGGAATTCCAAGTATTTAATGTGTAGCTTCACATCACACCACGTTTTGCCTTATCTCCAAATACACAAACAGCATTTTCCCCAAAGTGAAATAAGACATCCACATTAAAAAAATAAAGCCTACAAAAAGTTCCGAAGCTAAAAAAATTCTTCATATGGCACAATGTGATCTCCGAAGTCCACAGCGGTGAAATGAGGTCCATGGATGGATGCGCCATATTTGTTCTGCAATGCAGCACTGAGGTGAAATCACAAATCAGCTCTTCAGTCAACAGTGGACACAAATGTTTCTCTACAGTTATGAAAAACAGGAGACCAAGTTGAATGTGCCGAAGTGACTTCTTCAGTTGGATGTTTTAGACTCTTGAAGAAAACGAGAGAAGGGATTTCCCTGGTTGGTTTCCATAGCTTGATAGACCAAAAACAGAAAAACTGCCACCACGACAAACAGCAACACTTTTATCCACATGGGAATGGAGCGTCCCTTCTTCGTCTTTTCCGACTTGACGTCTGCCACGGGAACATACTTGGGGACATATTTGGATGTGAACGATTCTTCCATCCGGAAGTCACTGAGCTCCAGCGGCCGGCCTGCAGCTCCTTTGATTGGTCTGCGGCAGCTAGCACTGTTCAAGGGGAAAGAGAATTTCAGATTATCCTCAGACCAACAACAAATGTTAGCACACACACTAATTCTAAGCACACTGTATACAGCAGCAGCAGAAAACTGACACATAAAATCAGGGAGCTTAATTGTTACATGTTTTTCTGTATTTTCTTTTTTTCTGTGGTGGTGTGGGAGGTGAGCCAGGGCTTTGCACGCTATGTGGGCATTTATTATAGAGCTAAAGCCACAACCACATTTGAATCTTTAAAATTTAATCTTAGAAAGGCTGGGCTCACAACCAAAAAGCTAAGAGTTCAGGTCTCAGCACTCACAGCCATTTCTTCAGCCACCTTTAGCCAGGAGTGGTGGCAAAAATCAGGTCAGTTTGGTCTTTAGAGCAAATTTCAGGTCAGCCAGGGAGGGCTACACAGAGAGACCCTGTTTCAAAAAACCCTCTAAAAAAGTTAACTGCACCATTTATTATAAGATAATACTTAAATAATGGATAAACTCTCTAAGTACATCTTAAAGGCTTTTCAAAGGTTATTTAGGAGGAAAAGAAGAAAGATACTAGGTTGCTTTGGCTGTAAATCTTTCAGCTATGAAAAATTAAGTTGTGTATGGTCCTGCATGTCTACGAGCCCGCACATGGGAGGTATGTCAGGAGCTGATCAGCCTAGTTACTTGAAACCCTGGCTCAAAAAAACCAAACAGGCTCCAAAGCTAGAGAAACCCTGTCTCGAAAAACCAAAAACAAAAAAAAAAAAAAAAAAAAAAGCAACAAAAACAAAAAAACCAAAAAACCAAACCAAACCAAGCCAACAGAACCAGCAGAGACAAGATGGCTAAGTGGGCCAAGGCACTTGCCACCAAGCCTGACCTTTACATGAGCAATGAGGACTGTACCTGCCCACACACAAACAAAACCCGGTTGCAGCGCACACATCTGTAAACTCAGCATTTAGGTGAAAGCACGAGGATGGGGGTTCAAAGTTATCCTCAGCTACACAGTGAGTTCAGGGCCAACCCAGGCTACACGAGACCAGGCAGTACTAGGACAATGGCTTAGTTTAACATGAGGACCCATGCTCAATTCCAGAGCACATGAGCATGCGTGTATATTCACGGCTAGTCAACTGACTCAGCCAGTGAAAATGCAGTCACTGCCTACCAAGCTTGCTGTCCTGAGTTCGAGCCTCAGAGCCCAGGTGAAGTAGGAAAACAACCCCTGACAAGGCCAAAGACAGGATTCCTGGGGCTCGTTGGCCAGTCGATCGCTGAACTGGTAAGCCTCAGGTTCAGTGAGAGACCCTGTCTTAATATAAGCAGGAAGGATTCAGGAGATGGCTCAGCGGATCAAACATTCTGGCCACGTCCAAACTCCAGGTTTAGTGAGAGACCCAGTCTCAAAATAGTAAGTGGGGAGCAACAGAGGAAGTCCTTTGACACCAGTGTTTACCCCTGGCTCCCATAAGTAAACAGGAACACACAAAATAAAATTAAATATAACTTAGTGTATAACTTAGGGGGACAGAGCTCACCAAACATGTATGACCTCCTAGATTTTATCCCAAGTACTGCCAAACCCCGCCCCCATTTCCTCCCTAAAAGAGTTAATACTCTGGCTTGATAAAATAAACTTGGGCGATTCAATTGTCATGGACGTGAACCACAGCACCCGAGAACAAAGGGACGGCAATGCTGCGATGAAGACCCGAAAGCTCTCTAGACCCTATTTACTCTCCATTCACTCATTCCCAGTACCTGATGCCTGTGGGAGTAGACGCTTCATAGGGGAACATCTCCTTAAGAATATCCCTTTCTACTCTTCGTTCCTCTGTTTTTTCGACCACCTAGTAAGAAACAAAGAAACAACCACAAGTTAAAATTTAGGATACATAAGCAATAATTAAAATACTTAAACATTTTAGGAACAAAATACCCTCTCATCTAGCCTTTGTTATCATCTAAGTATTTACAAGTCTCCTAGACTCTTCAAACTTCATGACTGAACAATATCTTAAGGTAGTTAGTTAGTAGAGGCAAAATTGCCACACATTCAGGAGCGAAACACCCAGCAACCTGGCTGCAAATTCCCTGCTAAACTTCCTTGTCTTGCATGCAGAGTGCACTGTTTCTTCCGGTTAGAAATTCTGGGATAGAAGATGCCTAATTAATACAGACCTGTATCTTAAGTCAACTGAGACATTCCAACTAAAAATAAATCATCTCCTTTGCTAAAGATTAAAGTGAGCCATGCAGTTAGCGTTGTAAAGATCAGTTAGACAGGAGTCCACCAGTCATCTAAAACTCCTATCACTTGACTTTTCAACAGAAGTGCAGCTTCCCTTACACCCAAGGAGCATTTTAAACATGGATCAGTGACAGAAAGAAAGTTACAAAGCAGCACACAGACTCCCTGCAGTCAGGAACTGAAGAGCCACACAGCAGCAAGAGCACGGTATTATTAGTAGGTCATATTAATTTCCATTTGCAAAGCTAAAATTGTCTTTAAGCCACATATTCACACACGAACATACATAGACCTCCCAGTAGAATTTTGTCCCCTCCCAATTAAGAAAACAACTCTGAAAGATGAACGACAGCAGTGGGCTAAATTGTATTCATTTACTTCAGCTCTTGTCAATGGTTTCTTTGGTGTTCTTCTGGGTATGTCTGAGAACTCAGGGATTGGCAGAATAGAAGATGTAGGCTTGAAATTTCCAGTCAACCTATTGACCACCTGCCAAGATTCAAATTATTCAGACTCAGAATTAGCCAAACATAGCAAAGACACTCATAATGAAAAATGATATTCCACCTCTGCAACTTTGATTTTCCCCTAATAAAATTTTCAGGAACAGGATCTAGAAACACATTCTGTGCTTCACGTGCGACTTCCTTGTAATTCTTCAAATATTTAGTAAAAAGTATTTTTCAGTTATTTAGGATTCTTGCACAGTGAATTAAATTTATTTGTAAAATGGTTGAGTAAATTAGTATAAAATGTAATATAAATCTGTGATTTGCCAAAGTTCACCACCTCCCAAATTCCACCTGTGGGATAAGTATAAAGAGCAGCACTTAAGTAGTTATGAAACATATTTACTAAGGACTCGTTGCTTGAAGCCTTTATAGTCTCAGCTATGGGAGTACTCTCTGAAATTACTGCACCATCTATACGAAAAGGCTGTGAAGCTTCCACCTGTTAGTTTGAAAACAGAACAAAAACAATAAATGCAAAATAATCACTAAATCCCTACCAATCTGGAAACCCAGCTCTAAGCAATAAGTCTGGCATCACCCTTTTTCTTGGCGTTCTTCTGGGCCCTCTCGAAGACTCCCTAGTCAGTGCCTGCAGGGGTCCGCCTTTGGAAGGTCCACTGGTCCATTCAGTCTCAGGCACTCCGGCTTGAGAGTAGCTCTAGTCAAGCATTGACATGTTAAACAGTCAGATTCTAACACAATCACCTTAATAACGACCCTTTTATCACACCAAGAAGCCAACAACTCTCCAAATGCCAGTAATTAAAGCAATGCTATGTCCTAGAAATATGTCTAAAGACACTGACTTTTGTAATCAGAGAGGACGATGATGACTTATTCGCATATCATTTGTTACAACCCACTTTCTAAACTCAAAATATCCTAAGTACCTGTAAGTGTTATTTTCCCTAGGAAACAATCAGGTTCAAGGCCCCTAACAAGTCACTGTCAAACTGTGATTGTATTCTCACCTCCCTACAGAAAGCAGAGAGCTGCTGCCTTCCAGCCCCAGGTCACTCTCTCTCTGGGTGGGGTAAAATGGACTCCCCCCTCATGTAAAAAGGACTTTAGTGGCCTAGCACAGAAGCACTAACACTTATAATCCTGTGGCTTCGGGGGCATAAGCAAGAGACTGCCACGATTCTAGGACAGTTTAGGTAGGGTACATGAGACTGATTTAAAAAACATAATTTAGGGCTAAGGACATATCTTGCTTAGCAGTGTTCAATGCCATGCTCAGTCACTAGCACCACAAGAGATTCTTAGTTCTTACTCGCTAGCTCAAACCCATTCAGCCAGCGCTTCACAGTGGTACCGTGTGCTTGGGCCGCCGCAGCTTCTGTCTAAAACAATACTGCATGAACATCAACGGCAGATCCATGTCTAACGTACTAAACATAAAGAGCTACTTTTTACTCTTACCCTGTGATAAGCATGTCGATTTACTGAAGCACCACCTCGAAACAAGTAGTCTGTCAATTGAATTTCATGTTTATCTTCGCTTCGATTGACATTATAAGAGCTTTTATTCTTTTGTTTTATTTTGAGAGTGTTTCACTGTCTAGCCTTAACTGTCCTAGAACTCACTCTAGACCAGACTGGCCTCAGACTCACAGAGATCCACCTGCCTCTACCTCTTGAGTGATGGGATTAAAGGTGTGAGCCACTGCTGCCTGGCCAAAAAAAACAAAAAAAACCCACCAAAACCCCCAAAAAACTATGTGTGTTGTGTGTGTGGTATGTGCACATACATATCACAGGCCATAGAGGGTCTTAGATAGATCCCTAGGACTGGAATTCCAAGCAGCTGTGAGGCACCCATGAGCCTGAGAACCCAACTCAGGTCCTCTGCAAGAGCTCTTAACATCGAGCCACCTCTCCAGCCCCAGCATAGGATTTCTGATTTACAATCTGAACCTCAGGGTTCCTCAGCCTGCTAGGAACAAATCCCTGTTGAATGTAAAAGACAAATCATACAAATAAAACAAAAATCATACAAATAAAACACTTAACATATTAAAACAATGAATTCCTAGTAACAGTCAAATTCCCAACTATGTCACAGAGGACACAACATCAGCCCATAGTCTCAATCGTGGTGACACGGCTGCCATTCAGCCCTGGCCTCCAGCTCGTCGTGCCCCTATGATGGCCTAGCAGTGCTGTGACTATATGCACACAGTGCCGCTCACAGCAATGGTCATTCAACGGCAGAAAGATGCACCCAACAGTTACAGAGGATCACCTTACTAGCACATACACAGTGTGAGTGCACTGCGCTTTGAGGCCCAGTAGGAACCACAGTCCCACCGACTATCAGCAAGATGTTCCCTAGAAGTTCTGACTCATCACGGGGACAAATGGAAGAAACCAACCTCTCACTGAATTCTGATTAAGCCACTAAGTGATGAATAAGCCAGAGGGCATCAAGCAGCTGAGGCACGTGAGAATACAGGAGATAGACTATTAAAGGCTATAACCCCAACAAAGTCTAAGCTCTGAACCCCAGCCCTCCACAGGAAAAAAAAAAGTGTTTGGCAGGGTGGTATACACTCAGTAGGATGAGGAGCTTGAGGCTAGCCTGGACTACACAGTGAGACGTTCTCAAACTATTAGCAAAGGGGGATAGCTTAAGGATGGCTTCCTGGATTTGATTCTCAGGACAGTAGGACAGAGGGGGAGAGACCATATCAATGAGTGAGGATGAGGCTCTATTATTCTCAAGTGCTCACTACCTTCCCACTGACTCTATCACCCCAACAGAGAACAGCGCTCTCAGTGTTGCTGGGGTGCAAGGCATTTGGTGACGCCTAGAAAAACTACACAACCCTTTCACTCCCGCATTTTCCCGAGACAAACGGACAAAGATGGAATGCTGCCTGCAAACGGCTGTCTGTGGTGCATGACCACCACTACACTAGAAAAGCAGCTGGATAAATTATGGCACACCCACAAATCTCAACATGCATGATACAGCTGCGTGAGGAACGGGAAGGAAAAATCTATTTTGATTTGGAGCGAACTCCAGAACAGATAGGAGGAAGGTTATGAGTGATGTAGAGGGGAAAGGAGCAAAAATAAACAATCTATTACAGAGCACTTCCAAAAAGACAACAGACTCTAAACTTAGGGGGAAAACAGTCAATTCTATAGAGTAAGGGAAATCTTCAGCAGTATATTAAGCTATAAAAAGTAAGTAATCATTCACAAGATTTAACACGCAGTATCTTACTTTATATCCTAGTGATATATCTTAATGAAAATGCAATGGATTGCACTTAGTACCCTTACTTTGAAACATGCAAAACATGATATTTAAATTTAAAATAATTAGAAAAACCAAGATACTCAGCATGAGATACGTGTCAGAACCAAGTTTATAACCTCTATTTGTCAACTTGAAATGTCATCATGTGTTCACAAGTTCTCCGTAAGGATGGGAGAAAGGGAAACAAGGGAGGAGCCTCCAGACCCCATCTACTGGGCTGGGAATGGAGCACAGCACTGAAGTGCTTGGACTGCATGCAGAAGACTCTGGCATGAAGGAGCAATCATTATGTATTACAACTGATCATGAATATAAAAATCACAGCATAAAACATTTATTATCCAGTGTGGTTGGGCACACCTTTAATTCTAGAACTCTCCTTTCTGTTGGTACTAGGCCAGTCTGGCCTACACATTGAGCTCCAGGACAGCCTGGTCTACACCGAGAGATTGTCTCAAAAACATTTATCATCTTTAAAAATGATGGAGTGCTTTAATTTGAAAACTGGCAAATAAGAGACATTATTTTTCTGGTTCTCTTGTAATATCTGACTTCAAGGTAACTAAGAAACTCAGCAAGGAAAGTCTTTTATAAAAGCTATAGAGCAAATAATGAGGCAAAGAGAAGAGCCATCATTTTGTAATTCCAAATAAAGCCATCATGACCTGAGGCACTGTCATCCACAGCTGCTAACCTTTAATAAAAAGGCCAGACAATAGCTAGCGTTTCAGCATCCAAACATGCTAATCAACTTTAGTGTATTTAAAGGAAACAGTCAATAAGAGGGCTACATCACTCATGAAACACTGTCAAAGAAACTGAATCCAAACTCAGGCCAACTCCTAAGGTCTACACGGTCCAATGTAGTAGTCACCAGCTACATACTTGTGTTTAAATAGAGTATCCTCAGTCCAACTATAATAGTTAAAAAGACTACTCTATCCCTGACATCCAACGTTTCCATTGTGACTAAAAGAAGTCTCCCACACTGTCCCACACAGGTCTAGTCTCCACACTGTCCCACACAGGTCTAGTCTCCACACAGGTCTAGTCTCACACACAGGTCTAGTCTCCAGGATAGCAGATTATACAGAACACCAGGAAAAGGACCAAAACATTTGAAACAGCCTCCCCTGCCCGAATGTAGGAAATACTGTCACGATCAACTATGGCTGTCAAACAGGGAGAAGAGAGAGCTGCAATAGGAATCAATACAGAGGCATCACCTCGTTACCCAGTAAACCACGCCTATTCAGGAACGGTGACACAATCCTGCCATCCTGCATCTGGGAGACACAGGCTGGAGGAAGCAGGGCAGGGCAGTGCACAGCTGTGATCCAATGCCATCTCTCAGGAAGCAGAAAGCTTGACAAATTCAAGGCCAGCCTCGGCTACACAGTGAAACACTATCTCAAAACCACCACAGAAATGAGGCAGACAGGAGGGAGGGGGATAGAGAGATAGAGGAGCAGCAAAGTAACACAATGTCTAGCTGGGGAGTAAGGATGAGAAGAATCCTTGGAACCAGGCGGTAGTTAGAGCCTGTAAAGTCCCTCTGTAAAGCAATGTATTTATTAATGCCTTATACTTATTTTCTCCCCAGTTTCCTATAATTTTCCTCTTGGAAACTGTATCTTGTCATCCTCCTCCCCCCAGATGTAAATCTTTATCTTAAATAATGTAGTTTTAGAGTCACACTAGCTTCAAAGTGTAGGGGAAAGCCACAAATGCTGAAAAAAAGTCGATTCAAATTCAGAAGTCTAGACACACAGACAACAGATGTATAAAGCTATTCATCTAGATTCCAAGTCAAATCAAAAGTACCCTCCCTCTCAAAAGGAAGCATGATGGTAACCCGAGATCCCAGGTTCAAATCCACTGCACCAAAATGATAAAGTGAGCAGGGTGGCTCCTCGGTACAGGACAGACCCCACAGGCTACGCTACCGACGCACCCCACAAACTATTTTCCACACCACTTAACAATGAGACTAAGCAGACTGAGGGAGTAAGCTGGTTGACAGGCGGGACAGAAGAGGTGACTCACACCTGCATACGGTGATCATAAAGCTACCATAAAGCTCCCGATACCTGATTGTGCTCAGTTCTTCTTTGCTTGAGTGTTACTGGAGTCTTTGCTCTGCCCTTTAGTGGCTCTCTCTTCTCAAGCTTGAGCTCTATTTTAGAGTCTGGAAATAACATTGGAGAAATCATTATTTACCGAAACACTCGAGGTATGTTTTACTAATATTACTTTGGAACCCTGGCTTTAGACACATCAGCACGTATGACAATCTGTTTATTGTTATAAAGCATCAGTGGAGTAAAACTGCTTAGTAAAAATTATCAAACAAACCCTCTTACAAAAAAAAATAGCCCAAACCTCTACTTTTATCATTTCAGTCCATTTTTGTGGCTTCCCACTGTTTAATCTGGTTACTCCTTCCTAGTTACTCTTTTCCACTTCTCCCCACCCCTAGAATAACCTTAAATAAAAGAGAATTCAAACTGCTCCTGTGCAGGCTCTTCACTAGAAACCAAGCCAACAGGGACGCATTTTTCTGCCTGTGCAACACATCACTGCTGCATGGCAAAGGTTAGCTATTAAATTAAAATCTAGCATGTGGAAGGGGACAATTTTAAAAACATTGTGTGGCACCAATCATTTGATAATAAATATTAGCTGCCAAGGAGAGCCTTAATTACGAGGTGTAGCTCAGAAGTAGAGCACGTACTTGGGGTGCTGGGTTTAATCCCCAGCAACAAAATAAGCAAATTAGATGATGAGTCTCTTAAAGTCATTAACCCAAAAACATAGTTTTAAAAAGAGCTGATGTTCCAACCTTTGAGTCTTCATTTTACTGCAATCTGAAGACCTATATGAAATCTTTAAAACACATTGAAAAATTTAAGTTCCCCGCAGCCATGGTGGTGCCCACCTGTAATTTTAGCACCTGGGGCTTCAGAGACAGGAGGGTCTGTGCTACACAGCGAGACTGCCTGGGGACAAAGCAAAACCTTTCACTTCCTACTTCTGTCACAGTAAAGCAATTACTGATAAAACTTTTATTCCAAGAGTTTGCTTTCTGTAATCAAAGTGGTCAGGATAACTCTGTGTCTTGCTGACCTTCCAGTCTAATGATATATATAAAAACCTTATCTGTAAGTCCAAACATGCCTGCCATGCCCCTCTCCCCCAGTGATTGATAGCAATCAAAGAAGACCAAGCAATCAAATCTATCCCCAACACTATTACTAGATCTTGCGTGTATCTACCTGGTATACTCCTTGGTATAATAAATCTACTCTTGTTCTTTCTTTCAGAATCTCAGAAACTTGAGACACCACAGAGCAAAAAAGCTTACTAGTGAAACAGAAACTGACTAGACAAATAAGTTATCTGGTTACAAATTAAGTCCTTGTTCAAATTTAGATTCTAACAGCCAATTAAATACATGGCCCTTAAATATGAAAGTATATATGACAAGAATATTTTCCATTGCACTCCTGGAATGTTTCAATGATAAAACGGAAAGGGTATGTTCATTCAAATATTCAACTTGTTGAAACTCCAAAAAGAAAGCACACATAAAACATGTTTCTGGAGACCACACAAACTGTTCAAATTTAACAACTTTATTGAATTTGTAGAAGCATTCTACAGGAATACATTGCTTTAAAGAAATCACACAGTACTTAACAGGTACATGTATACATGTACATTTTAGAAGACAAATAACAGCTGCAGAGCAGGAATGTGGGGTCTAAGAACATGACAGGAGTAGACATGCACACGCTTCAGACTACTCTCCATGTCTCTCTAGTCACGCTCCGTTACCTTACAATCATACAAATGAAAACAGGGTAATACATTGCTTCATACAGACATAGACATTGGAGTATAGTAAAACTTCTTAAGGTTTTTAAGAAAATAATTTAAATTTGCTAATTTTGGCGTTCAGATCTGAAATTTAACTACTTAGGATATACAACACACCCCTTTTAAGTACATGTAAGTAAAAGAGCCCTGTCTTTCTAGTGTCTCACTCATCTAACAAGTCATGCTCAGTGAACAGACTATCTACTTCTCGCCACCCACAGTGCAGCCCTCAAAGTGTGGTCCTCATACTCGTGACCCATGAACCACCAGCTACCTCCTCTATCTGAATGCACAACTGGATACTGCTTTTTAAAATAGTTTACTAAAAAAAAATAAGCACACCTGTGAGCATGTGTGTACACCTATCTCTTATCGTTCTCCTACAAAGTATCTCTAGATTTAAACTCTTTCATCAGATGTTTTTGGGTGGTGGACTGAACTCGGGGCCATATGCACTTAGTACGTGCCTCTGGACCACCAAGAGGCTGCCCTTTCCCTTCCTTTCTTGCAGTGTCTGAATCAGTGAGTCTATGCACTGGCACTGAAAGAGCTACAATGACCTAGAATTATCATGAACTCTGTTGTAAACAAAAGCAGGAACAAGAAGGCAGACAAATGTTAGAACATGTATGTAGTTAACCAAGAGTGACGGAAAAAGTTAAGCTACAGGTCGCCGGCAAGAGATGTATGTGATGAAAACAAGCAGCAGAGAGCAGAGCAGACTGAAATCATGGCAGAGAGACTATTTCACTGCTGTGAGACTCGGCATTCCTGCACACTAGACTTTGCAAAATAAATTCTTTTGAGAAGAAAAAAAAAAAAAGAACAATGTTTCAAGTGATTAACAATGTTTAACTCTGATCTAGACTTAAGGGCATGTGAATGATACTGCTAAATAGAAGGGAAAAAGTGAGGCTGCTGGGCGTGGTGGCTCACGCCTTTAATCCTAGCACCCAGGGGGCAAAGGCAGGGGTCTCTGTGAGCTCCAGGACATCCAGGGCTACAAAGAGCCTGTCAAAAACAAAACAAAATAAAGCAACAACAACAAAAAAAAGTGAGGATTCTACTGATATTTTAGCTGCTGGAACTCTTTTTTAAATCTAGAGTTATAAACTATTTAACCAGAAAGAAAACAATGTAAGACTTGTGTGAAAGTGTTAGATAAACTCTACTAGGCTTCTGGATGTACGATCAGACTATGCTTTGATAAGTGGAAGCTTAACGCCTGAAATCAGCTCTATGAGACTAAAAGACCTCAAAAGAAAACTGACACAGAAGTTGCTATAATTCCTAGAAGTTCATAAATTCTACAACTCAAAGATAAACTTGTGTCTCTATTATTTATTACTGTTTCTTTCCACGCTTTTTAATAACTTTGTGTACTTCCCCTCCGAATAATGTCCCACCTTTAAAGGGGGCAGCAGTCAGCTTATTCTTAGAAGCTTGGTTAATCTTACAGTCCTTCAACCACAGATGCCGCCGGCCCACAGTAGAAGACCCCATGGCACGGGCAGATGCCCTCACTCCATCAAACGCAGCATCACAGAGATATGAAGCTGCATCGTAGGCTCTGCTCAGAATCTCAAGTGCTCGGTGTGGATGACTCGGGTCTGAACTAATAAGCTGCGCCGCCTGGCTCAGGTCGGCTTGCAGAGACTTAGCTACAAAGGCAGTGTGGGCTGCAATCTGCACTGTGGATGCTGCAGCCTCGTAGGATCTGCAGAGAGCCAAGTCCACATGTTTATCACAAGACTCGACGGAGGACGCCTGACTCGCTGCTCCTGGGGTGGTTTCTGAAATGAGCCCCACGATTTCATCATCTACTGCTGGGACGGACAGTATCTGTGTTGCCTCACTGGGAGAAACTGGATATCTGCAGGCCAGTGACGGCAGCTGCCTATCAATTTGCTGCCACTCCTCTTCCATTACTTTCACAATAGACTCGTGCAGAGGAAAAGACGGCGCTGAGGCATCTATTTTATCATGTTGTGGTTTAGACACTTCTATTCCTAAGGTAGTAAGGGAATGAGAGACAACACTTTTGGCAAAAGCAGACGTATGTTCAGATTCAGGTATGTCCTGAGATGCCACACGTGACCCCGAATTCCCTTCTTTTACAGGCGTCTCACCGAGTCTAGGGACTTTGTGGGGAGGAGACAGGGATCCAGACTCTTCATGGCCAGACTGGCTGAGTCTCTTACATATGTTTTCTATATCCAGTATGGGGGCAGAATTAGAAGCCCCAGGCAAACTGCTGACCCCACCCTGGACTAGCAGAGAATGGACATAGTCTCTGATTGCACGGGCAAGTGGTGGAGAAATGACCTGGGATCTCTCTGACTCCTGCAGCACTTCCCTCTCACTAGAGAGAACTGACTGCTCCGAAACCTCAGGCCCCGCAGCACACGCCGGCTGGGCTTTGCGCCTCCCTCCACGGTGAATGCTTTCTACTGTGTCTTTACAGTAGCTAGTAGTGGTCTCTCTCATCAGTGAAGGGGAAGCGGCCACAGAGGCCAACCTGGCAGCGAGCTCACGCTGAAAAGATGACGGAGAGCTTTTCTCTGCGCATCTATCATAGCTAGATTCTGAAGGAATGGATGTCCGCCCCTGCCCCTGCCCCTGCCCCTGCCCCGGCAAGGCCGGCTCAGCACCCTTAGCAGTGTGCACTTTCTTAGCTGCCTGCAGTTCAGTCCTGCCCAGAGGAGGACGGGTGGAGATTTCAGGAAAAGAAATACCCTGAAAAAATCCACCAGAGGGAGCGGATGCAAGTTCAGAAAAAGGAACAAAATCCCTAGTGGACTTCGCTTTCTTGTGTTCTTTCTTCTTTCCTGTAGAGGCAAAAGAGGCAGGAAGTTTAAGCGTGACTGGTCTGGGCTGGTCTTACTCTTTGCCTCCTTGCTAAAATAGTGTTGCTGAAGAAAAGGACCCTATACCTCACACTCTTGGCAACCAATTTGGTACACAGTGCCTTGGAAGGCATGGTCAGATTAAATAGTTACAAAATTAGCAAATTATGAGTTAAAACTCTAAATATCAATGTCTGCATTTATTCTAGTTTAAAAAGGAATGCATGTCTTGTTCTATTTTAAAAAGTACTAAAATCATGGTCAAAATTACCACGAAATCAAATTATGTAAGCAAAAATTTTCAAATAACTTGTATGCCTATCAATAGAGAAGGAAAGGTCATATTTAAATATTAACACTATATTATTAATTATAAGAAATAAACATGTAATGATCCAAAAACTATAACACTGAACAAAATAGCACATAAGACTCAGCATTAACACTTATATAGAATTCTTTTTTTTTTAAAGCAGCATTCAAACTGATCATCAAACATAAAAATTGGAAAGACAATATTAAATTAATGATTTCTTCTGGAGATGTGATAATGAAGAGAACTTTGCCTTTACAAAAATTCTATTTGAAGCAAAAGTTAAATGGCTATTTAGACAAAAAATTCCATATAATTTATCAATACTGTTTTAAACTTTACCTTCTTTATGGTCAATACTGAGTCACATTTGACATTTAAAATTTACCTTCGTCATTGTCGCTGTATCTGTCAGAGTCGTTACTTCCATTCTGTCTAGTATTTTCTGCTGAAGAGGAGACTGTTGGTAGAGGGGTAGAAGACCGCGATTCTGCCCCCTGTTCCCTCAGTTTCAACAGCTTTTTCTCATACAGCTTCCTGGTTGTCCCTGTGGTGAGGCAAAAGTTCCATTAGTGTTGGCACGAAACTATCTTTTTACAAGATTAAAAACAAACAAATAACAACAAAACGTTATGTGCATATGTGTGCGTGGACGTGCATCCGACAGTGCAGATGCCTGGAGGCCAGAGGATCCAGATGCCCCTGGAGCTAGAGTTGCAGGCTTTTGTGAGCCACCTATGTGGGCTCTAGCCAAGTCTCAGGTCCCAACAAGAGCAGAACAGACTTCAAACTGGGACCATCTTTCCAGCACCTGTTGGAAACCAGCTTTTAAGTAAGTGATTAAAAATAATACATAATGTACTCTTCCGAAACACCGTTTCTCTGGGATGCTAACACAAGACCGTAATGCTATGGGACAATGGTGTGCACCCTGTCACTTGTATTTTAAAAATGTGGATTGCCCAGTAGCTAGGCAGGAAGTATAGGCAGGGCAACCAGGAAGGAAGTAGAGGTGGGACAATGGGAATTCTGGGAAGAAGGAGTCCTAGTCTGCAGTCATGACTCAGCCACAGAAGAAGCAAGATGTGACTGCCTTGCTGAATACGGTACTGAGCCATGTGGCTAACATAGACAAGAATAATGGGCTAATATAAGTTATAAGAGTTAATAAGAAGTCTGAGCTACTAGGTCTATCAGTTTATAACGAATGTAGACCTGTGTGATTTCTTTGGGACTCAAAGACTGCGAGAACCAGGCAGGACATACTTGAATATCTTTAATTTTTCTATTTACATTTGGTATGTATCTTTCCATAATTTCTGGAAGATGATACAACTGGTGTATTGCTAACAAACAACACATATCTAGGAACTATGTAAGTAGTCTTAGGACAATCGATTAACACATCAACACGTAATTTAGCATATTTCCATGTAATATACATCTCAGTGTCTCTCAGAATCTTACAAAAGATAGCAAATGTCTATTGGTAATTATAGCCACAGGTTTGTCTATCTGTGAGTAAGCTATGAAGCACATACTTTTAATCCAGCACTTGGGTAGCAAAGATAGGCCGGCTACACAGTAAAACCAGACTTAACAAAAGACAAAACCAGATAATTGTTTCTAGTCATAGTTATAACAAACACACCAAGCCCCACCCAGTGTTCAAGTTCTTCTTTTTTTTTTTTTTTTGTTTTTTTTTTTTTTGTTTTTTGAGACAGGGTTTCCCTGTAGTTTCTAGAGCCTGTCCTGGAACTAGCTCTTGTAGACCAGGCTGGCCTCAAACTCAGAGATCCGCCTGCCTCTGCCTCCCGAGTGCTGGGATTAAAGGCATGCGCCACCACCGCCCGGCTTTCAAGTTCTTTTTTTAAATATTTATTTATTTGTGTTGTTTGTTTGTTTATTTATTTATTTATGTATTTATTTATTACATATACAATATTCTGTCTCTGTGTATGTCTGCAGGCCAGAAGAGGCACCAGACCTCATTACAGACGGTTGTGAGCCACCATGTGGTTGCTGGGAATTGAACTCAGGACCTTTGGAAGAGCAGGCAGTACTCTTAACCACTGAGCCACCTCTCCAGCCAGTGGTTCAAGTTTTTACACACACCTAAAGTTCCGTGTGAATTTTTCTCACCTGGAGGTTATGTTACGGCCTAAACCCTGAAAGAGAATCACAATTACCCTGGCAAAACTGTGGCTACCTAGAAGAGCTAAGGAGAATCCAGAGCATTTGGTGCTGCCGCCTTCTGCTCCATTTGTCCTTGAGGGCTATCAAGACAGACTTAAATAAAAATACTTTGAATCTTAATTCTGACATGAGTTTGTCTGGAACCCAATAGTCTGCACTTCTACTCATTATCTACCTCTGACTCACTGAGATGATCTGACCGGATTCCCTTCAACTGCCAGTAAGATCAGGCTCACAGAATGGTGCAAAACCACCACTGACTAGGACAGCAGCAACAGTAAATTTACATTTTATCTCCTGGAAACTCATTTTTTTATCTTCCTTATTTAGAATTAAGGAAACTTAAGTGTTGATTGGTTGTATAAATAAGGACTGATAGCTCCTCAAGACCCAATTCCAGCCGGGCAGAGGTGGTGGCGCACACCTTTAATCCCAGCACTCGGGAGGCAGAAGTAGGTGGATCTCTGAGTTCGAAGCCAGCCTGGTCTACAGAGCTAGTTCCACGACAGGCTCCGAAGCTACAGAAAAAAAAAAAAAAAACAAAACACAAAACCCAATCTTAACCATTAATAAGAGTAAAAAAATGATCTGGGGTCTCGCTTCTTGGAAAAGACTTTGAGATTTGATCAACTTACCCACAATGGGACCAGGATTTATCCCATATCTCACAAGTTGATCCAGAAGGTCTTCATTAGAGAGCTCTGTCACATCTAGGTCATCTTTATCTTCGAGCCTGGGCTTATCAGTTTTTTTTGTGGCTTTCTGTAAACAAAGTAGAATTATCTTCTCTACCTGGAGAGTACTCATTTACACACCATTCTCTACAGTCAGCAAGTAACTTATTGTTATATTAGCCCCAGCAAATTTAGTTAAACTGAAAACCATTATTTGAAGGTTTTTCTAAGTTCCACTGTGTTAGACTGAACAAGCCGGATACACAAGTAACTTTAATGTTGAACACTGCTGCTGAGGGTGAGGGTACATCTCACTGGCAAGGCCCTGCCTAACTGAAGAGACAGCAATTGTGTGTCCAAAGGTATCCAGAAAGAAATAAAAACAAATTAAAACAAATGAACTTTGGTCAACATATTCTTTTTTTTTTTTTTTTTTTTGAGACAGGGTTTCTCTGTAGCTTTGGAGCCTGTCCTGGAACTAGCTCTTGTAGACCAGGCTGGTCTCGAACTCACAAAGATCCACCTGCCTCTGCCTCCCGAGTGCTGGGATTAAAGGCGTGCGCCACCACCGCCCGGCGGTCAACATATTCTTGAGAGTTTTGGAATTACAGTCACGCTACAGTACCTGACCCAATCTGATTCTTCATACGGGGCTACCATTTTTTAAATGTATAGTTTGAGTAATCTGGATCTAGTGTATAAAACAACACGAGAAAGAATGCAATAATAGTACCTTATTTTTATCCCAAGCATCAAAAATGAGGCAAAGGGGACCAGAGAAGGACTCAGAGGTTAAGAGCACTGGCTGCTCTTCAATTCCCAGCACCCAATTGGTAGCTCACATCAATCTCTAACTCTATAGTGTCAGGGGATTTGAATGGTTTCTTATGGCACTGGGCAAGTGACACACAGACATATATTTAGGCATAACACCATACACATAAAATGAAAAATTAAAACAGAGAAGCAAGAAACAGAGCCCAGGGGCTGGAGAGATGGCTCAGCAGTTAAGTTAACCAGCTGCTCTTCCAGAGGTCCTGAGTTCAATCCCCAGCATTTGCATGGTGGCTCACTGCCATCTGTAGTTGCATCTAATGTCCTTTTCTCTTCTGGCTTGTAGGTATACATGCAGAAAGAGCACTTCATACACATCACATCAATAAATACATCTTTAAAAAGGGAAACAGGGCTGGAGAGATGGCTCAGCGGTTAAGAGCACTGCCTGCTCTTCCAGAGGTCCTGAGTTCAATTCCCAGCACCCACATGGTGGCTCACAACCATCTGTAATGAGATCTGGCGCCCTCTTCTGACCTGCAGACAAACACACAGAATATTGTATACAGAATAAATATTTAAAAAAAATAAAAAAGGGAAAGAAACAGAGCCTAATCCATAAATCAAATAATTCAAAGTGTAATTTGATGAGAAAAACCAATCCATTTCTTATGCCTTGGGTTGTGAGCCTCGCCTTTAATAGCTGAGCCATCACTCCAGCCCCCATTTCCTATTGGAAATGGTGGGTGGACCGTGAATACAGCTCTACAGGGGCATGTCTGCCTGGCACGCTCTAGGTTCCAGTCTGCCCTCAGAGAGAGACAAGAAAATAAAAAAGAACAACAGAAATAACGCAAGGTTTTTTTTAGAAGCAGGAAACCAATTCACACTTCCATAATGAGAAAACTTCAAGTGAAAAAGAAAAGAAATTGGAGTGGGCGTTATGTTCTCATGAAGTGAGCCAGAAAGTGGGCGTCCAGCAACAGGCTGCTGTTTATTTATTTATTTATTTATTTATTGGTTTTTCGAGACAGGGTTTCCCTGTAGTTTCTAGAGCCTGTCCTGGAACAAGCTCTTGTAGACCAGGCTGGCCTCGAACTCACAGATCCGCCTGCCTCTGCCTCCTGAGTGCTGGGATTAAAGGCGTGCGCCACCGCCGCCCGGCAGTCTGTGATTTTAAAATTTAATCTGTAGGGAAAAAAAATTCCAGGAAAAGTGAATGCCACCTAACAAAATATATTAAATAAGAACAAAAATTGGGAGGTGGGTAATTTGGCATATATAATTAACAAAGCAGCAGTTTCAACCAAGAAGAAAGTATCACTGTGTGGAATTCTCCTTATGGTAGCTTTAGGTTTATAAATCGATCTTTTCTTAAAAAAACAAAAAGAAAAGAAAAGAAATGTGAACGAGTGCTTTGCTAGCATTACTGTGAATACCACGTGCAGGCCACAAGAGGGCACCACATCCCGGGAGCAAGGAGTTACAGGTTTGAGCAACCATGTCAGAGCTGAGAAGCAAGCCTGGGTCCTCTGGAAGAAGTTTCCTAGTGCTGAAATCCAGGGTGACCTTGAACTCCCAGCAATCCTCCTGCCTCTGCCTCCTGAGTTCTGGGACTAGAGGCATGAACCACCATCTCCAGCTACTATTAAAAGATATTCCACTGAACATGTGCTATGTATCCAGTTGCATTTTAAGTGCATTATACTTGTACCAACTTAAAGAACTCTAAAAGTTAAGCCAGGAAAGGCAGGGTGGCACACACTGTTTTAATTCCAACAGAGGCAGGCAGACCTTTTTGTTTGATTTTGGTTTTATGGAGGCAGTGCTTCTCTGTGTAGCTCTGGCCATCCTGGAACTAACCATAGACCAGGCTGGCCTCGAACTCAAAAGATCCCCATGCCTCTGCTGGGATTAAAGGTGTGCATTAACACTGCCTGGTGGCAGGCAGATCTTGATTTGAAGGCCAGCCTGGTCTACATAGAGTTCCAAGACACCTAGGGCTACACCTAAAAACTGTCTCAAAACAAACAAAAAAAGAATCCTAAAACTCCTGTGAGACAGACACATTAATATCTCCATATTACAAAGTAAGGAAACTGAGGCCCAAGACCAATCTATTAAATGTTCAGTGTGTTCTCTAGCAACATTTACATACTTGATATATAATCCCTTTGCACACACCCTTTCCTAGTAACTATCACTACAGTAACTTTGCACTGCATTGCCCTGACATCAAAGAAGAGGAAAATCAGAAACTAATTGTAGCAGTAAGTTACTGAACACAAGGCACACACTTACAAAACTAATTCATCAATTTCCAACCTAATTAAATGACTATTAGATTTTTATATTTTATATGAAAAGGACAGTTGGTGTCAGAGTATCGGAGTTCAAGGCCACCCTCCTATACTATACAAGAGTTCAGGTCTAGTCTGAGCTACAGGAATCCTGCCTCAAAACAACCCAAAACAAAGAGGAAAAGACTAACCAAACACATGTTTCACCATCAGCCCAGGCATGGTGGGCATACCTGAACTCCCAGCAGAACGAGCCTAAGAGAACCATAATTTGATGCCAGCCTGGATTATAACAAGTAAATAAATCCAATAAATAAGCATGCATGAAGTCCTGGATTCAACCCCGGCCCCCTGAAGAGGTTCACTCAGGAATGCCACTACTGGATTCCATAACAGCTCAACTTGCACGCTCTGCATGTGCAAACAAAAAGGCAGATTGCACCTATAAATGTTTACTCTTGTGCTCACTATCCAGATAATTTTAACACCCAAAAACACTGTTATCAAGACAGAGTTAAAAGCCTAAAAATAGAAAACAAGATAAAATACACCCCCACACCCCCATCATATGCATCCATGGTAAAACACTATAAAGGTGCTTTGAAACAATTTATCCTTTAACTAAAAATATTTAGGAAGGTTGGGCATGGTAGCACGTGCCTGCAATCTAGCACTTAGGAGACCAAGACAGAAAGAAAAAAACCTAAGGATAACTATACAAGTAATCATAAATGTACGACTTAAAAGTGACAATTTAAGATCTAAAAATCAAAAGTCACTGTAGTTGTGTAGCTTAAAAGAATACAATACCAACTGATTGCCAATATTAATTGTTTCAAGTAGTTGATATCACTGAGTCCAATCAAGGGGTTCTACATTTTAAAAATGTAAACATTGCAGGTGGAGAATACAAACCTATCTATCATTCTGAGACCCACAGAAAGAACCCCTGCCACGGAGCTAGCTTAGAGATCCAGGGGCACAGGAGGTATGGTACACTCTGCCTCCCACAAGTCATGAGGGATCAACAACACGGTGCCTAGAAGATTCTTCACCGTCCCTCTGCGCTTAAGGCACAACACAACCCAACCTACTCAAAAAAAAAAAAAGGGGTAGGGTCGTTATTTAAAGATGAGTTGGGCCGGAATGACTAAGGTCAAAAAACGAAATCAGCACACACGAGGAACTCAGACATGAGAACTAACAGAATGCTTTTTGGACATTAGTCCTGTCTCGGCTTCCCGAGTTCCCAGGTTAGAATCGTGAAGCACCAGGTTTGTTCTTAACTGCGGATTTATCATCTTTTTCTCCCACTGGGATTCGTGACAGACACCCATAACCCAGGACCTGGGAGTCGGAGGCAAGGTCATCCTTGAGCACAGCGAATTGAAGAAAATGCACGTTTGCCCCCCAAAAGTCACAAATAGGGAGGCGCCGAATACAATAATAGTCGTGGCCGGTCAACATTTACTTATTTATTGGTTTTAAACAAGAGCTCAAGCAGTTGAGGATCGCCACGAACTCCTGATTCGCCGCCTCCATCTCCAAAGTGCTGGGATTAGAGGCACCCGATCCTTCTATTTACCGGACTAGTGCTTGCTAGACACTACTTGCGATACTTAAGACACTGGGGGAATGAACTGCAGGAAAGTTTTCTCATCTAAAATCACACGTGTCCTTGACGTATCTTTCTCTCATTTGAGCAATCAGAAAAAAAAAACTAACATTCAACAAGCAAACACTGTATAAAACTTTCAAAGAAACTGAGCTGAGGTGTAGTGCCGCGGTAGTAAATGCCAAGAGGAGAAAAAAAGGCTGTGGGTTCAATACACAGCACTGGAGAAGCAAGCCGCAATCATTTTCGGTTACACCAGTAAACAGCCGCAAAAACTCCAATCAAAACATTCACTGGGTCTCTTAAAGATTTTAAGTTACACTAATCAAGTCTTAATTACTTTTTATGCTTGAATTCTAAATTATAAACAACAACAAAAACTATTTAAAACGTACCCAAAGAACAACAACAAAAAACCCAAATAGCAAATATTTTGGGGGAACCCAGGAGATGTCACTGATCTGGGGCTTCAAACAGTAATACGGACACACCCGTACGTCATCAACTTTGTCTGCTTCCGAACTTCCTCAACAAAATCTTAAAAACGGTTATCACTCTCACTGACTAGGACTCTCCAGGACGCCTACGGGAATGACTCTCTCAAACGCAGTGCAAAGCATCCAGTTTACAGTTGCGCTAACCCACGACAAGCGGGGCCGGCGGACCGCGAACGAGCATCACGCACGAGGCAACAAACGGTCCCCCAAGAACCTCTGCATGCAAAACACTTATTTAAAAAAAAAAAAAAAAAAAAAAAAGGCGGGAAGGCCTTTATTTCAAATAAAAACTGCCCAGAGATGACTATGTCGCAAACTGCCCTCCAGGGAGCGCTCTGAGCCTAGGTTGCGAGCCACTTGGGCACGAAAGCGGGAAACCGCTCGAACTTCGGCTCGCGTGCTGAGGCCGAGCCTGCGGGGGTTTTAAGCCCAGGGCTCGGGAGGCCGCATCTACACCGGCTCCGGAGCGCGCAGGGGCCCCGGAACATCCGAGGCTCGTCCCCAGCCCTCTCCCCTCCCGGACGGCGGCCTCGGCGACCACAGCAACCCCGCGGGGGGTCCGTCCCCTCATCTCCGTCGCCGAGCACGCGCCGCGGCCGTCAAACGCCCGTCCCCCCCCCCATCCTCCCCCGAGCGGCCTTACCCTGCCGACGGCGGCGCGGCCGCGACCCGCGACCGTCCCGGAGCCGAGCACCGGGGTGGGCTCGCGCTCCTCGTCGCTGGAGAAGTCGGGGGGCCCCTTGCTGTTGGCGCCCGCGCCGAGCGGCGGCCGGTTGCGCGCCGTGAGGTGCTGCAGGTAGAGCTGCACGTACACGTCCTTGCGCTGCTCGCCGGCCGGGAGCGTCACGTTGTTGGCCACCAACTCGCTCTTCAACTTGTCTTTGGTCAGGACCGAGGGGTCCTCCAGGAACTCCGGCATCTTCGGCTACGGCGGCTCGGTCCCCCCCCCCTCTCCGCGGCCCCTCGGTCGTCGCTCACGCCGGCGCGCTCGCTCGCTCGCTGCTGCTGTCCGGGGCGGGGGAGGAGGGATTCGGTGCCGGGAGCAGCGCCGCGAGGCCGCGCGGAAGTCGGGACACAAAGCCGGGGACAGCTCCGCCACAAAAGCCCCGGGCGCAGGACCGAGCGAGCGAGCGAGCGAGCGAGAGCGGCCGAGCCGGGAGCCCGCGGCGAGCCTAGCCCACACACACAAGCTGGGGAGGTGGGGGGGTGCTGGCGCACGCCCCAAGAACACACGCCGCCATTGGCGGGCGGCGGGAGGAAGCGCGGCGCCGATTGGCCGAGCGGCTCGCGCGGGTTCCAGCCGCCGCGGCGCAGGGAGAGAGGTGCAGAAACGCAGTTTAAAAGGCGCTCGGGCGGGAGCTCGGGCTCCGGGCCCGCTCTTTTGCTCGCCCCTCCACCCTTCCCCTCGGTCGCTGATAAGGCATGGGGCGGTGCTGTTTGGGCGCCCCGTTTCCTCTCCTTCCTAACCCCGCCTGCTCCGGAGAAGCCTGGCACCGGGATCGGTCGCCTTCGGTTGACCCGAGTTGGGTGCCAGATCTTGGGGCGGGGGGGGGAACCCTTGGCCGGGCCTGGCTCCCTCTCGGGACGCCGAGTCCCCGAAGGATGGCGACAGCCCCCCAGTGCTGGCCCCGATGGGGGAATAGAGAAGCCGGGCAGGCTGTGGGCGCCCGTGTTCCGAGCTGTGATTGCTCGGGGAGTGGAAGTGAAGCGCAGGCAGTTAGATCCCCTGCGTTAGCAAAGGCTTCTTTTGTTCTGGAACCTGGGAAAGGCAGACTTCCAGGACTGGATATCTTCCTACTACTTGAGTTTGTTACACAATTGCTTTTTTTTTTTTTTTTTTTTAAATCTCCGAGTTCGCTTCTTACCCGGTTGCTAAAGGCTGTGGTTTCAATAGTTAATTGGGGCTTAAGACAAATCTCTGCTTTGTGTTTTCATTGAGCCGGCTAGGTAAGACTCCAAACACGCCAAGGATCTCAACTTCAGCAGACCTTACGTTTGGTAATGGGACCAAACGAAGCGTAATGTTTAGGAACTCCTTAATATAGTAGTCCACTTCTTATGCATGTAGTGGTGCATACTGGAGTTTTAATTTTAAAGGGAAACCAGGCGCTCTATAAAATTCATTCCATTGATTCGGGGTAGAGCTTGATGGAGTCGTACACATGCTACAGTTTTAATGTCTTCTAGACATTTGTTGTTTCTCATTAACATATATAACAGGGGCGAGCATTACCAGCGTTTATTACATATGTAAAAAGTGTTTTACTTTCCTGGGAAATGAGCTGATCATCATAAGCCTGATACCGCAGATGGCTGACCTTAGCAAATCCATGTGCAATTGTCCCAACGTGCAGTGTTTCTTATTTTTTTTCCCAATAGAGTCTAAAATTATAGTAACTAAAGAAACAACGTCCTGAACTGTCTTCTCCCCTCCAGACCAGAGAATCAACGGGTTTATTTCATGGTCCGCGAGTTAGCAAATTATCCTGTTATCTTTGTGCCGGAAGGATTTGACTGTGGTCTGCTTGTATTTTTGGAAATAGACATCGCTGTTCTGACTGAAATGGTTCTGTTACCGAGCTAGGTGTGACCAAAGATGGAGTGCACAGTAGGGTCCAGGCTGACTGCTGTCCTACTGGGTGAGACTTCTGAGTCAGCTAGGTCAGTGAGTCAGGTCTTTGGAGGAGGAGGCATCAATGATACCTGAGGATAACGTTCTTTGAAGTTTGATAGGAGAAAATACAACCGTGAAGTCTCATTGGCACCTCAGAGGACTGACTGAAGGAAAGCCTTAGAACTCTGATTTTGTTTCGTTTCATTTGTTCTGTGGGCTTTTGCAACAGAAAATTTCCAGGGAGTTTAATCCTTAGAGATAACACATTCTATCTTTCCCATGAGCAAACAAGTTTGTTGTTGTTTTTTTTTTTAATGTTTTTTTAATACATCACTCGAGTGTTTAGGAATATTTATAGTGTATCTAGCATGTATGAGGCACTGGTCTGGGGCCTCTGCCTCCATGGTGCTGGGACTTTTGGCTTTAACTCCAGAGTACAGAATATTTTTCTCTCCGTTCTGTACAGGTTAAGGTCAGGAGGTTAGGCTAGTGAGTCTGTTCCTAATTACCGCTGCCAAACTTTCCCCTAACAACCCTTTGTTTTCTGGCTAAATTAGCATTTGCTATCTTCCCACTTCATTTACCAACTTGCTGGATGGTTCCCCAAAATTAACTCTCTCTCTCTCTCTCTCTCTCTCTCTCTCTCTTCCTTCCTTCCTTTCTTTCCTTCCTCCTTCCCTCCCTTTCTCTCTTTCTCTCTTTTTTCCTTCCTTCCTTCCTTTCTTTCTTTCTTTCTTTCTTTCTTCCCTCCCTCCCTCCCTCCCTCCCTCCCTCCCTCCCTCCCTCCTCCCTCCCTCTCTCTCTCTCTCTCTCTCTCTCTCTCTCTCTCTCTCTCTCTCTCCACACACAGGACCTTGCCCTGTGTCACTCAGCATGGTAGTGCATTGGAGGGCTCAAGGGCTCCTCCTCAGCCAGCTAGCTCAGCAGCAGCATCTCTTTCAGAGACAAGAGCTTCTGACTCTTAGTCTGTGTGACAGAAGCACGGATGACCTAAGCAGCACCAGCAGCTGCCTCTCAGGTCACCTTACCGCCAGCTTCCCCCTGTGTTCAGCCTCATCCATCCCCTGTGGTGGCTAGACTCTTAGCTGCCCTTCCCAACCTCTATTTCAGGATCCTAGATAGGATCTTGAAAAACCACTAGGCGTTTTGCTCACCTAATTGGTTGTACTCTCTCTTTCCTAATTAAAACTTCCAACATAGCTGGGGATGGTCACCAGCATTGGGGAGGCTGAGGCAGGGGGATAGCAAGTTTGATGTCAGTCTGAGCTACATAGTGAGAGACCTTGATTTAACAACAAAAGATTTAATATCTTATTGCCTAAAATAGAAAAAATATGTATTGTATATTGAAATGGGTACAAAACTAAGAAAAATCCTTAAAATACAAGTGATGCCTAGAACCTTGAGAATCAGTGGAAAAATACTTTAAAGTTAATGGACAGGTTTTAAAAAAGCAAGATTTGGTGCAATTATTTTGTCTTTTTTTTGCTATTTTTATTTTTTGTTGCTGTTAGGGGTTGAATTGGCGTTTAGTACATACCGCTTAACCATATTCTAATTCCCAAAGCTTTATTGTTTTTCCATTGTTTGGATAACTGCCTCCCCTTTTCATGCTATTAATGTGCACGCGACTTTTTTTTTTTTTTTTTTTTTTTTTTTTTTTGGTTTTTCGAGACAGGGTTTCTCTGCAGCTTTTTTAGAGCCTGTCCTGGAACTCACTCTGTAGACCAGGCTGGCCTCGAACTCACAGAGATCCACCTGCCTCTGCCTCCCGAGTGCTGGGATTAAAGGCGTGCGCCACCACCGCCCGGCTGCACGCGACTTTTTAAAAGCTATTTTACATGGAGTTGGCTGTGAACTTCAGGATATCATATTACTCATCCCTAACGACTTATTTCTGCCTCTGTGTTCCATTTCCTGCAGACTTCACAGCCTCAGGGTCACCACAAGCTGGTCACCAAGTAGTCAGATCCAGCCTTTTGGGGGACATTCCAGATTTAAACCAAAACAAATACTTCATAATATATACGTATACACGCGAGGGAATACTGCATGGCCATAAAAACAGGTTATTGTCATCTATTTGCGTTGATGAGAGACTGCCAGGTGCAGTGCTTCCTGTCCTTAATCTCGGCAGCTGAGGAGGAGGAGCTAGTGGGTCTCTATGAGTTCAAGGCCAGCCTGCACAGTGGGACCCTGTCTCAAGGGGGAAGAAGGCGGGGGGGGGGGGGGGGGGAACGGTGGTGCATGTTTTTTTTTTTTTTTCTCATGGTTTATTATTTTTTTTTTATATTTAAAAATTTCCATCTCCTTCCCTCCTCCTCCCCCCTCCCTCCCCTCCTTCTCCCCTTTCTCTCCCCTCCTTCTCCCCCTTCCCTCCCCTCCCCTCCACCCATACCTCCCCTCCCTCCCTCTCAAGGCCAAGGAGCCATCAGGGTTCCCCACTCTATGCTAAGACCAAGGTCCTCCCAACTCCCCCCAGGTCCAGGAAGGTGATCGACCAAGCTGAGAAGGCTCCCACAGAGCCCGTCCATGAAGAAGAATCAGAGCCCAGAGCCATTGTCCTTTGCTTCTCAGTCAGCCCCCGCTGTTGGCCACACTCAGAGAGACGGGTTTGGTCGCATGATCCATCAGTCCCATTCCAACTGGAGTTGGTGATCTCCCATTAGTTCTGTCCCACCGTCTCCATGAGTGAACGCACCCCTCTCGTTCCTGACTTTCTCCCTCATGTTCTCGCTCCTTCTGCTCCTCATCGGGACCTTGGGAGCTCAGTCCAGTGCTCCAATGTGGGGCTCAGTCACCTTCCCCATCTGTCGCCAGCTGGAGGTTCCCTCACGGTCCTGACTTTCTTTCTCATGTTCTCTCTCCTTCTGCTCCTCATCAGGACCTTGGGAGCTCAGTCCGGTGCTCCACGGTGGGGCTCTGTCATTTTCTTCATCTATCGTCAGGTGGAGGTTCTATGGTGATATGCAAGAAATTCATCAGTATGGCTATAGGAACTGGCCTTTTCAGGCTCCCTCTCCTCAGCTGCCCAAGGAACTAACTGGGGGCGTCTCCCTGGAAACCTGGGAACCCCTCTAGGGTCAAGTCTCTTGACAACCCTCAGGTAGCTCCTTAAATTCAGATATATGCTTCCCTGCTCTCATATCCACCCTTCCTATATCCCAAGCACCCCACTGCCCAGCTCATGTTTGTAATTCTTACACTTGGAAGGCCAACTGTGAGTTGGAGGCCAGCCTGGGCTACATAGGCGGTCTCGAGAATTTAAAACTATGCTGAATGGAGGGACGGCTCAGCAATTAAGAATACTTGTTGTAGGCCGGGCGGTGGTGGCGCACGCCTTTAATCCCAGCACTCGGGAGGCAGAGGCAGGCGGATCTCTGTGAGTTCGAGGCCAGCCTGGTCTACAAGAGCTAGTTCAAGGACAGGCTCCAAAGCCACAGAGAAACCCTGTCTCGAAAAACCAAAAAAAAAAAAAAAGAATACTTGTTGCTTTTTCGGAGGACTGGAGTTCAGTTCCCAGTGTCTACATCAGCTCACAACTGCCTATAACAACAGTTCACAAAGACCTGGGATTCTCTTCTGACCTCTGCAGGTACTACAAATCCACAGAAACACATTTTTAAAAATTTAAAATAAAATGCAAAGAAAAGAATACGGTTAGTCATTTGTTGTCACACGACAGTGTATCTGAGCCAATCAGTGTCCAGAATGAAAAGATCGTGTTGGCTCACAGTTTCCGAGATTTCAAGCCATGATTGGCTGGTTCCATTGCTCTTAGGGCTGTGACAAGGCCTACACTTTATCACAGAAGGGCATGGTGGGAAAACTCTCACTTTATGCAACTGAGAAGCCAAGAAAAAAAAAAGCCGGGCAGTGGTGGTGCACACCTTTAATCCCAGCACTCGGGAGGCAGAGGCAGGCGGATCTCTGTGAGTTCGAGGCCAGCCTGGTCTACAAGAGCTAGTTCCAGGACGCGCTCCAAAAAGCTTCAGAGAAACCCTGTCTCAAAACCAAAAACAAACAAAAACAAAACAAGAAACAAGACAGGAAGGGAGGAGGAACAAAATATACCCTTCTTCAGGGGGGCTGGAGAGGGCTCAGTGGTTTTTGCCAAGGACTTGGGCTCAATTCCCAGCACCCACATGGCAGCTCACAACTGTCCTTAACTCCAGGGGATCCAACACCCTCTTCTGACCTCTGAGGGCACTGGGCACAAATGTAATTCACGGGCCTATATGCAAGCAAAACATTGATAAACACGTAAGAGAAGTAAAAACAAATCTAATACATATCCACCCACCAGCCCCTGCCACCCTATTAGCCCATTCAGTATTAACTGACACCGACCTATGGATTAACCCCACCAATGAAGTTAGTGCTTTCAATGTGGCCCGCAGCTGTGAACCCAGCTTCCAACATATGGCCCTTTGGGGACATTTCATATCAAAACCGTAACAAATATTAAATCCGTTCTGACCATAATGTTCATACTACGTCCACTGTGGGAAGTGGAGTAGCAAGATGGCTCAGCAGGTAAGAGGGCTTGCTGCCATTCCTGAGTCTGATCCCCAGAACCCTCGGGATGGAAGGAGAGAACTGGTATGTGGGCCTCTGGCCTCCCGTAGCCATGCCTTAGCAAGTGCCTTTCCCCAACAGTCATTCTGTTGGGCAGTGAGGCCTGGGCGAGTTATTTTCTTCTTTTTCTGTACTTTCTAACATTTCTGCAATGAACATACATGAGGTGTTTAAAGGTACCTGCTGCCTGGTCCCAGGGACTCATGTGGGAAAAGGAGAGAAGTGAGCCCCATAGGTTGGCTTCTCACTTCCTCAAGCATGACAGCATCAGCTTCCCACCCCCACAAAACAAATAAATGTAATTAAGAAAAAATTCAATTAATGTGAGAACTGAGTGTTGTGATCCATGCTTGTCCCATCAACAGGAGGCTGAGCTGGGAATATGACAGGTTGGAAGCCAGGATTGGGTTACATACTGAGATCCTGTCTCAAGAGAAAAACAAACAAAACCTACCCTGGTCCCTCCACCTAAAAAAATAATTGTGAGAAATTAAGGGATCACTTAGCCAATCCAAATTCAAAGTCTGCCTTCAAGGAAGCAGATTTAAAAATTCCATTTAATCAGCTCATCCAGAGACAATCTGTTTTAGGTAACTGACAAAATAATCTCAGAAGAAAGGTTATTAATCAGGTGAATACATAACCAGATTATACTGTACTAGTAGATATATCCCTTTTTAGGGTAAATAATACTAGTCCTTTTTTAATTAAACAAACAAAATCATAGAGCTATTATATGTCCAGATTTTGAAAGTTCAGGGGCTGGAGAGACATGGAGAGACAGCTCGATGGTTAAGAGTGTTTGGTTTTCTTTCAGAGGTCCTGAGCTGTTTCCAGCAGACATGTCAGGCTTGAATCTGGAAGCCCCCTAAGGCCTCTGAGAGCACCCCCCCAACACACACATACACACACACACACACACACACGATCTCACATCAGTAAATCTTTAAACATATATAACTGAAGATTCAAATGTGGATGTGTGTATTCCTGAGTTTCTCTTGGCTTGCCATCCCTTTATAAGGAATGTAGACCAGTTCACATGCGGTGTTAGGTTGCTTCTAAGTGATACTAAGCCACCAATTAGCCATTCTAAGAAACTATTGAGATCCAGCTTGGGGGGGGGGGGGGGACGGACAAGCTAACACCTGCGGAACGAAAGTTTTAGAAGGAAAATAGTAATTAGTCGGGTGGTGGCAGCACCTTTAGGCCTTTAGTCCTAGGATTCAGGAGGCAGGGGCGAGCAGATCTCTTTTTGAGGCCAGCCTGGTCTACATGGTGAGTTCCAGAACAGTCGGAGCAACCTAGTGAGATTCTGTCTCAAACAAACAAACAAACAAACAAACAAACAAACAGTAATAGTCAGGTACATATATTTGCCCTAATTAGTTTTGTCAATTTCACACAGCCTAGAATAGCTGAGAAGAATCTCATGCATCGAAGGATTGCCCAGATTAGATTGGCCCATGGATCTGTCTGTGGGGAACTACCCGGATAATTGAGGTAGGCCAGCCCAGGCCACTGTAAGTGGTACCACTTTGTGTAAGAAAGCCAAGCATGAACCTGAGGGGTCCAGCAAACAGAGCTTCTCTGTGGTTTTGCTTCAAGTTCCTCCTTGAGTTCCTGCCCTGATTTTCCTTAAGCATGGATTGTTAACTTGTAAATTGAAGTAAACCCCTTCCTTCCTCAAATGGCTTTGGTTAGAGATTCATTACAGCAACACGAGGACAGGAAACAGAGTGCTGCTTTCCAGTTCAGATAGTGTTTGGTATGTGCGGCCTGGTTTGACACCCTTAACTTATAGGGTGAGCAGGACCTCCTGTCTTAACTTTCCCCATTATTCTCAGGGTGCAGTCCGGAAAAAGCCTAGGCCATGTTCTGTGTTCTTTCTGCTCTTGTTAAACTCGTGAGTAACAAAATCATGAATGATTGTAACAGCTCTGCATTCCCTCAGAATAAGTTAGGACCCAGACGCCTGTGTGGTCTGCCTCTTCTGCCTCTCTGGCCCTTTCCCTGTAGAAGCAGACAGCTTTGACTTCTGAGGGTTTCTGCCTGCATGTTCTTTCCTGACATGAACTTCCTATGCACACACATCCTTGACACGTGTCCAAAAGCATGATGCCAGTCCGGCTGCATTACGACTCCATCTAATATAATAGACCCATTTTTACTTCACTGCTTTAAAAGCCCTGTCTCCAAATAGCCACATCCCAGCTACTGAGGACTGGGAAGGAGTGAGTTAGGGTTTCAATATTAAACTTTGGATGGACAATTCAGTGTTTAAATACCCCCCCTCCATTTTGTGTCTAGTGTTCTTTTCTGGTCCAGTACTTCTTTATCTTAGCTTGAACCAGACACCTTCTTTCATTTGTACAAATTTTAACTTTTACGATGTAAACAGAACAAGCTGTATCACCTTGTAATGAATGGGCTGTATGACCCAGGGCAGAGTTACTGTCTCTACACTCCAGTTTATGCTGTTTTCATGACACTTACACCAACATTTGGCACCCAGTGGCTTAAAATCGAATTGTTTCCTGCAGCTCAAAACCTCTATCATTTAAAACACTGTATGCGATCGTACTTGCTTGCAAACAGATTACAACCATTTTTGGAGAAGGCCTAAAAACGGCCTTCAGGCGCTATAATAGCGGCTAAACCTTATTATTCAGGAATTAAAGTATTACGGTAACTTTTGAATGAAGTTTTAAAGCAAAAAAGGCATTTTCGAAAAATGGCGGGAACACACCACTGCTCGCATTAAGCTAGCGAGTTCAAACGCCAAAAGGAGAAAAACAACAACAAAAAGCCCATGACCCCGACGTGATTCGAACACGCAGCCTTCTGATCTGGAGTCAGACGCGCTACCGTTGCGCCACGAGGTCCTGCTGGGCTGTGGCTCGCGCGGTTTCTTAGGACTCCGCGACCACGGCGGTTGAAGCCCGCCTCCTCCGTCCCTGCCCGCGCCTCTCCCGCAGGAGCTGGCGGAGCCGGCTCGCCCGGCGGCCTCCGTGCCCTGCCGGCCAGCTCTCCGTCTAGGTTGGGAAGGGAACCAGCGAAGGCGGGAGACTAAGGCTCGCATCTGGTCCTCTCGGCGGGGCCGCAAAAAAACCCGCGCTTCCTCTTCTGTCCCAGCCACTTCCGGCCCGATCGCCCCGCCCCGAGGGGGCGGAGCCGCCTCTTTCCTCCCCACCCCCCACGCCTAGGGAGCGACCTCCCTTTGTAATCTGGCGGGACGCCACTGCGCACGCGCGGGCCAGCGGGCGGGCTTCGCCGCTTGGCGCAAGTCCTTGTCCCCCGCTGAGCATCCGCGCTTTCCTTTCCCGCCCCGGCGCTCGGAGGCTACGCCTCTCACCGGGAGCGTTGAACTTAAAAGCGATTGCTTCGATAGGAAAGCGGCTTGGGGTTTACAAAGGATTCCTCAGCACAGTAGACAGGAATAGTTTATTGCAGGCAAATTAAAAAGAAAAGAAAAAAAATCGGCTGATCTCCCCGTCGGGGAATTGAACCCCGGTCTCCCGCGTGACAGGCGGGGATACTAACCACTATACTAACGAGGAGTCGTGAAAGACGTCTCTCCCTGGTGGCTCCTAAAGGACAGATGAGGTGACTCCAGGTCCAGTTTCTCTCATGGAAAATTGGACCTCTTGTACTGGCTGTTGGTCTTGTTTATCAGGGCCTGTTGCTGGTTCTCGCTCTCTTTAGAATAAAATACGCTCCCGAGTTCACTCTGGCGAACTCCGTGAAAACACCTTAGCAGAGCTCTGGGCTTTCCGAATGCGTCAGGCTTTTGGATTTCAGTTAATCGTATGAGAGCCTCACAAATTCGTATTTCATTTGGAAGTGCATCGTAGGGTGCCAGATTTGTAACACGGTCAGAGCTGTTCCGCAGCCCCGTGTCTTTAATCGTCGGCGTTCAGGACACAAAAAGGATCCGTGCTCACGGTTAGCTGCCTTCAGATGAAATTTTACTGATCCGCCGTCTTGTCCTATACCTGTCTCAAGGTGTTTACGACTTAAAAACGACAGAAATGATTTTGTGCATGGCTAAGCAATGTTGCATTTAAAGAATTAAAAACAGAGATGCGCCATCGATTAGCATAGGGCTGTGAAAATACCGCATCAGGACCAATGGGAGCGTTTGGGATATACTAAGCCGGTTCATAAACAGGATCAAGCCATTTTCCCAAGGGCAATAATGAGGGCCTCACTTAGAAACTTTTCTTTTGCCACCAAGTGCATTTGTGCAGCCATAGGCAAACAGACACGATTTAGGAGACGTGTGAAACTTACAATGTAATACAGACATTGTATTAGATGCGCTGCGAGATCTAATTGGGTGCATCCCGATTTTACGATGGTTATGTTATAGAAGAAGACAGACAATAACAATATATTAGAACTGTCACCCATGTGTACCTTCGGGTCCTTTTCTTTCAGTGTATTAAGAACTAGCGAAAATTTATAGATCATAAATATCTAGTGGTAATAAATATCTGTTGGCAGGGGTTGTTTAATATAGACAGAAATGGCAATTTCTGAGGTGCGTTTTAGCCCTTATTCTCTTTTTTTTCCATCTCTAACTAATACTAACTTCTTGAAAAAGCAAAGCCCTACATATCCTGTAGCCTGTGTCCACTTCTCACCTTCCAATAAGTCTTGTGAGATCCAAAGGGCCCTGTGGTAACTATGGCGATGCCCTTTTCTGGGTAGGATCTAAAGGACTTGCCTGGGTCTTCCAGTTGGCAGAGCTACAAGGAAGCAGGAACGGAGGTCAGCCGGATCACCTGTTTGCCCTGCCCCATATAGGTGCCTGCTTCACCCTGTCCTGGCCGAGCTGTGCCTGTGTTCCCGTGTGTTCCTGCACCCCGGGCACGCTAAGCAGTAGCCTGAGTCAGCTCGGACCAGGGAGCGAGCAACTCCGCACCTGCTGTCTGGCTTCCTAAAATGGAAAGGGAAAGCTGGTAATTAACCTGAACCGGGTAGGCGAGATTCCCTCACTGTCAGCACGGGGAGAAACCGCCAGTTACAAACGCGGCTGGCAGTAGGCAGTCCAGAGGTCACCCAGTGCTCGGTGGAGGGAGATATAGCGTAATGGCGGTTGATATTATAGCTAAATAGTTGTTTAGATAGTAATCCTATCTCACAAAATAATTCACCCTCTTCTCATCAGCCCGCGAGGCAAGTAGGGCTGAAAGAATTTTAGACAGAGTGACTCACAGGTCGGAAGTGAGGAAAAGCTGGGAATCCTGCAAGCTCTGGCAGCAAATCCTGGCTTTGCTGCTCACTTAGATCCATATGCTTGTATGTTAAAAAAAAGTAAACCCTGGCCACGGAGAGAAAAAATGTCTAACTAGCATTTGTGTGCATATAACCGTATGTAACATGCTTGTTCCTGTATTAGTACTGACCGATCAGCTATTATAGTTGACAGACAATATATGGCTTACTTCTTCATCTACTGAACTTACAATGTGCCGGATATTGTAATAGATGTACTGGGATATTTCAATGGGCCAAGCCTCTTCTTTTGGTGCTTATATTATCAGGCAAGCAGACAATAAGCCTGCCCGATATGTTAGACATCAGGGAGAACAGATATTGAAAAACATAGACTAGAATGAACGGTGGCTAGTTAAACAGGTACCATGGATGGAGGTCGGCTTGGGTAGGTAGGCAGTGACCACTGGGGCTGGCAAATCGATGCAGTGGTTAACGGTGTGTACATCTGCAGCAGAGGGTGGGACCAGAGTTCCGTTCTCAGCACCCTCACCGGGTCCCTTGTATGTTGTGTGAATGAGTCTTTGGGCTCTTTGGAGGCCAGCTACCCAGCTCCCAAAGAGGCTTTTCTTCATTATAAATGTCTGGCCTTAGCTTGGCTTGTTTCTAACCAAGCTTTTCTTATATTATCCTGTCTACCTTTTGCCCCTGGGCTTTTATCTTTCTTACTTCTGATGTCTTACCTTCCTTTTTACTCCGTGACTGGCTGTGTAGCTGGGTGGCTGGCCCCTAAAGTCCTCCCTTCCTTGTTCTCTTGCTCCTCCTTTTCCTAGGTTCTCTTTCTATTTATCCTTTCTGCCTGCCAGCCTCTCCTATCCTTTCCCCTGCCTTGCTATTGGTCGTTCATCTCTTTATTAGGACCATCAGGTGTTTTAGACAGGCACAGTAACACAGCTTCACAGAGTTAAATAAATACAGCGTAAACAAAAGTCACACATCTGAAAATAATATTCCCCAACACTTGTAGGCATCTGTAACTTCAGTTTCAAAGGCTCTATATCAAGCTTTTCTGGCCTCTGTGGGTACTGCACTCATGTGAACATCCCCTGCCCCCATACACATAATTTAAAAAAATAACAAAAGCCGGGTGGAGGTGGCACACACCCTTAATCCCAGCACTCTGGAGGCAGAGGCTGGTGGATCTCCGTGAATTCACGTCCAGCCTGGTCTACAGAGTGAGTTCCAGGACAGCCAGGGTTACACAGAGAAACCCTGAGTTGAAAATAAGAAAAACAAACAAAAAACAAAACAAAAAACCTAAAACAACAGCAACAACAGTGAATGATGTGACTATTTCCCCAAAGCTCAGGGAAAATGGAGGCGAGGCGGGAAGAGGATGTAAAGGGAAACGCTGCTGTGTCTAGACGTGAACGGAGCTCGCAGCAGCTGTGACTGCTGGCACCTAGTCTGTATGCACGGAGCCGGCAGGGTTCCGTCATGGATGGGGAGGGGCTCCGAAGGCCCCACCTATCAGTGAAAGTGATTCTTAGTCCTCAGTGGTGTGGTGTAGCCCCTGGAAAGTGGCCCTTGCCTAAGTAAATAATCCCCACTGATGCTTACAGAAAAACCCTTAAGTAAATGTTAAATGTTTGGGGTGGGGGGCTGTAAAAAGGGGACCTCTTAGAAAGAAGGGGTTGGCGGGGAGGAAGATAAGAGAGGAAGGGGGGGACAGAAAGTACATTATATATGTGTGTATGAAATTTAATGGAATTGAAAAAAAAATAAAATGGTTTTTCTTTCTTTTTTTTTTGAGACAGGGTTTTTCTATGTAACAGCCCTAGCTGTCCTAGAACTCACTCTATAGGCCAGGTTGGCCTCGAACTCACAGAGATCCCCCTGCCTCTGCCTCCTGAGTGCTGGGGTTAAAGGCAAGTGCCACTATTACCAGCACACTTTTTTATTTTTATATATTTTTTCTTTTTTCTCCCTCCCTTTCCCTCTCTCTCTCTCTCTCTCTCTCTCTCTCTCTCTCTCTCTCTCTCTCTCTCTCTCTCTCTCTCTCTCTCTCTCTCTCTCTCTCTCTCTCTCTCTTCTTCCTTTATAGGGTCCCTCTACAGAGACAGTCCTGGATGCCCTGGAACTCACTATGAACCTACAGAAATATCCCTGCCCATTTTCCTCACTTGGAGTTTTCTGGGATTAAGGCAAGTGCCACAGTTCTGAGTAGAGAATGACAAGGGTCTCATTTATGTTATGCAGTCTGCAGCACTTTTGAAATTTTGTCATCTTTCACCAGCAAAGCGTTGTCATAGAGTTTATCCATCATCAGCCAGGTGTGGTAGTCCACGTCTTTAGTCCCAGCATCTCAGAGGCTGAGGCACAAGCGTCGTCGAAATTTCAGGCCACCCTGGCTACAACGGAGAGTCTGTCAAACAAAAACAAACAAATAATAAGCGAGCAAAAACCCTCAAAGTGAAGTTTACAATCTAGTCAGAAAATAGCACGCAGCCCGACTCTTTATGCATTTGTTAAATACCGAGAAAGGTTGGAAAGAAATTTAAAAATATCCGTTAGACTCTGCCGGTCTGGAAACGAGAGGCGGTGGTGGCGCACACCTTTAATCCCAGCACTCGGGAGGCAGAGACAGGCGGATCTCTGAGTTTGAGACGAGCCTGGTCTACAGAGCGAGTTCCAGGGCAGGTAGGGCTGCGCAGAGAAACCCTGTCTCTAGGAAGAAAAAAGTTGAATGAGAAAATGAAGTCATGACAGCTCCAAGGTATGTGAGTTTTATTGCAGATACAAGGGAGGGCCTAGCCAGAGGCATCTGGAAGGGTTCAGAGAAGCAGGGAGAGCGAGAGGAAGAGAAAAGCGGGAGAGGGACCAGGAGCCAAGAGAGCCAAGCGCACCAAGAGGGCCCGTAGCCAAAATGGTTCAGTTATTTATATAGGAAAGAGGGGCTGGGGGGAAGGGAAGGGGAGCTAGGGGAAAGGTGTAGGGGTGGGGTGAGAAGAGCTGCACAGCCAGGGCTCTGTAACAGGTAGTGTGTGGGTGGGAGGGGGAGATGCTGAGAGAACCAGGCGGCCAGCATCAGCTCTGCTATGTTAAACTGGCTCCTCAGCTGCGTGTCCCGGGTTCCCTGAGATCTAACAAATGAGCCGATCTGTATTTCCGAATTTTCTACAATATGCACGTTATTATCCTGAACTAAAAGAAAAGAAAAGAAAAATACGTTTTAAAAGTTACTAATATTAGGCAAAAAAAAAAAACAACAACAACAACAACAAAAAAAAACAAAAACAAAAAAAACCTCCAGCTCAAATGTCATTCCTTAGCCCTCTGCTGATTTTTTAAATTCTCCTGTGTTTTGCCTTGTTTCCCCATTGTTGCTCAGCTTAGGCTATTTTTTTTTTTTTTTTTTTCTAGTCCTCAGTCTGGCGAAGGAGCCGGGGCAAGGGGGGGGGAGGGAGCGGATCCAACACTGGGCGGGCGGTCCTTTCCCGGTGTCCCTTTGTCTCAAGGCCCAGCGTTCCCGGTCTTTTGTTCTCCGCACCCACCAGAATTTGAGATTTAAAGAAAAACAAGAGCCGAGTCTCCTCGCGCCCTCTGGTGTCCCAATGAAGTATAACCAGAAAAAAAAATCCACAAAGATCGCGGCCATTTCACGTAACGGCGATGCCCAGGGAGAGCCGAATGTCTGGAATCTGAGAGGAATCACACACCAACAGAATTTATAAGTGTGGACATGGATTAAAAAAAAAAAAAACCAAAAACCAATAGTGGCCGTAATGCAGATATTTAGTAGACTTGTAGGAGCTGGTGGCTTTTGCCTTAGCATGTCCAAAACTCTGGGTTTGATCTCCACTATTTTAAACAAAACTAAAACCAAAACCTAATAGTAAACAAATCAGTTCTGAAAGCACTTGGCAAAAATTTCTGGGTTCTAGAACCAAGAAAGTCAAGTAAATCCAATATAAATCACCATTCTAGCTCCTCCCTCTTCCTCTTCTTTTGGTTTTTTTTTTTTTGAAACAAGGTTTCTCTTTGTGGTCCTGGCTATCCTGGAATTCGCTCTGTAGACCAGGCTGACTTGAAGGCACAGAGATCCACCTGCCTCTGTCTCCCAAGTGCTGAGATTAAAGTCCAGCCACAAGCAACCTTTTTCTCACCCCAGCAACAATTAGAATATTATCTCTGAGCTGTGCATTTAGAGCAGAAATAAAAGCAGGATTTTTTTTTTCTTCTCTTGCTTTTTTAAAAAAGGTTTTATTTTGGGATCTAAAGAGATGGCTCATGGGTAGGCTTGGCAGTTCATCAAGGTCTTCCAAAGATTACGGTCTGCTCTAGTCTGCTTCTCCGTGGCCGTGAGGAAACACTGACCAAAAGCAACTTGGGAAGGAAAGAGTTTATTTAGCTTAGAAATTATGGTCTGTCCTCGAGGGAAGCCCAGCAGAAACCTGGAGGCAGGAGAAAATGAGGAGGCCAGGGAGGAATGACTGTTCTTTCCTGACTTAACAACCCAAGACCTCCTGCTTAGGCATGGCAGTGTCTACAGTGGGCGAGGCCCCCACACCAGTCATTGATCAAGGAAACTCCCCATTGACATGCCCACAGGCCCAGTGGGTGGAAGCAAATCTGTCCTTGAAGTTAACTCTGGTTTGCGTGAAGCCAGCGAAAACTGACCTTGAGGCTTCTTCTCCTTCGTTCTCCTGGATCTTCCTTCTTTTCTTTTCTTAATCTTTTTTCCTATTTTATTTATTAATTTACTTATTTGTTTGTTTATTGGAACAGGGTTTCTCTGTGTAACAGCCCTGGCTGTCCTGGAACTTGCTCTGTAGACCAGGCTGGCCTCAGACTCACAGAGATCCAACTGCCTCTGCCTCCAAAGTGCTGGGTTGAAAGGTGTGCGCAGCCACCATCCCCCACTCTTCCTTTTTTTCAACCTTTCACCAGTCAACTTTTTCCTTTTTACAAATGTCACTTCTGTAAGTGGTCACAGGCTGTAAGGCCATTCCACCAAGGTCGGCGCTTGAGTGGAAAGCCAGTCCCAGCAAACTTTCCAAATTTGTCCCTTTAGCCATAAGAAAAGTTACCCAGACTTCAGGCAGGTGTCTCCTTGTTTGGCGAGCCGAGCCTGTGACTGGGCCCTAAGGTGTGGACAGCAAATGGCCCTAGTTTCCCACTCTCCCCACATAATTTAGAGCGTTAGTTCTCAACCTGTGGGTCGCGACCCCACAGGAGGGTAGCATATCAGATATTTACATTATGATTCATAACGGTAGCAAAATTGCAGTTATGAAGTAGCAACGCAACCGGTTTATTTATGTTTGGGGGTCACCATATGGTGAACCATGTTAAAGGGTTGCAGAGTTAGGAAGGTTGAGACAAACCCACGACACTAAAGCTTGGTATTGTTTTAAAGAACCAAATCTGTAGTATAATCTGTTTTTTCTCTGAGCCAATAACAATTTCATGTCAGGGGATATGCCCAGGATATGCCCAGAGAATTACAGCCTGCATTACTATCTCAATCCAAGTTGCCCAAAGCTCTAGAAAGCTTTCTGCTCATATCCTTCCTCTTTTTCAAGGCCCTCTGGTTTGGATCTTTTTTTTTTTTTTTCAAATAATTGACTTAATTTTATTTTTTTGTACATTAGTGTGAAGGTGTCAGAGCCCCTGGAACTGGAGCATCAGACAGTTGTGAGCCGTCATGTGGGTGCTAGGAACTGGGCCTGGTCCTCTGGAAGAACAGCCTGTGCTCTCTGCTGAACCATCTCTCCAGCTCCAGATTTAGGTCTTATTAGTACCTTATCTCAACTTCCCTAATTTTTTCAAACAGTTGGTTTATCTTTATTTTTTCCTTTTTATTGAAAATAGACTTTTTTCATATCCTGATTTTCTCGCCACCTCCCCTCCCTTACAGATCTACCCCCTTTCTGTCTCTCATTAGAAAACAAACAGGCTTCTATGGGATAACAATAAAATAAAATATATTAAGTTAAACAAAAAGTAATGCATCAGAATAAGATGAAGCAAACAAACAGAAGGGAAAGAACCGGAGAAAAGGTATATGAAGTGGATTTAGACACAGAGACTACTCATGTGCACACCCGGGAATCCCATAAGAACACTAAACAGGGGCTGGAGAGATGGCTCAGCGGTTAAGAGCACTGGCTGCTCTTCCAGAGGTCCTGAGTTCAATTCCCAGCAACCACATGGTGGCTCACAACCATCTGTAATGAGATCTGGCGCCCTCTTCTGGCCTGCAGGCGTACATGACAGACAGAATACTGAGAATACTGTACACATAATAAATAAATAAATAAATAAATACGATTATTTTTTTAAGAAAAGTACACTAAACAGGAAGCTATAGTAGATACACAAAAGACCTGCTTCTGTGGCCAGAATGAAACTTCCCTCATTTGTAAAGAAGTTGAACATCATTTCATATTTATCTGTACCAACCATTTTTTTTCAGAGATAGTTCAAGGATGGATTTTCTTCCAGGGCTCCTTGACAGGAGTGGTTTTAGGATGGGAGGGCATTGTTTAGGAAACCGGTCGAGACAGTGCTGACCTGATTGTTATTTTAAGATTATGAAGGAGAACTCATATTTTCAAATCTGTCTGTACTAATTTGAGTTTGTGCTCTGCTGGTTCATATTACAGTAACGTTCAATTTCCTCTCAAAAGCCTCCGTTCGGATAGAAAATTATCTTGTCAGTTACTGTTTGAAGTGCACACCAAAATATCACTGTTACCCTTTGCTTTAAAACCTCGGCCAATGGGCGGCGGTGGCTCACGCCTTTAACCCCAGCACTCGGGAGGCAGAGGCAGGCGGATCTCTGTGAGTTCGAGGCCAGCCTGGTCTACAAGAGCTAGTTCCAGGACAGGCTCCAAAGCCACAGAGAAACCCTGTCTCGAAAAACCAAAAAAAAAAAAACAAAAAAAAACAAAAACAAAAACCTCGGCCAATAAGCGGGGATTTGTCATGATGCTTGGCTTTGGTGTCCTTCATTGGTGTCTTCTCAGCAGAGAACAGTGCCTAGCGGCCAGCAAGTGTTTATCAAGTATGAATAATCAATACATAGATCCATTGCTCAGTGATTGGCTCATGGCCACCTGAGCAACTGGGTTCTGTTAGCAACAAATATGAAGGAATGCTTTTGGGGTATACAACTCATGGTGCCTGCCAAAACACACATCTGAGACTTAGATAGATGTTGTCAAGTTCTTCCCCACGGGGAGGGGGGGGGTGAGGCAGTTTACACTCCCACCAGCAATATGTCTGAGCATCTGTCTCCCTAACCTTCCTCCACATGGTGTTATCAAAATTTTTGCTGTGCCAATCTGGGAGTTTAATTCACATTTCCCTTATAATAGAGAAGTTTGAGCATATTTTCATGTTTTGTGGCAATATGTAATTTATTTCCCGAGAACTGTTTATTTGTATTTTTTACCCATATTTTTTTTTCTGAGTCAAATATTGGCCTCTTTCGTATCGATTTGTGGGAACAGAAAGAGTTGTTACCAGATTTTCATGGGTTTTGGGTTGGTGTATGATGGTGTTATTAAGCAGGATTTTAAAATAAATTCATATTTAGCCTTTTTGTCCTTTGATAGCTTCTTTATCTTGAGCTTAGAAGTGCTTTTCCCATTCCCAGCTATCAGAATCATTCTCCCACATTTTCCTTGTAAATCTTGATCTGTCTGGAATTTTTGTATGTATTTACATATCTACTTACGGTTCTGGGGATTAAACCTAAGGCCTTTTGTGTGTTAGGCAAATGCTACTGGGCTACATCCCTAACCCTCCACCTTAAATTAATTTTGATGTGATGATCTAATGTTGTTTACCAAATATTTTTATCTTTTCTCCACTGAGGAAAACTCTTAACATGTTCTTAATTTTCAAAGATTGCTTACTATGGAACTTTTAACACGCCAAAGGATGGAATTCAAGTGCCGCGATGGTGGTGCACGCCTTTAATCCCAGCACTCGGGAGGCAGAGGCAGGTGGATCTCTGTGAGTTCCAGTCAGCCTGGTCTACAAGAGCTAGTTCCAGGACGGGTGCCAAAGCTACAGAGAAACCCTGTTTCGAAAAAAAAAAAAAAAAAAGATGTAACCAACACTCAGTTTCTTTGATAATGAGCCCTTGAATTTGTTGTATATTTTACAACTTATATAATTCTTTTAAATGCTACAGTGTTTATTTTTGAAGACTGGGTGTTAAGTCTAGTCATTGCATCAGACTCTTTTTTTTTTTTTAAAGATTTTTATCTTTATTATGTAAACAGTGTTCTGTCTACATGTGTGCTGTGTCTGCAGGCCAGAACAGGGCGCCAGATCTCATTATAGATGGTTGTGAGTCACCATGTGGTTGCTGGGAATTGTACTCAGGGCCTCTGGAAGAACAGCAAGTGCTGTTAACCTCTGAGTCATCTCTCTAGCCCTGCATCAGACTCTTAAAAGATCAGCTCAACACCTCTCTGCGTCGAGTAAAACATCAACAAATCTGTGAGAAAACAAAAATCCCTCTTGGGAAACCAGGGGTTGAATATGTATTTTCCAGTATATATATCTGGCAATATAGGCTATCTGGCACGTACGACGTTTGAGTCAGGTAATAGACATTTGTAAAAATATAATCAAAGACTGGGTGGCTGTTTCCTGCTCCTTTCAAACTTTGTATATCTGTGTGCATCTGTGGTGTGTGTGTATCTATCTATGGTGTATGTGCTTATATGAGTATCTGTAGTGTATGTGACAGGGGAGGGTGTATAGAGGCTAGAGGCCAATGCTGGATGTCTTCCTCAATTGTTCCCCTCTTTTTTCTTTCTTCCTTCCTTCCTTCCTTAATTTCTTTCTTTCTTTCTTTCTTTCTTTCTTTCTTTCTTTCTTTCTTTCTTTCTTTCTTTCTTTTTTGTCAGGGTCTCTATCTGAACATGGCGCTCACTGCTTTAGCTAGACCAGCTGGCCAGGGAGCCACAGGGAACCTTAGCTTGGTTTTCATCCATCCTGTGCTTTTGAGAGATTTCTTCACATTTATATTCCAGCCTTTATTTTGATTTTTAAATTCTGTTTTCATGTTTTAAAGTCTCATATGCTCCTTCTCACATTTAGATGCAACTTTAAAAATAGCGTCTGGTTCTTGTTTTGTGGAAACAAAATGCTGTCTTATTTTTTCTTGGTGAGAATGTTAGAGAGTGTGATCCGAAGCTGATTTTCCCTTCTTCAGTTTCTGTTTCCTTCAAGTAAATCTCCTCCTCCACTTTTATGTCCTCTTCTTTTTCTTGGAGGTACGGTTTTACCATGTAGCCCAGGTTGGTCTTGAACTTAGTATTATTTTTCTTCCTTTTCTTTCCCTTTCTTTCTTTCTTTCTTTCTTTCTTTCTTTCTTTCTTTCTTTCTTTCTTTCTTTCTTTCTTCTTCGTGGAAAAACAAAATGCTGTCTTATTTTTTCTTGGTGAGAATGTTAGAGAGTGTGTCCGAAGCTGATTTTCCTTCTTCAGTTCTGTTTCCTTCAAGTAAAATCTCCTCCTCCATTTTAGTCCTCTTCTTTTTCTTGGAGTATGGTTTAACCCATGTAGCCCAGGTGGTCTTGAACTTAGTTAGTAGTTTTTTCCCTTTCTTTCCTTCTTTCTTTCTTTCTTTCTTTCTTTCTTTCTTTCTTTCTTTCTTTCTTTCTTTCTTTCTATCTTCCTTCCTTCCTTCCTTCCTTCCTTCCTTTCTTTCTTTCTTTTTTTTTTTTTTTTGAAATAAGGTTTCCTTGTGTTCTCTGACTGTAATGGAGTTTACTCTGTAGACCAGGCTGGACTAAACTCAGAGATCTGCCTGCCTCTGCCTCCCAAATGTTGGGATTAAAGGCATGCACCACCACTGCCTGGCCTCGTCTTGAATTTATGATCCTTCCTGAGTTTGGATTGTTGGTATGTAGCACTATACCCAACAACGCTCCTTATGTTCTTTTCTTTGGCTCTTGTGAATTTGTTTTGTTTTTTGACGCAGGGTCCCACTATGTAGCTCTGGCTGTCCTGGAATTCACTACGTAGATGGAGCAGGCCTTGCCCTCACACAGATGCTCTTGCTTCTGCCTCTCAAGAACTGGGATGATTGGTCAGAGTTTTATGAGAGCCACGTTCCCAACATTAAATCAATTGTAGCAAAAGGGAGGTAATACCATTCGAAGTTAAAGGATGGGGATGTGGAGGACCCATTACCCATAGTGCATTTCTACTTATGAATCCACACATGTGGACTAGTTGAGCAAAAAATAAGGTGCAAATGGCTGTCAATGAGGAACTAACAAGACCTGCTTAGCTCTTCTCATAAGCACCCCACACAGAGCCCTGCCAGCTATTGACCGCATGAGAACCAGCAGGTAAAATCAGACAGAAAATGTTCCGAACACCTCCCGATTATGGAACATGATTTAAAGATTGATTTGTGTTTTTAAAAGATGTGTATGTATGTGTGGGCCTGTGCAGATGTGAAAGTAGGTACCATGGAGGCCAGAAGGGGGAGACAGAGGTGCTGGAGTTACAGGTGGTTATAAGCTGCCTGGTGCGGATGCTGGGAACCGAACTGTGGTTCCCCGTAAGAGCAGTATCTGCTGTTAACCACGGAGCCGTCTCTCTGGATCCACAGAATGTCATTTTTATTTTATGTGCGTTAGTGTTTTGCCATGGGAAGTTGTCAGGTCCCCTGGAACTGGAGTTACAGACAGTTGTGAGCTGCCATGTGGATGCTGGGAACTGAACCCAGGTCCTGTGGAAGAGCATTTGGTGCTCTTAACTGCTGAGCCATCTCTCCAGTCCCCTAATTTCAGTTTTTTAATTGACAAAATTATATATGATATCCAACATCTATATAGTTATTCCTTGATATATCAAGCTAATAAACACATTCACCTTATTGATTGCAGCAGAGGCTCCCCCTTCTCCTGGGAAGCAGGAACCGTCCCCTGTTTCCTTTCTCTCGTGCTGTAGCAATGTGTGTGTGCATGTGAGCATGTGCTGTGGTGCATGTGTAAAACTGCTTTGAACTCATTTTAATCTTTTGAAAAAGATGTCTGTATAAAGCATAATTCTAAGAGATAAGGGCAGCATGCGGTGTGTCCTTTAAGGTTGAAAACTGTTAAATTATTTATTTTGGCAGATTCTCCCAGTTTCTTCCGAGACCCGCCAACTCCAATATCTGATTATAAAGATAAAATAAACAAGCATCATGTCCCCCCTCTTTTCCACAGAGGGGCATTCTTGTCTATTCCCACAGCTCCTTGTTGGTGGAAAGGCATATCATGGACTGTACATAGCGCGATGGTGCATGGTACTGGTGCCAGCATGGTGTTCAGACCTTTAGTTTTAGAACTTGATTTTATTCGAGGCCAGCCTGGTCTACAAGAGCTAGCTCCAGGACAGGCTCTAGAAACTACAGGGAAACCCTGTCTCGAAAAACCAAAAAAAAAAAAAAAAAAAAAAAAAAAAGAACTTGATTTTATTGTTTCTTACATTTGTATGTGTGGTATGTGTATGGGTGGTATGTGCACATACATGTATGCACGTGAGAATGCACACACTGAAGCTGAAGAAGGACCTGGGTTATTCTTTGGTTATTCTGCTCTGCCGCTGTCATTTCCCATCCTAGCCTGTGCTCCCCACAATGTGCAGGGCCACACCAGCTTTTGATGCGGTGGCTGGGATCTGAACTCACGTCCTCATGGCTGCCCAGAAAGCCCTTGGAGTAGAATAGCGCCCTGTTCTTACCCACTGAGCCATCTTTCCAGCCTTAGTTTTAATTAATTTTTTTTCTTTCTGGAAATGGAACTCAGGGCCTCAGTTGTACTCACAAGCCTGCAATCAGCTCCAATCCTAGCCCCTGGTGTTCAGGATTTAGAACGCAAATTGCTTTGCCACGTGCAGCCTTTAACCAGCGTAAAAAGAGGGCCATAAACCAAACACATGGTTCGAAAACTGGGACCATTTACTAGAGGCAAGTCCCAGACAGTGCTTAGGTATCACCTCTCAGTGGGTTATCTGTATTTCATCAATAGGCTGTAAAGGTAGGACACCCAAACACGATCAATAGAAAGATGACCCTGGACCGTCGTAACAGGGTAGATCCTCTGTTTAACAGGAGAGAACTCTATACCTACTATTTGGACATCACTGGGTATCTTTCTTTTTTCAAAATGTAGAATCTGAAGAGAAGAAAAGGAGTAGTAACTGTGTCTACTGTGTCTCTTGAACTCTTGCTATATTTGGACAAATATTCAAGCTTTGTTTCACAATTTGCTACAATAAATAGTTTTTTTTTTTTTTTTTTTTTTTCCAGTCGGTTCTTGCAAGTCTGCTGGGAAGCCCGACCATGAGACAATACCTCAAGACCCCGGGCACTTGATCTGCTTATGAGCCTTTCTCTATGCTCTGCTTCTGTGGGTAAAATAGAGATATCAAAATAGTTGCAGAGAGATTGAAGGAGAAGACACACGGATGTCACCTGTGCTAGACAGGGGCCACTTCCTCTTTTTTTCTGGCCCTGTGCATGGACCGGACCATTTTTTTTTTCTTTTTTTCTTTTTTTTTTTGGTTTTTCGAGACAGGGTTTCTCTGCAGCTTTTTTTTTTAGAGCCTGTCCTGGAGCTAGCTCTTGTCGACCAGGCTGGCCTCGAACTCACAGAGATCCGCCTGCCTCTGCCTCCCGAGTGCTGGGATTAAAGGCGTGCGCCACCACCGCCCGGCTCCATTTTTTTTTTTTTTCAGTCTCCTTTGTAGTCAGATAGGGTCATGTGATACATTCTGTCAAACAGAAAGTAAATGGAGGTGATGAAAGATGCCGTCAGAGCTGATCTATAAAATCCGTCTCTGGAGCATCCTCAATGCCTGCTTCTCCTGGATGCAGGAAGCAGGCTGACTGCTACCTAGGCAGGCCAGATGTGGCTACTTGAAGAACAGTCCAAACTATATATTTTTTTAAATGCTGCTGCATCCTAAGGTTCTAGATTTTGTAAGATGATACGTTTAAACTACTCTTTAAACGTCTGATAACTTTGGGGTTCTAAGTCCACTTTTCAAAAAGCAATAGATGTGTGTCTATTAAAAGTGCAGGGTTGAGCGAAGTGTAGTGGCACACGCCTTTAATCCCTGCAGTCAGGTAGAGGCAGACAATGGATCTCTGTGAGTGCAAGCCAGCCTGGTTGGTCTACAGAGTGAGTTCCAGGACAGAGAGAGCCGTGACAGGGAGAAACCCTGTCTCAAAAAGTCAAACAAACAAACAATCCAAAAAAGAATGCGAAGTTGAAAGACTCTGAGAAAGGCCTTTCTGAAGTAGAAAACTGTCTTCAGAGTTCTGTGGGATGTAGCATGTTGCCCTTGCCAGGTAGCCCTCGTGCTGGGATTAAAGGCGTGCGCCACCACTGTCCGGTTGGCCTCCAGGTTTGATTTGATGTAGGAGCTCAATGATGCTGCTGAAAACTTAGCTTTAAGAAAAGCTGCCTTCCAGAGTCCAGCTTTAGTTAAGTCTGTTTGTATTCAGGGGTTCAAGATGCTGTCAACAGCTCCAGGGTCTGTAATTATTCAGCCATAGATAAGGCTGCACTTCTTCAGGGTTCTAAAGGCAGGCACCTGCGTGCCTGGGCCCTCGGGCACAAAGCCCTCCCCCCCCCATGACCCTCATGCGTGCATGTGTGGTTACATCATGTATGACTCAGCTAAAACCCTTGCGCATGCGTGAGTTGCCCATCTGCGTCATCAGTGTATAACATAGTCCCGCCAACCCCCTGTGCACATGTGCTAGGTAGCTTTTAAAAGCTGGCTGCACCCCCTCTCTATTTCTCTCTCTATTTCTCTCTATTTCTCTCTCTATTTCTCTCTCTATGTCTTTCTCTCTCTCTCTCTCTCTCTCTCTCTCTCTCTCTCTCTCTCTCTCTCTCTCTCTCCCTCTTCCCCTCTCTCTCGCCCCACACCAATTCCCAGGCCTGTACACATCCCCTCTAATAAACTGCTAAGCGGGTTTGTTTGTGTTCCGTGTTTCCTTCTTACTCAGGCCAGGTAATTTCAGGGTCTATATGCTTACTCAGTATCAGAAGAAAAATGGACTTTCTCGCCCATCAAAACACAGGGCTGCACTCTAATTAAAGTCATGGGCTTCTCAGTTGCTATGGGCGGCCACCTGGTGGCAGGTCACTGAGGTGAAAGGTGGCTGCCTCAGGCTCTTGAGGGTTTGGAGGGAACCACAAAGGAGGGTGGCAGTGGGGGATGGGGGAAGAGGCTGCTGGTTGTTTATCCAGGAACTGCCCATTGTGCTTGCTGCCGCTTTCTCCTCTTCCAGGCTTGTTCCCAACTAACTCTTAAAACTTAAATTTACTCATTTATATTAATCTACATTCTGCCATGTGACTGGTTACCTCTCTTTGATATTGGACATCTCACTTCCTCCTGTCCAGTTGGCAAATCCCCTCCCTCCCCGAGTTCCTCTCTCTCCCTAGAAGTTCCACCTATTCTCTCCTGCCTAGCTATTGGCCATTCGATTCCTTATTAACCGATCAGAAGGTGCCTCAGGCAGGAGAGGAATGACAGACACATCTGCACACATTGTGATCAAATATCCCACAACAGTGGTAGTACACACCACTCAGAAAGTGGAGGCAGGAGAACTGTGAGTCCCAGGTTAGCCTGGGTTAAATAGCAAGACCCTGTCTTAAAAAACAAAACAAAAAAACCCCCAAACAAATAGACAAAAAACAAGACACAAAACAAACCAAGAAACCAAAGGGCATGAGTGTCAGAGCCTCTGAGAACAGGGTATTGTCAGGCAAAAGTCAGCCAGCACTGACCATGGAAACGGAGTGGTTTTACTGATTCTAGTTCAGCATAGGCAAGGTTCACAGGGAAACCAGGCTGATAGGGCAGAAGAGCCTGTGACAGAGTGAGGGGCAACATTTCATAGACCATCTGGGGCTTAGAGGTGAGCAGGCACGTACGGCACATCATGTCTGTGAAGGACACACAGTCCCCATCACTGACCGATCAGCAAGAACCAAGATCAGGACAGAAACGAGTACAAGAAATAAAAAACAAAACAAACCGTTCCCTTTCTCTGTGGGAAGAACAGCATCTCCCACCTGGCGTGGGTTTTGTTAGTCATCCATAATTAATGAGTGCTGATTAGGGACCACGGTGGCCTTGAAGATAAAATGATGAACGAGTTGTTCCGGGCCACACAGACAGCATCGTCGATGGAGACGTAAGTTTATCTAAACTTCATTTGTCTTTGGGAGCCAAGTGACCTTCAAGCATGTGAGAAGAATTCGAGGTTCTTGGAGAATTCACAGAAAAGGGAGGGGCAGGGACAGCTTGGGGACCCTCATAGCCAGAGATTAGCAGCTGTCTCTATGAGTGCCGTTATCAGCAGTGAGGGGTTTTCTGTGTCCAGTCTCTGAGATTTTCCAGTTTGGAACTCCTCACTGGAGAATCGGACTGGCTCAGTTTGAGGAAATCAACTTCGCTGACAATCAGACATGACTGTCACGGCCTTCATGAATGCAGTTTCCAAGGAGGGACAGAATAGGTGACCCTGAAGCCACCATCTGTATGGATGGGGACTAGAGAGACAGTCAGCAATCTCAGCCAGTGTCCTGTTGGGTGACCCGAGGCACATATGACCTATCTGCAGGCAAGGTTTTGAAACCGGGCTTAGGAGAAAGTGAGAATTTAGGGAACGGTGAAGGCAGGCGGTACAGGAGTCGTTGGGACCAACATCGGTGTTTTCTTTTTCTCCATCTCTCAACTCTGTTGTTGTATGCAGTAGGCGCACACGACATCTACCGATTTTACCGCCAGAGAATAAACCTCTTCCCAGCTTTAGTGACAGAAACCTCAGAGAATGGTTCTTAAAGGTCAGGGTTGGTTTTTAGGCTGAAATCCATTACCCAATCAATCAGCTTTATGTGTAAGAGATTAGAATAACAGGAAAATAAATTCCACCTTAAAGCAGCTTGATAGTGGGCAACAATGACCGATAGCCATGGAGTCCGAGGGGCTGATGTGACACCAGCTTTCCTTCATAACTAAGAGACAATCGGTGGTTGGTAAGGGTGCGCTGGGCTCAGAAGGCACCATTCCTCCACCAGGAGGTGTAGACAATTGATTTCTGAGGAGAGATGGTGTCTTCAGTGGTGTAGCCACTGGTGAGCGGTCCAGACTCCTACAAATTAATCCCTCACTCATGCTCTTATGAACGACCCTAATGAAAAGCATCGTGTCATTAAAAAAAAAAGGCATGGACAATAGAAAGGAAACAGAATGGGAAGGGGAGAGGAAGAGAAAGCAGGAGAAAAGGGTGCGATGGGACGGGTATAGTCAAAAAATATTCTACACGTGTATCGAAATGTCATAACGAAACCCATTATGTATAATTAATATGCACTAATAAAAACAAACAAAACAGAAAGTGACTGATATCAAGTGCTTTAGGTCAGTAGCCCCATGCTAGCTCTCTACCACTGCATAACCAGTTGGCCCCCATCTTCATGGCTTAAACAATAATAAAAAGCTTATGTCCTCATATCATCTCTGAGGTGTGATTCGGTTGGGTCATTCTGTCTCCTGAAATCGTAGCCAAAGAGATGCTGGATGGGGGATGCACTCACTCGTCTGACGGCTCAATAAGGGCTGGAGGGTCTGCTTCCAGGATGACGCATTTCCATCCAAGTGTGCTTCCTCAGTTCTTCTCAGTGTGAGGCTCACCACAGGCGGATTGCATCCTTGTGCCAGGGTGCCTGTCTTTGCTAAGAAGGACCAGACCGAGAGAGTGCAAGGTGGAACCGTTTGCGTCTTCAAAGGTCTAGTTTTGCAATCCATCTTCTACCTTCTATGACAGGCACCAAAGAAGCAAGGATGTGTATCTCGGGAGGCATCTTCTGGTTGCTGGGGCATCTTTGAGGCTGGTTGCCACACTCTGCCCCTTAACACACTGTATAGAATGGGGCAGTAAATATTGCTATGTAAATAATATTGCTTTGCAGCCAGGCCAGTTTGAGAAAAGTTGTGTTAAATCCAATTAAAGAGGCTCCTTTTATTATTTATTTTTCTTCCTTTCTTTTTTTTAAATTTTTTATGCAAGGTCTCTTTACATACTTCTTAGAACTGTCTTGGAACTCACTTTGTAGATTACTTTGGCCTCATACTCATAAGAGATCCATCTGCCTCTGCCTCCCGAGCTGGGACACCTAACCTCGAGGTCCCTTTTCGTGAGTCTTTTCTTAGAGATCCTGGTGTCTTCGTCTGACTTTGGATTTCTGAAAGCAGAGAGAGTCAACAGCAGCAGCACAGCCCCTTCTCATTCTCCAACTTTCCCATCATGGGCCCCTCCTCCCCTCCCCCATCTCCCCCCCAAACACAGACCAGGGCTGTCTGCCTCCCGCTGAAAACTCAGTCTCTGGAAAAGCAATATGTTTGCATTTGGAACTGGTCCTGTTGATTTTGGGCACTGCACATCTTGAAAATGTAGAAGTTATTAAAAAGTGTAGCAACACAGTTTCCCACGAGAGGCTCTGACTCGGAGGGAGCGCTGCAAGAGAGTTCTTACCAAGCTCTCGGCTGGCATTGATTCTGGGTGATGCCTCCTACAGTGGCATATACTGTCAGCAGTCAGCGGTCACTTAGATGTAAAAGTGCAGGTTGTTGCTGTAGACTATGTCTGTGGGCAGGAGCATGAGGTCCAGGCCAGTCACATCTTGTACTCTGGCTTCTTGCCAACCAATGTCGAATTTTCCACTTTGGTTACTTTGCCAGTCTCCTCTTATCTTCGGGATTTTTGTTATTAATGCCTAGGTTATTTTTCATGGCGACAACCCAAAGTTCATCGGGAATGTTTTATGGCATTGCTGGGATCTGCCTACACCATCTTGAATTATTTAACTTGATGTAAAGCGCTGAGGTGGTGTGAGTACGAGAGAGCCTACGCCATATGTGTTTATGGAAATGTGCTCGGTGACGAGCCTTTCCAAGGGCCGCATCTGTTCTGATGCATATTTCATAATATTTTATATCAAGCCTATATAATAACCAGTCTTCATCATCTGATGGTTTTTCACTCATGATGGTTTCTTCTCTAATGCTTCTGATCGATTACAATTTTTAATAAAGGGAGCAAATTAATTCATACCTAAATTAAAATAATAAATAACCAATAAAGCCAAATAAATACAGGAGGCCCCAGATTTTATATTCCTATCACACAGTGCGTGTTTTCAGAAAGAGCCAGGGTCTGGGAGATGATTGACAGATCAGTTGCCTAGCACGTGCAAGACCCCGGGTTTCATATCCAGAACAGGACAAAGGGGAGGAGGGAAGAAAATGCTTAAGTAGCTGCTTCTAGATGTTTAAATCTACTGAGTATTATCTCAAGTAGAAAACCCTCAAGTTTCTCCCCATGTGATTCACGCAGGAGGCTTAGTGCATAAAAGCTGCTGCCTCGAACCTCTTCTCTGGCTGAAACTTTGGCCTTACTCTCAGTTCCTGTTTCTGGTGCTTTCAGTCTCTTGCACAAGATGGGGTTTTGCAATGGCCAATTGTACCTAATGTGTCTCTCTCTCTCTCTCTCTCTCTCTCTCTCTCTCTCTCTCTCTCTCTCTCTTCTTTTCTTTTCTTTTCTTTTCTTTTCTTTTTTGAATTGCAAATCCACCTTAACATCCGTTGGTTTTCTCTTTGGAGAGAAAACTTAATAAGTCCCTAAACACGACCCCTTAGACCTGTAAGGGGTACAGCCACTGATTTCAGAAAATACTGAGTCATGCCCTGGATTTCTATTCATCTACCTTCTTAAAATAGTGCATGAAACCGTACAGGATGATAGCATTTCCTGAGTCCTCAAAAATAGAGAATTAAGCTTATTTAGGAGACTTAGTGTTTTTTTTTGTTTTTTTTTGTTTTTTCGAGACAGGATTTCCCTGTAGTTTCTAGAGCCTGTCCTGGAACTCGCTCTTGTAGACCAGGCTGGTCTCGAACTCACAGAGATCCGCCTGCCTCTGCCTCCCGAGTGCTGGGATTAAAGGCGTGCGCCACCACCGCCCGGCTTAGTTTTTTTTTAATTTCCTCAAACATCTACTAATTTTAATGTAGCAGAGGAAGTACAACCATATTGACTGTAAAATCTGAGGCTTTTAAAGCTAGAAGAGGGGCTCAGATGCCTCCAAATGTTGTGCACACCAGAGCCTACCCGAGAGTGTGGTTTGCAAACCACTGGCTGTCAGATGCAAGACAATTCAGGTAGCATATGGTGGAACTTCAAAGAAAAATTCTCCCCACCCTGAGATCAAACACAGGTCCTGTGCATACTAAGCAGGCATTCAATCATTGAATTATATCCCCAGTCCAAATTACAAAAATATGTGGTCATAATTTACTTATCGAACTGGGTTGGGGAGTAGTTTAGTTTGCTTCCTGTTGCTGTGATAAACACTGACCAGGCTGGGAACAGATCAGAGACAGGCGGATCTCTATGAGTTCAAGGCCAGCCTGGTCTACAGAGCAAATTCTAAAATAGCTGGAGCTACACAGAGAAACCTTGTCTTGAACACAAAACAACAACAACAAACAAACAAACAAACAAACAAAAAACCCAACAAAACAAAATCCCACCCCAGAACCGAACCAAAACCAAAACCAACTAACCAACCAACCAACCAACCAACCAACCAACCAACCAACCAACCAACCAATAAACCAACTAACACCAACAAAAAACACTGACCAAAAGCAACTTGTGGAAGAAAGAGTTTTGTCTTACACATCCTAATTATAATCTATTATTGAGAGAAGCCAAGACAGGAACTGAGGCAGGGCAGGAACCTGGAAGCAGGAAATGAGGCAGAAGCCAAGGAGAAATGCTGCTTACTGGTTCATTCCCCATGCTTTGCTCATCAACGGTGAAGGAGCACCTGTCTAAAGGTGGTGCCATCCATAGTGAGCTGTACTTATCCACAGGTCAACCTAATGCCAGCATTTTCTCATGTGAGGTTTTCTTTTCCGAGATGACTCTAACTTGTGTCAGGTAGACAAAACACAACACAAAACAAGAAACTCTCTAGCCAGCACCAATAGTATTATCTCTAGAAATCTGTGCTCACTTAGAGCCTCAGAAGGTGACATCTTTGGAGATAAGGTTTGTGTTGGTCTGGTTATGAAAGAATCACTAGGGCAGAAAGAATGTAAATGTTGGAACACAGTCCAAGAATGGAGTCGTGTAAGGGGAATTCTGAGTGCTCATGAGGAAACTGCAAACCAAGCCAAAACAAACCAAACCAGAGTCCTGTGACCTCTGTGATTTCTTAAAAATCACAGAATTGTTCATAGAATATGCTTTTGTGCCCCTGCTAGATGTAGCAGAAAGGAGTGAGTTCAGCTGTTGTTATTCATATGCCCCTATGGAAAAACATGTTTTTACCACGTGTGGCTTGTCCCTGTGATTGTACACTTTACCCGTGTGCGTCTTCCTGACCCTCAGAGTGGAAACTGTCTGATCCTCTGAATAAAGCTGGCTGATGTGTGAGACTTCAGTCGGCCTCAGCTATCAGGATCTCCCAGGTTCACAGCGCCAACTAGAGTGGTAGGCAGTCAGGGCTGGAAGATGGGAAGATGTGCTGTGAAACACTGTCTGAGGATGTGATAGCGCTGCCCTCGCAAATCCAGAGCCCTTGTGGCCATCTCTGAAACAAGCCAGCAGAAGACTGAGCTGTCAATATTCCAGCATGCATGGGGTAGGGACTCATGAAGGGCTGTAGGTAGTCAGTTGTTCATGACCCAGTAAATAACCCCACATCTATGAATATGCAAACAAGCCTAATTAAACTCAGGAGGCTATTTTGAAAGTAGGAATGATGTGGGGCAAAGGTCTGTATTCTGTCAATTATATTTTAAATAAATGTTGTTGGCCAGTAGCCAGGCAGGAAGTATAGGCAGGACAACCAGACAGGAAGTAGAGGAGGATCAATGAGAACAGGAGAATTCTGGGAAGAAGGAAGCCCATCTCTCTGCAGTCCTGACCAGGTCACAGAGCAAGCAAGATGTAACTGCCTCACCAAAAAAGGTACCAAGCCACGTGGCTAACATAGACAAGAGTAACGGTCTAATATAAGTTATAAGAGTTAATAAAAAGCCTGAGCTAATGGGCCGATCAGTTTATAGTGTGATTTCTTTGGGACTTAATAACTGCGGGAACCGGGCAGGACAGAAAACACAGACAACATAGGAAGGGGATGTAGTAAGAAGAGGAATAAAAGGTGTTCCAGAGGGTGTGGGAGAAAGATAAGAAGGGAGGTAAATAGGATCAAAATATATTATGTACATATATGGAATTGTCAAAGAGTAAACACTTTTTTAGAAAGGTAAGACTTGTTAGCACACACCCATTGAGAAATAGATTTAATATTAATTAATTAATTAATACAAATTTGTGATGGTGTCTTAGTTAGGGTTTCTATTGCAGTGAAGAGACACAGTGACCACCATGATTATTCTCATAAAGGAAAACACTTATGGGGTGGGTTAAAGTTCAGAGCTTTAATCCATTGTCATCATGGTGAGGAGCATGGTGGCATGTGGGCAGACATGGTACTGGAGAAGGAACTGAGAGTACTACATCTTGCACAGGCAACAGGAAAGTGGTCTTTCTCACTGGGCATGGCTTGGGCATAATTGAGACCTCAAAGCCCACCTCCACAGTGACACACTTTCTCCTACAAGGTCACACCTACTCCAACAAAGCCACACCTTCTGATAGTGCCACTCGCTTTTGATGTGGGATGTTCTTCTGTATATGTGTTGCTTTTATTGGCTAATGAATAAAGCTGTTTTGGCCAATGGGTCAGCAGAGTAAAGCCAGGCAGAAAATCTGAACAGAGATGCAGAGAGAAAATAGGCAGAGTAGAGGAGACACCACGTAACTGCCAAAGGAGACAGACACCAGAACCTTACCCAGTAGGCCGCAGCCTCTTGGCAATACACAGAATAATAGAAATGGGTTAATTTAGCTAGTTAGGAATATGTCTAAGCTATTAGCCAAGCAGTGTTGTAATTAATATAGTTTCTGTGTGATAATTCGGGTCTGAGCAGTCGGGAAATGAATGAACAGTCTTCACCCACACCCTTTGGGGGCCATTTTCTTTCAAACCACCATGGATAGTTAGTGTTAATAAGTAACTTGAGAAAGTTTACAGTCACCTGGGAGATGGACTTCTGAGCATTCCCCTGAGAGATTCTCTCAGTTATCTTAATTGATGTGGGAAGACTCAGCTTAACCGTGGGTGGGAACTTGGCAGAAGATCCTGAACCATATAAGAGGGTGAGGGAATCTGAGTGTGTGCATGCATTTATTGCCCCTTTCTTCTGATTGCAGATGTGATGTGAGGAGCCCTTTCTAGACCCCGCTGCCTTGACTCGCCCAGCTTGACTATGCTTTAAACTGTGAGCTAAAGCAAACCTTTTACTTGCTACGTAGTAAACCAGGCTGGCTTCCTCCTGTTTGCTTCCTGAGTGCTGGGGTTATAGGTTTCCACCTTGACGCCTGTCCCCAACCCCTTTTACCAAGAGATTGTTTGACAGTGGAGTAGCAGTGTCTCTGAAGCCTAGCAAACTACTGAAAAACTAGAAAGGAATACTTAAGGTATCTCTATTAGAAGGGTGTGTGTGTGTGTGTGTGTGTGTGTGTGTGTGTGTGAGAGAGAGAGAGAGAGAGAGAGAGAGAGAGAGAGAGAGAGGGAGAGGGAGAGGGAGAGAGAGAGAGACGTAATTCATGGTCAATACGTTATACCATCCTCATTCCTTTTCCAGGACCAGAGGGTATGTTCCTCCAGCTCTTGGACTATACACAGTCTACTTAAACTCTCTAGATACCAACCCTTTCCAGGAACTGCCCTGGTTGAAGAGAACCAGCTGCTCCAAGTCAGATCTTTATCTGAGGGACAGCTGTATCGAATGACTGGCCTATTGTTGAAGACTAAGTACCTTGCCTGGCTCAGGTAGGGCTGTCCCAGCCCCAGAGTTCAGTGTTCAGAGGTGACGCTGTGTGACTCCTGTCAGTCAATGCAGAGTGAGTTGAAATGTTAGGTGTTGCTCCCTGGTGGGAAAACAATGAAGCAATGAGGGCGTTGCAGTGTTTTATACTTTTGCCTTGGGACTTGTGGCAGGATTGGGCTAAGACTTACTATCTACCAGGTGGAGCCTTGGTGCAGAATGCTAAACAGAATCTCTGCTGACCTGCCCTACGTGTTTGTAGTAGCATGGAAGAGGAAATGATTGTTATTGTTGTAAAAACTGTTTTGGAAAACTAAACCCATTTATTCTGATTGATACGTTCTCTTAAAAATACTGAAAGTGAATCAACTTGACCTAAAATATTTTAAAAAGTTCTGCTATTAAAGAAATTTTAACTATCAGTTGGCTGCACACAAATGGTTATCCATGGTTTTCAGGTTCCTCCTCTGATGTTCGTGGACAGCTTTGTCTTTCATCCTATCCTGGAATCCTTCCTAAACAATGTGTTCAAAGGAGAAAACATGTCTCCCAGTGTAGATGGAGGCTGCTCATTTATTCCTGGTCACCAGACCCGAAATAATCACACAGAAACTGTATTAATTACAACATTGCTTGGTCAATAACTCTAGTATATTCCTAACTAGCTCTTACATCTTTAATTAACCCATTTCTATTAGTATGTGTATTGCCATGAGACTCGTGGTTTCCTGGTAAGGTTCGGGGCATCTCCGTCTGACTTCGCTTATTCTTTCTCTGTATATCTCTTCCAGCCTGACTATATTGTGCCCTGCTACAGACTGAAGCAGCTTCTTTTTATTAATCAATGGTAATAAAACATATTCACAGCATAAAGAGGGGAATCCTATCTCACTTCAGTGATTAATAATCCAGTTGAGTTGGGCAGTGGTGGCACACGCCTTTAATCACAGCACTTGGGAGGCAGAGACAGGTGCCTCTGTGAGTTCGAGACCAGCCTGGTCTACAAGAGCTAGTTCCAGGACAGGCTCCAAAGCCACAGAGAAACCCTGTCTCGAAAAACCAAAAAAAAAAAAAAAAAAAAAAAGAAAGAAAGAAAAGAAAAAAAAAAGAAAAAAAATCCAGTCGAATGATGTCATTGTATGTCTCCTACGGTTGGGGAAACTGTTTTTTCTGTAACATAATCCTTGATCTAGTTGCACTTGCTTAGGTTTAAATCCTTCAGAAAGAACTTCTCACCAATAGCAGTAAAAACTGGCCCTATATTTGTAAACATTAACCAAAATATAACGCATTGAAACTTAACAATGGTCAACTGTCCTAAAATTCCTAATGCTTGAAGCCTCCCTTCCCCTTTGTCTTGACGGTGTGTTATTTGAACTGGTTTATCCTGTAATCTTGACTTCCTGGTCAATGAGTAGGTCACTGTGTGTACGGGGGTTGGAGTGATGATCAAACATCTTGTTCCTTCTCTTACTTGTTGAGTTCAGAATTTGAGGAAAGTTAGTTTCAGGGATGGTTCGGGAGGTGGAATTGGGCTTGGAAGGGGGACTAGAGAATGGTTTGGGATCCAGGATTAGGCTTCTTGTCCTCTCCCCTTTGCTCTTCTTCCTCCTTCTTTTTCTCTTCTTCCTCTTCCTGTCTTCATCCTTCTCCTATTCTCATCCAGCATGGGTCCAAAGCATGCATCGTTGTGTGAAGGTCCTGGCTAACTTGGGCAATCTTTGAGTGTGTCTCAATAGCCAAGCATGTTCAGTTTCTCTTAGCCACAGTCATGGTTTTAGTTCAGGCTTGCCTGACATATCCTCTGGTGTCTTTAACTTAATTTAACTTTTTTCTTGTTATGTTCTTGTATCTTTTCTCCTTTGCGGCAAGTGAATATAGGTTGAGTGTAACAAGTTTTTCTCTGTCTCCCCCAGCCAGCTCCCAAATAAGAACACAGAGACTTATTGGTTATGAATGCTTAGCCTTAGTTTAGGCTTATCCCACTAGCTCTTTTTTTTTGAGACAGGGTTTCCCTGTAGTTTCTAGAGCCTGTCCTGGAACTAGCTCTTGTAGACCAGGCTGGCCTCAAACTCGCAGAGATCCTCCTGTCTTTGCCTCCTGAGTGCTGGGATTAAAGGCCTGCGCCACCACTGCCTGCCTGGCATATGTATATATTTTTAAAGAACCATGTGGATGGATGGGTCAGTCCTGCTGTGGCCCTGCCATTCAGGAAGCAGAGGACCAGAAGTTTGAGATCAGGCTGGACCACGTAATGAATTAAAGCCCAGTCTGACCTAAACCCTAAGACCCTGTCTCAAGACACCAAGGGCAGAAGGTATGACTCAGGATTAGAGTGCCTCATGTACAAGGCCCTGATCTAATATGTAACACTGGGGGAACGAAGTAACATACAGTGAACATACTTTCCTATCAGTTGTACATCTCTCCATCATTTCAGAGTGCTGTTTTTAAGATCCGAATTTGCGTGCCATTCCTCTCTAACAGTGACAGATCCCTCTGCTGGCTCTTTTAGCCTGGAGTGGTATTTTCAGAAGTTTGCAATCCTAGCCTTGAGGCATCTGGCACTTTAAAACACGGAACCACCTGGCTCCCAGACACCGTTATGAGCTTGTGTTCATTTTAAATTCAGCATGGAAGGGTTACAGCAATCTCCAGGTGATTCCAATCTACCGTGGGTTTGAGAATTACCAGCCCAGAGCGGAAGTCTGCAAACTTCAGTGTGTTGGCCAGATTCAGCCTGCTGTCTGTTTCTTGTATGACTCCACCAGTGTTTTAAAAAATTAAGGATTAAAAAAAAGTCAAAAGACTATTTTGCGATGCATGAAAATTACATGTAACTCAAGTGCCTCTAAATAATCCATCGTTGGCACAATAGCCACACCCATTTATTTCTATGTTGTCTACAAGGGTTGTTTGTGCTACAATGGCAGAATGCAGGTACTGTAGGCAGAAACCATATGACTGGCAAAGCCTAAAAGATTTACTGTTTGGTCCTTTGCAGACAGTAACTGCTAACCTCCAGCTTAGAGCATTACGCATGAAGCGTTTTATGACATGGCTCCTGTCGCTTTCTTACTTCTTCCTTGTTTCTTCTGTTCTGAAGAACTCATCAGGAACTTTTCAAAGCCAGGTGTTGTCTTTGCATGCAGAGTTCCTCTTGTCTGAAGTGCTCGCTCTCCCCTGCAAACCACCGACTCACCTTTAAGGAAGCCCTCTTTCTGTTCCTGGATGCTCATTCCCATGTGTCTGCCTGTGCCTGCTCTAGTCTGGATGACGGTCTCCTCCCAGGATGGTGTAGGGATATATGTAGTCTCCTTCAATACCTTCTAGTGGAGGTACCTTCAATACCTTCAATGGTGGAGGGCAGCATTCTGTGAGCTGGCGTGTTCTCAGCTCCTAGCGCAGAGACTACATGCATAATACATGTTTATCCAATGTCCAGACAAGTGAACCCACATGGGAGACATTGTTGAAGTAGCTCTTGGAGACTGGAACCATGAGGGGGAGGAATGTCCGATCCTGTGTAAGAGAGTTTAAGTAGAAAAACATATAGGATCAAATAGTATAACTGTAAGGAGTCTTCGTGTTCCACCAGCCAGCTCCCAAATAATGACCCAGAGATTATTTACTAACCACAAAAACCCGGCCTTAGCTTAGCCTTTTTCCTAACTGGTTCTTTTTACTTAAATTAACCCATATCTTTTAATCTACATTCTTTACATGGTGTAATTACCTTTATTCTGTACTGTCCATCCCGTTTCCTCTGTGCCTGGCCGGTGACTCTGCCTTCTTCTTCCCAGAGTTCTCTCTCTGCCCGGATGTCCCACCTATATCTTCTGCCTCCTTATTGGCCGTTCAGCTCTTTTCTTTATTTTAATTTTTTATCTTTTAAAAAATTTTAAATGTAATTCTTTATTGATTTTTTTGGAAATTTCACAGCATGCACCCCAATCCCACTCATCTCCCAGTCCCTTCATATCTGCCCCCTCACTTCTGCAGTGTGTCCCCAAATTAGTTAAAACAAAACAACAACAAAAGACCTCACCTTACTCCTCCATCTTCCCAACCCCTCTTCATTCATCCTAGTGGCATCGGGAGCTGTGGTGTGCCATTCAGTGCACCTCTTTTGTCCAATCAGCTCCACCTACAAAATGTTCATAGCAATGAGTCATTGGTCTGGCTTAAGGCCTCTGGTACACCATCATCACTGGCTGAGGCCTCACCGAAACTCCTCTTGGATAATGAAGACTTGAAGTTTTCTCTTTGGAGTACCACGTCTTGAGGTACTTCTGTTCAAAACAATTGACAAGAAAGAACCGGGTGCTCTTAGGAGAAATGTCTCATAAGAGAGAAGGGGTCTGAGTTGCTGCCCGGTGCTGACCACCATGGTCTGAGCTGTTGGAGATGGAGACAAGTTTTGTTTGATATTGGGTCACTTAACACAGTGTCCATGTAGAGGTCTAAACTTCCTCCATTTTACAAGCTGGGTCTAAGTTTCAGTTTCTTAAACAAAGGGATATAAATCAAACCGCATCCCTGCCATCAGGGACAGGGATAGAACACAAGGCCTGAGTCAGACCCCACAGAATCTCATAACAAAGACCAAATAAGGACAATTCCTATAACACCGCCTTGAAACTTACCCTAGTATGTCCAAAGATAAAAACCTAAACCTCAGTCTATCAAAAATGCATTAATATACTGGCTGCTTGTTTAACCAATTATGTTTGAGATGGCGTGTTCCTGAAATTTTCCTAGCTATGCTTAAAGGGACCTGTACACCCTTGTCCCAGGTCGATGCCATTTTGTACACGTGGTTGACCCCTCATGCTGGTAAATAAACACTCTTTGCTTTTACATACTATAAGAGTCTAGGGTCTTCTTCAGTGTTTTCCCAGGCCCTTACACATTCATGAATATAGTTTTCACAGGCCTCTTTTTTTCACTTTTAAGGGTAAATAACCAGGACTGACTTTGGTCTGATAAAGCACACCTGAGATCCTGTCCTGTGATAGATCAGCAAAGGAAGGCCATTAGGACAGAAGGCTGGCGTTCACATAGATGCTGCCATGACTTTCTCTACTCCAAGTTGCTGGGAACATATGAAGACTGTGTGCATCTGTGGTTAAGAACAGAGTGGTGCTTGACAAAAATTCACAGAAACGAGAGAGAAGGTGTGCGTGGTAGTATCTGCTTGTAATCTCAGCACTTCGAGAGACAGAAGCAGGAGGATCAGAGTTCAGGCTACAAACTGAGTTCAAGCGGAGTCTGAATTGTATGAGACTTTGTCTCAAAAAAATCACTAAAACTACCATCTGTGGTATTATTAAGAAAAACAGTGTGCTGGTAGGTTGTTTTCAGCTTCACACAAACTAGAAGAGGGAACACATCTGGGAAGAGGGGATCTTGATTGAGGAGTTATTGGAACCAGGGGGGTTGCTTGTTTTTCCCTGGCTACTTAGCCCCAAAATGATCACACAGAAACTGTATTAATTAAATCAGTGCTTGGCCCATTAGCTCTAGCTTTTTATTAGCTAATTCTTACATATTAATTTAACCCATTTCTATTAATCTGTGTTTTGCCATGTGGCTGTGGTTTATTGGCTAAAGTTCTGGGCATCTGGTTTTTGGTGGGGCTACATGGCTTCTCTATGACTCAGCCCTTCTTTCTCCCAGCATTCAGTTTAGTTTTCCCCACCTACCTAAGTTCTGCCCTATCAACAGACCAAGGCAGTTTCTTTATTAACCAATAAAAGCAACACATAGACAGAAGGACCTCCCACACCAAGGAGTGGCCTCTATCAGATTGGGATATGAGTGTGTGGGGGGGCATTTTCTTGACTAATGATTGATATAGGAGGGCCCAGCCCACTGTGGGTGGTACCACACCTGGGCAGGTCATCCTGAGTTATATAAGAAATTTAGTTGCATAAGTCATGGAAAGCAAGCCAGTGACCAGTATCTCTTCACGGTTCTAGTTCCTTCCTCTAGGTTCCTGCTTTGGCTTCCCTTAGTAATGGGGTATGGTGTGCAATGGAAATGTTAGCCAAATAAACCCTTTCCTCTCCCCCTTCTTGCTTTGGGTCATGGCGTTAGCCATAGCAGCAGAAAGCAAATTAGCACAGACAGACAGAAAACTGTAATGATAAAGTGGTTGCATCTTAATAGTTTCCCTTCATAGGGTTATGGTTTTAATAAAATATGAAAATGTATGAGTGGGAAAGGGAGGAAGGGAGAACAAGGAAAAGAGAATAGATCAGGTGTATTTTCTGGTAGTCAATGGTAAAACAGACTATTGTGTGTCTATAGGTGCTCACAACACACATACCTTCTAACGCTGTTTTTCTTCTTCTGAACTCATGTGGTCCATCCAAATATTTCCAAGTTGTTAGAAATCTCAGGAAAAAAAAAATCCCTGAGTTTAAGTGGAAACATGAAGTCTTCCAATTTATGCTTTTCAAGGGTCACTTGGATTCTATTTTGTGGACCCACACCCTCTACCTGTTAAATCACAGATCCCAGGAGAGTCACGGAAGGACTCAGACAACTATTTTTGGAGCCATTTTGCTTCTTTCTTTAACACAAATTCCAACAGCTTTAAGTGCAGCTGTGGTTTGGATGTTGTCTGTCTTGTTTCAGAGTCTTGATCCTTAGTGTGGTAGGAGAGATGGTGAACATTTAGGAGGTGGTTAATTCATTCCTGGGGCCCTGATTAGTTCTTGGAGAAGGTTGCTATACAGAAACAAGTCTTGCCCTTTCCCTGACTTGCTGGTTCCCTGTCTCACCATGCGATCTTCTAGAATGTGGTCCCTCAATGATGCCACCGCGATGATGCCACCCACTATAAGCTCTCACCAGTGCCTGAGCTGTTTGGACTTTCAGCCTCCAGAACCCCGAGTTAAATAAACCTCTTTGTTTGTAAGTTACCTGGCCTCAAGTATTTTGTTTTAGCTAAGATGTGCCAATGCTTCATTATAGAAACTTCAATAGTTATTTATCATACATCACAACAGGTTCTGCCTTCTTTGGTTTTAAAGACTCTTACACAGAGGTAGCATTCGTTTGATTCCTTAGATGTGTGTGTTTGGGTGCAGCCAGGCAATTCTGGTCTCTTCTGCTGTTGTTCTGTCCATTCTCACCTCGTTTGCCTTTGTTTCCTTTAATGCCTAATATTTTCCACCGGGAACGCTTTCACGTATTTTCTTCCTAAATCGAGACTCACTTGTCAAGTCTCAGCTCAATTCTGACAGCAGACAAAACAACGTAGGGGTCTCTGTGGGCCCTTCAGAGGCTTCCTTCCTGTTAGGGACCACTAACAAAGCAAAATTCCTTGACAAGGGTGAGGCTCTCTCCTGTGGCCCTGTTATCACGTGTCCTCACCCCTACCCCAGAGTTCCCACCATCTAGCCTAGAATAGTTTTGCCACAGTAGTCTGGACTCTGGTGGACAGCCTTTATGGATGTGAGTCCTTCTGACAAGGCTCTGGGGAGGCTGTTGTCTGTAGAAGACATTTCCTCCACAGGTAATTTGTCACTTTGCTACACTAAATTCAGATCACGAATTGTTCTGTCCTTGCTGTTTGTCGTAGGCGTCAGCCAGCTCCTCCCCCTTGGGCTTCTCTGCCGAGAATCATGCACCCACTTCTGTACTTCCTAGATGCCTGGGAACACAGACCAACCTCTCCGTCTCTGTCAGAATAAGCGTAGCCCACGCTTTATTCCTTGGAATTTGTAAAGATGTCACCTGCCTGGGTTTTCTGTCTTGAGGACAGAGGGCCCGAGAGTCGGTAATTTGCAGAGATGTGTTCACTTTATGGCTCTAGAGGATAGGGAGATGAGGCTCTGTCGTTGCGTCTGGTGAGAGCCTTGTGCCACATCACAAGATGGTACAAACACAGAAGGGACAATGAGCTCATTTGGAAGAGATGAAACACCAGGGGCCTTGTTCCATAGCAACCTGTTGTCTTGGTAACTAGTCTCTTTTCCCAAGAGACAGACTCAGTTCTGAGGGAATTCACCTGCCCCGACAAGGAAGCTATTAACATCTTTGAATGACATAATCACCCCATTTCAGGCTTTCCCTGCTAACACGGCTACAAAGACAATCAAATTCCACCATGACTTCGGAAGGGACAAATGATAGCATTACCTGGAAAAGGGACTCGGTGGTTGGGACTGAGGTGATGAACCTTGATTTGGGAGATAGATTATCTAGGATTTTAACATGAGCCCAGGCTAACCCTTTAACTACAGGAGTCTTTGCATGTGGAGAGTCCATCCCAACTGTCGTCATGAGTAGAGAAGACGGGCCAGAGACACGTAGGAAAAAGACCTCTATTCTACCTCTACTTATTTGAACATGGACGAAGATGAATGCAGTCTACAGGTAATGCAGTAAGATGTCAAAGCTCGGAGCAATCTTCAGAGACAGCCAACAACAAAACGAGTACCTCAGGATGCAGACGATGGCTCAGTCTGTGAAGAACTTGCCGTGTAAGCATGGGGACCTGATTTTGTTCCTTGGTACCCACACGAAAAGGTAGGCATGATAGTGTGTTTTTGTAATCCCAGCACTAGGGAGATGGAGGCAGGAGGATCCGTAAGGCTTGGTGGCCACCTGCCTAGTGGAACCAGTGAGCTCCAGGTCCTAGTGAGAGACCTTCCCTCAAGAAAACAAGATGGATGGGGCTGGAGGGATGGCTCAGTGGTTAAGAGGATTGCCTGCTCTTCCAAAGGTCCTGAGTTCAATTCCCGGTAACCACATGGTAGCTCACAACCATCTGTAATGAGGTCTGGTGCCCTCTTCTGGCCTGCAGACATACACACAGACAGAATATTGTATCTATCTATCTATCTATCTATCTATTTATCTATCTATCTATCTCAAGATGGAGATGGCTCTGTGGCAAGGGTGCTTGCTGCTAAGACAAATGACCGAGCTTCATTTCTGGAACTCACACTGTGGAGGGAGAGAAGAGATGCCTGGTTGTGAATTGTCCTCTGACCTCCACATGCATGCTGTGGAATGTACACGCATGTGTGTGTATACACACACAGGAGTGGGGAGACAACGAAGGCCTCAGTCCCACAGCTATGAGTAGCTAGCTGAATTTCACACCTTGGTGAGGGCCCTGCCAGACACACCTCTACAGATTGCTGGGCTCTAAGCCACTAAAGTTGTGCTGATCTTATTTCTCATGGCAATAGCAGAAATATAATATGCTGTCCCCAGAATTTCTCCATGTGTCGACTGGTTTTTCCTCTTGGTAGACTTGGTAGTGCAGGGTTACAGGACAGTGGTCCCTCTTTGCCAGGGACTCTCTCTACCATTGCTTCCCCCAAGGCTGCCCCTACAGCTCTATACCACAACAGTGTCGACTCTTCTGTCTTTATTCTTTTTTTAACCTTAAAAATTAAATCTATGTTTATGTATGTGTGCATGTATACAAATGGGCAAGAGCACCTGGAGGTCAAAGGACAGCTTGCTTGAAGATGGTTCCTTCCTTCCACTAAGTGGGTCCTGGGGATTGAACTCCGGATGCCAGTCTTGGCAGCAGATGTCCTAACTCAGCACCATCTTGCCAGCCCTCGCTATTTCTTATGTATAGTGTAACCCCCCACTTGGCGGGTCAGCTATTCAGGGTCCTCTGAAGGGGCGCTAACCAGCAAGACATGGGCTGAAGAAGAGGAAGGAAACCAAGCAAGATTCTATTGTCAAGGTCTCCGTTTATTGGGGTGAAAGTTACAGCTTATATACCCCTTGAATGGGGTGGAGGCAGGTAGGCAGGAACTCTGCCGGGGTAACTGAAGGTCATCAGCCAGCACCTGGTGTAAGCCGAAGCATGTGATTCATTAACATTGGAGTAAGGGGTGGGTTCCGTTAACAGAATGTTTTCAAGATAGTTGGGATGAGGGGTGGGTTCTCCGTAAACATCCTTAGGGCAATGACCTCTGCTATCCCTGTAAGGACGGTGGTCCCTGACAAATCTATCCTTTAGGAAAATGGTCCCTGACAGTATAGGTTGGAGTTTGGGAGTGAATCTTTTTCCATGAATTCTGCTCCCTTACTAAAAATCATTCTTACTCCTGCAGTCACAGCGTGGAGGCAGGAGGATGCCCAGATTTGGTGGACACATTTAGTAAACCTTGCCCCCTGGTTTGCAATCCGTGTGAATACACGCAGCCGCACACGCTTCCATCTGCTCTGTGTGAGGTGTCCTTATCTTCTGTACTGGACACACCTTATTTATGCATGGGTCTCTGCCCACTCTGGGTTCTGTTCCCTGTCTGAAATGAATTTCTGTCAACCACTTACTCTGCTTTGTGCATATTGCCAGCAGGACAGCATGCCTGATGCCTGAGCCTTCCAGAACGGAGGTTCAGTCTCGAAAGACAAGAAAGGACCCCGAGATCAGCTGATTCACTGCCTCCCTGCCCCAACTTCTGATCGCGAACCCTCACTTCTCACTGGTTATCTGGGACATGCACGGGAAAGATCCATGGGCGGCAGATCCCCCCTGCTATGTCTTTTTCCATTATCAGGGACTTTTCTCTGAGCTCCTGGTGGCAACACCAGTCGGACACAGAGACTGAAGCCTACCAGTAACTCAGTGAATAAAAACATGAATATTATGGAGCCCCAAACTGGCTTTCATAAAGCAGACTTTGGGATGATCCCGAGGGAATTAACCCCCTTCCTCTATTGTCGGGCATTTAAGTACACACCACTCTCCTGTCCCAATTATTCCTTTCACATTTGATATATTTTAGATTCTTAAAGGTTATTCCTACAAATCAATTGCAACTCTCTTTGGGTTCCTTAATTGTCCAGCCCAGGAATGTTCAGTTTTCTGGAGTGTATTCATACCATGAGGGTAGACCAGAAGCGACTGTGTAACAATTGCGAAAAGGAGCTGTGGTTTGAATCTTTCCAAAGGTCTTATCTTAGCAACCAGAAGTAGGACTCAGCTAACAGTCACAGCTGTGGTGTTTTCCGCTGGGAGGAGTCTGAAGCCAGCCCCACGGAGGACCCGAAGCTCACGAGGAAGGTGTTGTGTGTCTTAAATGTAGCAGGATCTCCAGTGGGACTTTTCATGGTGCCTCGAAATTTCAGGGGACGTCTCAGAGCTGAGAACACAACGTGCTAAGCAGCTTCAGATTTCAGACTGTGTTTATGATGGGATGTCAGCCAGAGGCGGATTCTTTTGGGAACAGTGAAACCTGGTGCGGGGATTGTCAATCTCCATCACGTACCTCTAGCTGGAGCAGAAGAAAGGGGCAGTAGAGAGCCATCTCTGGGGTGTGGACAGTGTCCTGACATTTTCTTTTCTCTCGTAGGGAAAGCCACGAGAGAACTGGGGGGCACTGGGGAGGGATAGCCTGGGACTGGAGGAGAGCAGGGTGGGAGAGTTCATCCAGAGGGCATGTGTTTAGAGCCATAAATGAATAGAAGCCAGCGCTTATTTCCTGTCTGGTGAGCTGCTCAGAGTTCTAAATGGGAGGGTTTCAGTGGGGCCACTTTGTTGTGACGAGGATGTCTGTTTTCCAGGAGCAACGATGGAAAATAGCTGGCCCCAGGCCAGGAGGATTTCCTATGGGGTGAAGCAACCTCAGTAAAAAGCCATTCCACACTGTTCTTCAGGGTAAGAGCTGAGAAGTTCCAGAGAGGCCTCTGGGAAAAGTGGGAGAGTTCACAGGCATTGGGGAGGGTCCCCCTACCATGGTAAACCTTTGAAAGCCTTTCTAGATGATCTCATAAAGGCCAGGGAGATCACTCATGGTAAAGTGCTCGCTGCCCAAGTACAAGGACATGAACCCACATAAGAAAAACTAGGTGGTACAGCATATCTGAATCCGGTTCTGGGGAGGCAGAGATGAGTGGATGCCTGAGTTGCATTTGGCATCTAGCCAGCCTAGCTCCCAGGTTCAGGGAGAAACCCTGACTCAAAAACCAAGATGAAGAGTAACCGAAGAAGACACTAGATGTATACTTCAGGCCTACACACATGTGTGCACATGTACATCCACACATTGAGAAGTACCAGTTTATGGGCTCCTACATGGAAGTCATGGTCTACTGTAGTCCTGTAGCATCCGTCTGGCATAATAATGCCCTTGATCTTGTCTCTCTTACCCCTGCCTGGAGTCTGGCAGGATGAAAGCTTGAAGGGGATGGAGCACAAAGTGGCTGCCTCTCTGGATCTGAGAGATTAAAAAGACATGGTAAGTATCATGTATGTTTGTGTGTGTACATGTTCCTGCTTATTGCTGCATTCACGTTCATATCAGAGGACAGCTTGTAGGAGTCAGTTCTCTCCTTCCTCCACCTGGGCTCTGGGGGTTAAACTGCGGCTGTCAGCTTGGCAGGAAAGACCCTTCACCCACTGAGCAATACTGCCTGCTCCCTTTTGCATTTGTCTCCTGCGTGTCTGTATACGATCTGAGTGTTTGGGTATTTGTGTATGCAAATGTGGATGCGTGGATGTCCGCCATGACCTTCACGTGAGGTCAGAGGACAGAGTCACCTTCCACTTTGAGACTGGGTCTCTTTGCTCTCCGACTTGTGTATGCCAGGCTAGCTGGCCTAAAAGCTTCTGCGGCATCTCCTGACCCTGCTTCCAAAGTGCTGGAGGACAGATGTGCATTCTGCACCTGGCTTTTTGCGACTCTGTGATTGGCTCTCAGGTCCTCGTACTTGCACAACATGATTTTATTAATTCTCGGAGAGTTTCCTACAAGGCGTTTTGGTGTTTTTCACTCCCAACTACCTGTCACCTTCACTGCCAGATCCACTCCACCTATTGTTCCAACTCTGCGTCCTCTTTTTATTTTATTTTATTTACAATCCACTGACACCCGGTCTGAGTGCTCCATTTACTTCTGGGTGCGTGGCCATCCGCAGGGGCATGGCTGACTTACGAGGAGCCACGTCCTTAAAGAAAACTAACTTTTCCTTCCTCCAGAAGCCACCAGCTGGTGTAGGAGTTTCTTCTGTTTGTGTGTTAATGAATAAAGAAACTGCCTTGGCCTAGTTGATAGAGCAGAACTTAGGTAGGCGGGAAAGACAGAACTGAATGCTGAGAGGAAGAAGGGCAGAGTCAGAGAAGCCATGGATCCTCTGCCTGAGATGGACACTGGTTAGAATCTCCAGTAAGCCACTGCCTCGTGGTGATACACAGATTAATGAGATGGGTTAAACTAATATGTAAGAGTTAACCAATAAGAAGTTAGAGCTAATGGTCAAGCAGTGTTTTAATTAATACAGTTTCTGTGTGGTTATTTTGGGTGTAAGCTAGCTGGGCGGATGGGACAAACAAGCAGACCCCCTATAACATAATGGTTTAACCAGGATGAGGAAAGGGGGAAGGATAAGGTCTGCCAGAGCAATGTTTGCATGCGTGGGCCTGTTAGTCCCCTTCATGCTTCTCACTGTAGGACCACTGACTGTACTACTGACCAGGCTAGTGTTCCTCTCTACCTCCCTCCTTTCCTTTCTTCCTTTCTTCCTCCCCACCTCCTCTTTGTTTCTTTTATGACTGGTCTTGAGGTCCTATTGCTAATGTCTTCTGGGTGCTGGGATTATAGCATTACTTTTCTTCATATTGGATTCTGCTTGTTTTCTGAATTTTAGTTTGCAGGACCTTGGTGAGGGCAATAAAAAAATGATCTGTGCACTTTCTTTCTGATTTCCTGGCTCCTTCCTTTTCTCTAGCCTAACATTTTTTGAGGTTGTTCATGTAAGCTCCTTGGGGTGTGAGCAGCTAGGTCCGGTCCCTGCTCCCTAGACTTCTCTACAAGCTTTAACAGTCATTTTCAGTTCTCTGAGGTGGGAGAGTGGTCAGGTTCTGCCCCACAGGGAAAAAAAAAGTCCTCCAGTCCCTGAGCTTGCTCTAAGATCAGGCCACAAAATCTCTCTAATCCCAGGCTACCCTGGAAAGTGTCCCCCAACCCTATATAAAGCCTGCTTCCTGCCCAGTTCTTTGCTGTTTGCCTCCAGAGGAGAGGCAGCTGTTTGGTAGAAAGCATCACCTCAGCTCCTTAACATCCCTTTATACAAAAAGTCTGGATTGTTTGCCTGGGGGCTTCACCCCAGCACCTGGAATAAGCCTCCTCCCCTGGGAGTTGCCTCAGTCCAAACTCCACCTCTGAGAAAGCCAGCCAAATGGCAACCCCTCCCCAGGGAAGGCCGAGACCACACCCACAGGCTATTTAAACTGCCCCCCCCCCCCCCCAGAGAATGAACATGAGGTCTCTGGGTTTTGTGTGGTCTTCCCCTCTCCATGTTTTCCCAGGGCCACCTGGGAGTAAGGTCATCTATTAAACATGGGCATCTTTAATTCGGTTTGATTTGGTCTGGTTGGCATTATTTGCACTGGCGGAGAGGTTCGTCTTAAGAAAATACCTAACAGCAGCCACTGTGTCTTTCCCAATAAATCTCTTGTGTGAGGTTTGTTGTGCCGTGTGACAGTGGCATTCCTTGGCTCCCGACTGCCAGGCTACCTTTCTCCTCAGAGCTGTAACTCATTATACTTTATAACCTCCTCCCTCTTAAAAAAAAATTTCCAGTGCATGGTATAAAATGTTGATCCCAGATCTGAAACTAGCCATTTGGCCTGTTCTACAGTGATCCTGAGATACCACAGGTATAGTCCGGGAACTGTGGGTAGTTTCTCACAGCCTTGCGCAGAGAGGCATGGCTTTTGCAACATGCAGAAGCCCCCACACAGAAGCGGCTCCCACGCTGACCAAAAGCTGCTGCTGTCCATCTCCTTTTCCTGAACTGGGAGGGCCTCACTTTGCCCTTCTGGTCTCAACCCACAGCGACCTGTGGGGTATTGCTCTTCTTGTTGCTACAGAACTAACACATGACACTGTCCTGCTGTTTGTTTACATTCATAATTTATCCCACGTTAGCCAGTGTTCGCACTGCTCTTTAGTGATGTCCACATCATCCCTGCCCATTAACACCCCAGAAGCCGTCTTCCTGCCACTTCAAACCGCCTCGGAACTGAAACCCAGTAGGCTGGTTGTTTCAGCAGGATTTACTTCTATGCCTTTTATTTCCAGTTGAGATATTTTGCTCTTCTGAGTCTTTTCTCTTAAGAATACTGGCAGAGGTGAGGACCTCAAATTACAATGACGTTCTGACAAGAAGGGCCTTCAAGATACGGACCAGGTGACTGAGAGACACATCACAAAGAAAATTCAAGATCGGGAAAATTAGGGCTGGGGATGTAGCTCAGTTGGTAGAGCACTTGGTTAGCCTGCACAATGCCCCAAGTTCAGTTCTAGCACCACACAGAGCCAGGGGTGATGACATCATCTGTCACCATAACCAAGCACCTCTCTCAGAGATCAGAAGAACAGAAGTTCCTCAGCTGCACCGGGAGTTCGAGGCCAGCCACGGCTACTTTAGACCTTGTTGCAAACCGAACCATATCACACCACATCGTACCATACCACAGCAGTGACTGGGAAAATTAAAATATTAAAAAAGGGAATACTGAAACTTATTAAATAAAGCTTAACTGACTATAAATAGTTATAAGACTGAACAAGGGTTAAAGATAATTCTTCAAAGTTAATACATATATGTAAAGGTAATTTTTATGATAATGTAATGTTATTAGAATGTGTGGTATAAAAACAAACATAAGACCAGGAGGTGGGTAAAAACAAATAAAAGCCACAAAATTAATACAAATGCTTAATACAATAGCATTCATGAGTTTACAAATGAGGGGGAAATTTAAATTTTAGTTAAATTAATTAATATATTCATTTATTGATATTTTTGGGAGAGGGAAAATTTTCTTAAAAGAAGAAAAAATTTAAACAATTTGTGGTTTAAAGTAGAATTTTCAAGCGGCAGTTATAGACCACGTAGAAAACGTGGGAACATGAGAACACCGTGAAGGATGAGACTGAAGTGTTCAGCAGCACACGGGTACCCTCCGGGGACACCATGACTCACTAAGCAAGCATTTGGCCTAAGGAAAACAAATAAGCCAACTAGAGTAGTAAAAGTGGAATAGTAAGCCATCTTTGCATTGAAAGGAAACACCTGGGACTGGAGAGACGAATCTGTGATGAAGAGCACCAGCTGCTCTTCCAGGGGACCCCAGCTCCCAGCACCCACATGACAACTCACAAACATCTGCAACTCCAGTCCCAAGGGATTCAACACCTTCTTCTGGGCTCTGCGGGCACCAGGCATACATGTGGTGTTCCTACATGCCTTGTAGGTGAAATTTCTCTGCAAATAATCTAAATAAATCCTAAAAAAAGAAAGAAAACTAGAAACACTATGATACATAGTTTATTTATTTAAAAAAAAAGTAAAACCAGAAAAACTGCAATTACAAACATAGAAAATGTCAAGCTTTCCTAGGGAAGTTCTTTTCTGTGGGGGGAAATGACTGAAGTTTATGAGGGTGGGGTCATTGGAAGCCTGGGATTTGTTCAAGATTACAGCGTTCTGCTTTAAAAGGCTGACTGGGGACTAGGTGGAAGAATATTGACGAAAATGTTGATTACTGCTGAGACTGGGGAATGGCTAGTTGGGGATTCATTAAGCTGTCCATCTGCTCGTACGTGTGCTTAAGATTGTCCATAATTAAAAGCTGGCACATTTAGGAAGAGGATGCAATGCTTGCCTTGATGCTAGGACATTTGAAAACCTCCCTCACGAAATAGATGGGTTTTCTGAGAATATGTGGTACTACATCTGACTCAAGATGCGAACAATTTGGGGGCTGGAGAGATGGCTCCGTGGGGTTCGAGTGCTTGATTCTTTTGCAGAAGATCCAAGTTCAGTTCCCAGCGCCCATGCCAAATGTTTCATTACCACCTGGAACTCTAGCTCCTGGGGATGCCAATGCCTCTGGCCCTGTTGCATTCACGTGTACCTATGTCCCCCACCCCACCCCAAAGCATACACTGGATAAATAAAAAAGTGGAGGCTGGAAAGATGGTTCACTGGCTCTTCTTCCAGAGGACCAGGATTCTGTTCCCAGCACTGATGTGGGGCCTCAGTACCAGGTCGGGGAATCTATCACCCTCTGTTGGTCTCTGTGGACACTGCATGCATAGACATACATGCTGGCAAAATGCCCATACACATAAAACAAAAATAAAGGAAAGACTGTATAAAGAAAGTGAACAATCAATAAGACTGACCATAGCCGGAGAACAGCCCTCCACCTTGCAGCTCAAAAGGTGAGAAGCCAGATTACTGTGAAGAGGAGACTGGCTGTTTGTTACTTGACTGGTAGAAATGTGCAATGAACAAATAAATGGCAAAGGCATAAAAAAAAAAAAAAAAGAAAGTGAACAAAAGGGTAAAGGTGATTACTGCTAAATCTGATAATCTGAGTTCAATTCCTGGAAGCCACACAGTGGAAAGAGAGAACCGACTCCCATGTGTTCTATAATTTCCATGATTCCTGTGTGTGTGTATGTGTGTGTGTTCTATAGTCTCCACACTTGTGCTGTGGTGCACATGTGCCACACAAATAAATACATGAAAGAAAAAAGCTAGAGAAGAAGAGAATATTCTGAAAAGGGCAACAATTCTGGAGCAAAATAATAAGGAATTCTCCCGTTAAAAAAAGTCCAAAATCACGTATTCTGTTTACAGGTTCCTCAACTGATGCTTGTCCCATGCTTTGTAAATCATACGGAGGTAAGGGCGAGAATGTAGCTCATTGGTAGAGCATTTGCCTAACATGTGCAAGGTCCTGAGTTTCAGTTCCAACACTGGGAAAAGAATCTGCCTAGGCAAGTGTGATGGTTTGAATGAACTTGTCCCCGTAGACTCACAGGGAGCAGCATTATTGGAGGTGTGGCCTTGTTGGAGTGGGTGTGGCCTTGTTAGAGGAAATGTGTCACAGTGGGTGGGCTTTGAGGCTTCAGAAGCTCAAGCTAGGCCCAGTGACCCTCTCTATTCCTGTTGCCTGTCATTCCAGATGTAGGACTCTCAGCTACTTCTCCAGCATCATGTCTGCCTGCATGCCACCATGCTTCCCGCCAGGACAATATGGACTAAACCTCTGAATCTGTAAGCCATCTCCAATGAAATGTTTTCTTTAAAAGGTCATAGTGTCTCCTCACAGCAATAAAACCATAACTAATACAGCATGGTGGCACACACTTGTATTTCCAATTCTTGAGAAACAAAGGAGAAGGATCAAGAGTTCAAGGCCAGCCTGGGCTAGCTGAGATGCTGTCTCAAAAAACAACAGATAAACAATACAATATATAGAGATAATGATATTATCAAATTCATTGGAAGAAGTTGACACAATATTACTACCAGGACCTGATATATAAGTAACAAACTGTCAAGGTGTAGAATAATATTGTGTGTAAAGATACATAAAAAAAACATTTCAAGTGAAATAGAAAGGAAATTAAACCCAGTGTATCCAGTTCATCAGTGGCTACTAAACCAATTCATTGGTGGTGTCAGGCGTATTGACTGATGTCTACAGAAGGATGAATGCTTGTGACTGACTTCTCTGGTGTACCCTGGGAGTTCTGCTCCTTCAACGGTAGGTTCCCAAACAGTTCGTGTCAATTGCGTTTGTTGTTATATTTATGGCCTAATTAAATATTCATGTAAACTGATGTAATGAGTAGGGAAAAATAATTGCTTCTATGAAAGCTAAGTGGAATGTGTTGAAAGAACTCAACGCGAGTGAGGTCACGGAAACATAAATTAAATGAGGCCGAGACGGGGGCATTAGGGTGCTGAACTCACTGTTTTACCAACAATTTCTAGTATAAACTTGAAGAAACTAAATGGGAAATGCTAGTATGTTAGGGGTTTGACTTAGGTAAGAAAGATGGAAAAGAATTTCAACGAGGAAACTCCTGTTTTCTTAAAAAGAGTCATTAGTTAAGGCAATGCCAACTAGTTAAGGCAGTACTAGCTGCTTTACCAGACAAAAGTCGCAATGGTTTAATACATTAAACAGTTTCTCTGCTATGTTAAGTTCCTGATCGACGAGCACCAGGCTGCTTCCATCTTTTGGCTTCTGACATTTCCAACATGTGGATTCTAAGGGGGCTGTGTTCTTCTGCACCAAGTCACAGGTGGAGGAGAATATGAAGATTCCCTTGTGGGTCTGGGGATATGACTCAGTGGGCTAAACATTTGTGTACGTTTGAGGACCTGAGTCTGGATGCCTAGAATCCATAACGCTCTGGGCGTGGTAGCGCGTATCTGTAATCCAAGGGCTCCTACAGTGAAATGATGGGGGGCGGGTGGGGGGCAGGAGAATTCCAGAAGCTCATGCATCATCTAGTCTGACATACACAGTGCCAAATTGTAGGAGAAGGGGGCTGCTTATTGCTTCCCAGCCACTTAGCCCCAAAATAATCACACAGAAATTGTATTAATTAAATCACTGCCTGGCCCATTAGCTCTAGCTTCTTATTGGCTAACTCTTACATATTAATTTAACCCATTTCTATTAATCTGTGTATCACCAAGTGGCAGTGGCTGACTGGCAAAGTTCCAGTGTCTGTCTCCAGTGGGGCTACATGGCTTCTCCATTACTCTGCCTTCTTCCTCCCAGCATTTCCCTGCCTGCCTCTATTCCCTGCACAGGCCCAAGGCAGTTTCTTTATTAACCAATGTATTCACAGCATACAGAGGGGAATCTCACATCGTCAAATGCAAGATCTTGCATCCAACAAAGTAGAAGACACAGACTAACACCCAAGGCCATCGTCTGAGTTCTCACACCTACTGTGTCATGGACACACCTTCACTCTTAAACACAAGGACTTGGGCCGCATATACAGACAAAGAAAGGAAGAAGAAGCATCTCTCAGGCACAGCGGTTTCATCATGTGCCTTTGAAGAAATGGAGACAAGGATGGAGGAGCAACAGGACCCTCTACATACCGTTCACCCACACAGGCAGACTGGCAAATGAATGTTACTCACAGTTTAAGGTAAAAACAAACTGTTTAAAGGATGCATATTTTTAATGATTTCCCATTTTATCAGGAATCCTTTTGAATAAAACTTGTTAAAACGTGTGTAGAAAAGAAAAGGACAATTATTCCCGTGTAAGGATGACGTAACAACTATCGGATGGTTGGGGACACATGAGCTTTAACCAACTAGAATGGACACTGAATTCTAAGACTGAGGTGAGCGGCTCCCATGAGTGCCCCCCCCCCCACCATATTCTTGGATTTTTGTAACTGAAGGATCCAAAAGTAGGGGCCCTTCACCTGAGGTGTGATCGGTTGACCAACAACATTTACACCAAATGCATAGCTTATCTCTGTGCTTCTTCCATGATCTTTACTCTAAGCTGGGACCCCACGATGGCTTTGAACTCCTGAGGTCAGTTCTCCAATATTCTTATTTAGAAGGAAAATACGGACCTTAAAAAGATTTTAATTTTAATTTGTGTGTGAGTATCTGTGTTGTGTGTGTGTGTGTGTGTTTGCCTGCCTGCCCACAGAGGCCAGGTATTGTCCCTAGTGCTGGAATCACAAGAAGTTGTGAACTGCCTAGTGTAGGTATTGGGAATCAAACTCTGGTCCTCTGCAAGAGCAGCAAGTGCTTTCACCTGCTGAGTTAACTCTCCAATCCCCAGAAAAATGACCTTTGAATTATTATATTGTTATCTTTGAGGTTGTGAGTATTGAGCTTAGGGCCTTGGGCGTGCTAGATAAACACACTACCACTCCACTCCGTCCTCTACCTTTTTTTCTTTTTCTAGTATAGCATTTTGTCTTAGACTTACAAATTCTGGGATTATAGGCATCATCTATTTTATCCAGCATTTTATCCAGCAAGGCTTTATTTATTGTGTATTTATGGGAGAGCATTGAAATTCACTCAGGCTGGAGTGACGGGTCACATGACTGTGCTTACTTATTTTATACATGGGTGTTTTGCTGGCATGTGTGTCTGTTGTACCATGTGTGAGCACCACCTGCAAAGGCCAGAAGAGGGCATTGGGTCCCATGCAACTGGAGTTACAGATGTGATGGAGGAGAGTTATCTATGTTTCTTTCATTGGTTAATTAATAAAGAAAACTGCCTTGGCCCTTTAAGAGACAGAAAATTAGGTAGATGGAGTAGACAGAACAGAATTGTGGGAACAAGGAAGTAGAGTGGGGGAGACGCTTCAGGCAGTCGCCATAGTGAGTCTCCATGCTGCTCCTCTCCTAGATGGACGCAGGTTAAGATCTCTCCTGGTAAGCCACACCTCGTGGTGCTACCCTGATTACTAAATATGGGTTAAAGGAAGATGTGAGAGTTAACCAATAAGAGGCTGAAACTATGGGCCAGGCAGTGTTTAAAAGAATACAGTTTCCATGTAATTATTTTGGGTAAAGCTAGCCGGGTGGTGGTGGTGGGGGGACAGCCCGCCGCTCCTTCAACAGATTGGCGCTCCAACGTGGTGACTAAATCCACTTAAAAACCTAAGAGGGCTTGAAATAAAGGAGAGAGAGAGTTTAACACAGCTTTTTGCTGTTTGCTAGGACTGCTGTAGAGATTTCCTGTTTCGGCAATAGCGACAGAGAAAAAGCTGAGTCATTTTAAAACGTAGCTTCCTGCGGTTTTCAGACTGCGGTGCTCTGCGTGTTAGATTTTATTGTAACTTGGATGAAAAGAATTTCTGTGCTGCACGCTCAGTCTCAGAATTAAACTGCTGATTGTGGCTCCAATGTGGACTGCTGTGTGCCTGGAACTGTGTGCGGCTCAGGGGCACCAAATGACTGAGGCAGGAGCGGCTTTGGCTCTGCTCTGCCATGCTGAACTGTGCTGATCTCAGGCAGGACCTATCGTAATTACCATGATAACAGCGCAGTTAAGGTTTAGACTTGGCTGGAAACAGGCAGGTACCGTATTACCTCTACATGGCGCAACTTAAGTTTTTAAGAAGTGCTTAACCTTTTAAGAAGTGCTCCTGGATAGTAAAAAAATTACAGATTCACAATAGGACAGATTCAGACAGAAAAGACTTTTAAATGAGTCACAATGTTGGATGAACATATGTATGCTTGAGAGAGAGAAAAAAAAATATAAAAAGTAAAGTTAATGTCTTAAAAAAGGGTAAAGTCTTTAAAGAGACAGAGTACAGATAGTTATAGATTAAAAGAAGTAAAGTGATAGAGTAAAAATAAGCCACGTAAAAATGGAAAATTCACAGAGAGTCTGGATTATGTATTTTGTTGTGTTTTCTTTGATTTTTTTGACTGTAAAGGAGCTAAGTACAGAGAGACATTTCATTATATGGGCTGCCAGGTTAGACCAGAATGGACATCTTAATGGTATGACTTCAGAATTTGGATCTAAGAACATGATGCTTTGGAAAAGAGTTTCTTCTTTTGTTTTCACAGAGGATGAGACTCTGTGGATTGCTTCTATTCCAATATGGTATGATAGACCACGCCCTCCTGAAAGGTTGCTGTGAACACCCTCAAAAAATTACTTCACTCAACTGCCGACTGAGAGGAACCTGGCACACAGGTTACATCATAAAAGATCTGATTAACAGCGCCCCCATTCAGCAGGAAGCAGTTTGGAGAGAAATAACTGCGCCCATTTTCCCGAATATTGTTTATAAATGTTCTTTTACATTTAAAGGGGGATATGATATAGAGATGAATAATTTGTATTGGTATGGATTTTAAGGTCAATTTGTTATATGTATATGTATTTCTGATCTTGATTAAGGTATTGTAATTGTGTAGTTCATTTAAAAATGTAATGTATAATTAGGAAATATAAGTTGTTAATGGATAATCATTGATAATAGTTAAGCTTGTAGTCATGTTATTAGATTTTCTAGATATGTAGAGATATATTTCAGTTAGATAGACATTCTTCATATCTTTCAAAGACTGCAGAATATGGCATTTAATGTTTTAATAACTTAGGGTTTTTCATGACAATGAGACACGTCTGCTCCTGGAAGCACCAATCTACTTCGAGAGGAAGATGGGCATCGAAGAGGCTACTTATGGAGTTTGATAGCCATTTGGGCAAGAAACTGCTCTTGCCTGGACTGTTCCATAAACTGGACACAAAGAACCCACAGAGAGAGGACTGCTGAACTTGCCTAAAGGTGAGATGGTCTTTCGGGGTTCCTGATTCATGAAAGAGTCTGCGAGACGTTCTGCAGGACACAGCAGAAAGTGACTGAACTGTCTTTGGAATTTCCTGCTTCATGAAAAAGTCTGCTGGACACTATGGGCCTGAAGGCTGAAGATGGATGCCCCAACGGTACAGAGGAACTTTGGGTGACTGTCTAGGCAGCGAGTTGTCTCTGTCATTTCTAGAGTTTGAAAGTTACAAATGACTTGTTTACTTAGGTAATATTATATCCTTCTGGAGTCTTTGATGGAGTTGAAGAATAAATAGATAGTTATAGCTTTCCTTAGTTATGATAAAAGATAAAATAGATTTAAATATTGTAACTGTAATACTTGCTTGATAACTGTTTTGTTATATGTAATTTTGCTATGTTAAAGTTGAAGCCTTTCTTTTTTGTTTAAACAGAAAAAGGGGAAATGATGGAGGAGAGTTATCTGTCTATGTTTCTTTCATTGGTTAATTAATAAAGAAAACTGCCTTGGCCCTTTAAGAGACAGAAAATTAGGTAGATGGAGTAGACAGAACAGAATTGTGGGAACAAGGAAGTAGAGTGGGGGAGACGCTTCAGGCAGTCGCCATAGTGAGTCTCCATGCTGCTCCTCTCCTAGATGGACGCAGGTTAAGATCTCTCCTGGTAAGCCACACCTCGTGGTGCTACCCTGATTACTAAATATGGGTTAAAGGAAGATGTGAGAGTTAACCAATAAGAGGCTGAAACTATGGGCCAGGCAGTGTTTAAAAGAATACAGTTTCCATGTAATTATTTTGGGTAAAGCTAGCCGGGTGGTGGTGGTGGGGGGACAGCCCGCCGCTCCTTCAACACAGATGGTTGCGAGTCAAACTGTAGGCGCTGGGAATTGAACCTGGGTCTTCTGGAAGAATAGCCAGTGTTCTTAACCTCTGAGCCTTCTCTCCAGCCCGCATGACTGTTCTTAATACTCATCTTGGTGGCTAGGATATGACTTGTGCTGATTGGGTTGGTCAAGATATACTTCTGCCCAGAGCTGAGAATCTAGTGAGCTTTTTTGGCAATATGGAAGAAGAGAGTCAGAAAAGGGAGGGATACAAGCTAGACTCTGCAAAGACATTCCTCCAACGACCCGCTTCTTTCAACCAAGCACTATGTCTCAATTGCCCATTCAGCATAACTGCTAGGAATTAAGACTTCGACCCATGAGTCTATTTCCTGAGGGGGACTTCATATTCAAGCCATTACACCCTTGCTTGACAGAGTGGAGTTTAAAATAGAGACAGTATCCTGAAAAAGACTCCGGGCTCCAGAATCTCCAGTTGCTAGCAACTGGTGTCTAAACAACCCTGCAAATCGTTGGCTATTTCAGGATAAACCAGGCTATTTGGAAAGATGATAAGGCTGCTCACTCATGCTTGTCAATAAGAAAGAAGATCCAGAGGTCCAGCCTGGCCAGTATGTGTCTCTATGGGTAACGGAAATGACTAGGGGCTCCTATCAGGCTGACTCTGGACTTGAAAATTATTTCCCAAGTAAGTCCATTCTTTCATTGCTATAATCTTAAAAAAAAATAACATAAGCATTGCACCGGGAGACCCTAAATGGAGCAGAAGAAACCTACTCAGTGAGTGACAGGCGCAGGTGATGTTCATTTTTACAAGAACTGGAAGCCTGTAGTTAGTGATACCTTCCTTAGAAGTGACATATGACAGATTGAAGTGACATATGACAGATTGAAGTGTCTTCGGCATCACAAACTTTTTGAAATATGAGAACATAGGTTGGAAATAATATTAGCAGGGTTTCAAGAAATTTCAGTTTTTAATGCTAGGGAAAGAACATCAGATCTTTCAGTTTAAAAATGCGTGACATTTTATTTTTCCACAGGAGACCCTAGGAAAAAATACCTCCATTGCTATTGGTAACCTTCGATCAGAAAATCTGTCCCTTCTGGAACATGATTTCCAAGTCATTCTTTGCAGAGCTTACTGGACTAAAACCAAACTCTATAAAAAGGTTCTGAAAAGTGAGGCCATCTAGTGGCCGGTTAGAAAAATTTTCGATTTCTGGAACTCAGTGCTTGCATTCCTAACGCCAGGGACCCTCTGGCCTTGTGTCTCTGGCACCTTCGTTGGTATTTCCTGAACTGGAATCGGTCCAAGATTCTGCAGCCAAATGCAGATTTTATTACACGCTGGCTGGGTAGTGTTGCCAAAGGTTTTCTTTCCTCTTTCTTTCTCTCTGTCTCATTTCACCCCCTCGGCCGCATGATTCTAATTAATGATAGTTTAGAAAATTCACATAAGTCTGTAGGGAGGCAAGCTGTTCTGCAGTCGTATTGTGGAGTAAGGAAGACGGAGGGAAGGGCGGCGGAAGGTTTTCATACTATGCCATCAGTCTGGGCACTCACGGACAAAACGTCACCTGTCGACGGATGCAAATCCCAGCCTCAGAGCAGAAAGAATCCAATGGAAACTTAGAGCATGGGGTATTTGTGAACTAAGTGAGGGTCATATCAGGAGGACAGCATATAAATAAAGGCTTTTGTCTGTCTCTCCCAGATGCCTTGTACTATCAATAACAAGATGGCCAGTTCCCAGAAAGCACACTGACCCCTGTGCAGATGAAGAAGGTGTGTGGCATGGGGGACAACAGGTGAATCGTGTTTTCTAAGCATCTTTCTTTGGCCAAAGTTCTAAAGGTGAGAGTCCGCTAGAGTTATGATTTGATTTACAACAAGCAAATTTATCTTTGGGTAACAAAGATACGCAAGTGCTTGAGACATTGCCTAATGATTTTATCTCTCCAAGCAGCAGATTTACAGTTTTGGCTCCATTCTGTTACGCAATCCTAGCGTGTACACCTGTAATCTTAATATTCTAGGAAGTGGAGGCAGAAGGGTCAGTGTAGCAAGGCCAACCTTAGCTACATAAAGAGTCTGGGGTTAGCCTGGGCTGCTATGAGAACCTGTCTCAAAACACGAAACCAAAAACAGAGCAACTTTTGGTTTAGGCTACATTACTTACTAAATTTATAAATATTTCCGGGTCTGATTGATTTCAGTTGTTGTAATGATCCCCAGTTGTTTTTTTCTGTAAGGACAAAATGTTGTTCTTCATGGCTGAATAAATCTGCATTGTGCAGACATGACACATTTCCCTACTAGCTTTGGAGAATTTCATACATGGATGCTGTATTATATCATTTCATCCTCTCTCTCTCTCCTCTAGTTCCTCCCTTGTCACCATAACCCCTCTCAAGTTTATAACTTCTTATCATTATTTTTAAATTTTTTCCTTGCATTTATTTATTTATTTATTTATTTATTTATTTATTTTTTAAACAACACCTTTGTAAACATAATTTTTTAAACTTTTCTTTTTTAAATTTATTAGATTTTTTTTTTAAAAAAATACCAATCCAAGTTCCCACTCCTTCCCCTCATCCCATTCCCGCCACCCCCACTCCCACCCCATCCCCATCTAATCTTCAGAGAGGGTAAGGCACATTGTTTTGTGGAAGGTCCAAGGCCCTCTCTACTATACCTAGGCTGAGCAAGGTATACATCCAAAGAGAATAGGATCCCAAAAAGCCAGTACATGCAGTAGGGATAAATCCTGGTGCCACTGCCAGTGGCCCCGCAGTCTGCCCCAGCCATATAACTGTCAACCACACTCAGAGGGTCTAGCTTGGTCCTATGCTTGTTCCTTCCCAGTCCGGCTGGAGTTGGTGCGCTCCCATTAGCTCAGGTAAACTGCTTCAGTGGGTGGCCCTATCATGGTCTTGACCTCATTGCTCATATTCTCAGTCCTCCCACTCTTCAACTGGACTTTGGGAACTCAGTCCAGTGCTCCAATGTGGGTCTCTGCCTCTGTTTCCATCAGTTGCTGGATGAAGGTTCTATGGTGATGTTTAAGATAATCATTAGTCTGATTACAGGGCAAGTCAAGACAGGGTCCTCTCTCCTCTACTGCTTAGGGTCTTAGTTGGGGGTCATCCTTGTGGATTCCTGGGAATTTCTCTAGAGCCTGGTTTCTGCTAACCCTATAATGGCTCCCTCTATCAGATTATCTCTTTTCTTGCTCTCATCTCTGTCCTTCCTCCATCTCGACAATTTCATTCCCTCAAGTTCTCCTCACCCCTCCCCTTCTCCTCTTCTCTTCCGTTTCTACCTTCCCTTCTCTCCCGGCCCCCTGCTCCCAATTTTGTCAGATGACTTTGTCTGTTTCCAATTTCTAGGTGGGATCTATATGTTTTTCTTTGGGTTCGCCTTATTATTTAGCTTCTCTAGGATCATGAGTTATAGGCTCAATGTCCTTTGTTTATAGCTAGAATCCACTAATGAGTGAGTACATATCATATTCATCTTTTTGGGTCTGGGTTACCTCACTCAGGGTAGTGTTTTCTAATTCCATTCATTTGCATGCAAAATTCAAGATGTCACTCTTTTCACCGCTGAGTAGTACTCTAATGTGTAGATGTGTCGCATGTTCTTTATCCATTCTTCTGTTGAGGGGCATCTAGGTTGCTTTCAGGTTCTGGCTATTACAAATAGATCTCAGAAGCTGCCTGAAAGAGGAGAATGGAGAAGAAACCCACATGGGCTCGTGGACGTGGAGGTCTGCACGGCAGCTGGCAGCCACACGGTGGGGAGGGGACTTTAGAGAAAGATTAAGGGAGTGCAGTGTACCAGCAAAAACATACTTAGGTTCTGGCCAGTACAGGAAGAAGAACGCAGTAAAAAGAAAAAGGGAGGGGGCTGGAGAGATAGCTCAGAGGTTAAGAGCATTGCCTCCTCTTCCAAAGGTCCTGAGTTCAATTCCCAGCAACCACATGGTGGCTCACAACCATCTGTAATGGGGTCTGGAGCCCTCTTCTGGCATGCAGGCATACACACAGACAGAATATTGTATACATAATAAATAAATAAATATTTAAAAAAAAATTAAAAAAAAAAAAAAGAAAAAGGGAAATTCAGGACTCAGGGGAGCCCACCCAAAGAATGTCATGGCCGCTTGTAGGGACCGTGCTCAGGGAGAGTTCAGGGAAGAAGTATATTATCTCATTAAAATGATGAGTTGTTCTGCCCCTCTCTAGCATGGCTTCAGGTGGCCTGGCTTTATTCAGGGTTGTCTCACATTCCTGAGGGATGGTCCCTTAGGCAGGTCACTGATGCTGCCCAACTGTAGTGTTAGGTTTCTACCCAGGTGGAGATTTCATTCATGACCAGAGGACATCGTTTTCCCTTCCTGGGGCTTTACTGCTGCTGTGCAGAACTTGGCTATTGTGAACAGGGCTGCAAGAAACACACATTGGAGGTATTTCTGTTCAGTGTTGTCTCAGAGCCTTTCAGTTATACCCAGGGGCCACCGAGCTGGGTCACATGGTAATTCTCGTTTTAATTTTCTTAGGAATGCCCAGCTTTACTGATGGTCTTGGTGGCTAGACTAATGTATACCCATCAGCAGAGTTTAAGGGTCCCAGGCCCCATCCTCACCACGGCTTGTCACTTTCTCTAATGATAGGCTTTCATACTCTGTCTGGGGTGAGATGGAATTTCAGTATGATTTTAGCTTTCCTGATAACTAAGGATATTGAATATTTTTTCAAATGTTTATTGGCTATTGGTATGCCATCGTTTGAGAACTGTCTCCTTTTAAATTTTGAAGTTTAATTTTCTGGTTTTTTTTTTCCTCCTCTCTATTAGAATGTAAAAATCTCCTTTTAAACTAGAAAAATTTAAAAAAGCTTATTTTGTGCTAAAATTTCCCCTCCTTTTCGGGATCTTGTACTTCTTTGGACTGCTTTTTTGGGTTGGAATGCTGCCTGAACACCGTGTGAATTATGGAACAAATACAGGCCTGTTCTTTGGCGACTTCGAGCATGTGAAGGTGAGATCAAAGGGCCAAGGAAGAAAAACAAAGACCAAAGAGAATCGGAATGCATAGTAAACCTGTCTGAAAAAAAAAAAAAATGTCACCAACGTTGGGAGCTTGTACTGCAACATTAACAATAGATGCTTGTGTGGCTGTTTTCCAGCCTCTACGGCACTTTTACGGCTGGATGGCACCATTGGCTTCTTCTTCCCCCGAGGGAATACGGAGGAGAGAGAGGGCTTGGCAGCGTGCTACCCTCCCAGTCCAGGAACTGGCATTTAAACCTGTCTGGCCCCGCGTCCTACCTGGTTTGGTTTTTCTGGGAGGGGTTTTGCGTTCACACCCTTCCGGCTAGTAGGTTCAGGGCTGTTGATTTCACATTCTTGGGCATCTTTCCACCGCCACTCCCTCCCTGCGCATACTGTGCATTCTTTGCTCTCCAGGGAACTCCAGGCAGGGAGAAGTTTTGGTGTCTGTCTGAGTTAAATGCAAAGCACCATTTGTAATTTCTGCTCAGGCTCGAATACCCAAGGGATTCCTAAGGGTGGCAAATGTGAAAGTCTACTGGGACATTCTTTCTTAGGGGAGGGGATGGGGAGTCAAAGGAACTTAACAATTCTCCGGCTGCATGGGAGCCCAGCTGCCAGGGCTTAAGCTGAAGGGGCAGAGAGCATTAAAAGCGGCGAGCCCTGGGTCTGATTTCAGTAGTCCTGCTTCAGATGGGATTGTCCTGTTGGTTTGGCAAGAGCCTGCTGGGTTTAAAGTGAAATGAAACCGGGGGCCCTGGGGACAGCAAAGGAAATTACAAATGACAGCTGCAGAGTTTAATAGCAACATCTGGTCCTGAGGCCTCATCCCAGACCCCTGGTATGTGAGGAACGGCATCTATAGCTCTGGGGTGAAAACTGGCTTGGAGCCGAGACACGCCTAGGTTAAGCTCGATTTTCTTGCTGGCCTTGTAATGTCTTGAGGCAGGCAAGGCCTCTCTAGGTCTCAGTCTGCTAACTGGTGAACAGAAGCACAATAATACCTCTCAGTTCTCCCCCATCAATTTCCTTTTTTTTTTTTAAAAAAAAAAATTTATTTAATAAAATTTTGTGAGCTGGGCAGTGGTGGCACACACCTTTAATCCCAACACTTGGGAGGCAGAGGCAGGTGGATCTCTGTGAGTTTGAGGTCAGCCTGGTCTACAAGAGCTAGTTCCAGGACAGGTTCCAAAGCTACAGAGAAACCCTGTCTCGAAAAACAAAACAACAATAACAAAAAATTTTGTAAGACACAACAGAAAATACAAACTTTTTTACAAGTTTGAATTTCCTGAAGGAAAAAGGCATAGGCCTAGGAAGCAATGGGAATGCTGAAGAAAAGAAAAAAGGAATAAAGATAATACTCTTATCAAAATAAAATTTCAAGCTGGTAGTGGTGGTGGCACACGCCTTTAATTCCAGCACTCCCGAGGCAGAGGCAGAGGCAGAGGCAGGAGGCTCTGAATTCGAGGCCAGCCTGATATACAGATCAAGTTCCAGGACAGCCAGAGCTGTTAAACAAAGAAACCCTGTCTCACAAAATCAAATAAATAGATTTTTTAAAAAAATTCAAGCTGAGTATAGTGACAGAGGTCTATAGCTTTAGTGCTTGGGGGGGTGGGTGGAGGCAGAAGTTCAAGGAGTTAAAATTCAGGAATTCAAGACCAGCCTCAGCTACAATGCCAGCTTGAGGCCAGCCTTGACTACATGAAATCCTATTTCCCAAAATTAAAATCAATAAAACAAGAAATAATCATGCATACCTAATCTGAGCACCAGAAGGTGGAAGCAGGAAGATCAAAGAGATTCAAGGTCATCCTGGCTACGTGGCAGTACACTGTAGCCCAGGCTGGACTGGAATGTAGTAGGTAGCTCATATACCACCAGCTAGCTCATTTTAAAGAAGAAGGCAATGGTATTAAATAAGGGTTTTGCTATTTTGACTCACATAGAATCCAGTACTACTGAACTCTCTCCACCCCCACGCCCAAAGAGGAAGCTTTATCGTGTGGCTGGGCTCAATCTGCCTTCCTGACCCATTGGTTAGTGTGTGTGTGGGAAGACTTGTGGGGAGGAAGATGGGCAAGATTGGGTACATGTTTCTATTCTTGGATGTTAGCGTCTGAGTTCGTGTGTGGTTTTTTTTTTTTTTTTTTTGCAGAAGTTGGGGTTAATTAGGAAATAGAGAGTCACACATCCAGGACAAGGGGAGGGCCTGATCTTCTCAAGCTGCATCACTGACAGCTTCTCGAAGAGGCAGAGTTTAATGGAGGGAAGGAAGCATTATTCCAGAGTTAGGAAGAGGCAGGGGATTCCAGGGTTTACTCCTTTTTCCTGTGTGGGGATTTGGGATGTGCCTGACATCAGATGCACTGAGGGGCAGGCTGCAAGGCTAATTAGGAGATGCCAACATAATGAGGTGCAGGCTGTGTTGGTTCTAACTAGTTTTTTGGGTGGTCTTATAACTCCGTCGTTGGAGTGCTGCCATGATGTCTTCCTGTTAAACAGCTGTGAGCAGCTTTGATGGCAGTTGCTCCTGCTGCCATGCACGCCATGCACGTTGCCCTCCACCCCCAGCACCTGCCTGGTCTACCTCACTTCCTGCCTCAAACATTTGCATCCTTTAGTCTAAAGAGATTGAAGCCCGGAGGAGATCCATTCTCTGGCTTTCCCTTTCTCTCTCTTTCCCCTTCCTTCCTTTTTTCCCTTTCCTTTCTTTTCCTTTCCTTTCTTTCTTTATTTTTTTCTTTCTTTGTTGTTTTGTTTTTTTGAGACAGGGTTTTTCTGTAGCTTTGGAGCCTGTCCTGGAACTCACTCTGTAGACCAGGCTGGCCTTGAACTCACAGAGATCCACCTGTCTCTTCCTCCCGAGTGCTGGGATTAAAGGCGTGCACCACCACCGCCCAGCTAAGATCCATTCTCTACAACTACTTCTAGCTGACTTCGGTCTGTTGACCCTGCATAGGGAGGCAAAGAAAAGTCTCTGGCTGTCCAACCCTGGTGGATAAGGAACACTGTAGGAGGCTTTGAAGTTGATGTGGGTTGAAAAACTTGCACTTGCTTTAGCAAGGGACGCTGAAATTCTGTGTGGAAAATTTTAAGTTTGTGACAGCAGCCTGACAACTTGTCTTGGGGGCATTTCTGATTTTTGAAGAGCCAGTTCTTTTTTTGGTTTTTCGAGACAGGGTTTCTCTGTGGCTTTGGAGCCTGTCCTGGAACTAGCTCTTGTAGACCAGGCTGGTCTCGAACTCACAGAGATCCACCTGCCTCTGCCTCCCGAGTGCTGGGATTAAAGGCGTGCGCCACCATCGCCCGGCTGAAGAGCCAGTTCTTATTCATTAGAAATACTAATGAAAGGCTTGGGGAAAAAAATTAAGCTGCGGAGTTTATGTTTGGGTGGGTCCAGGTCTTCCTTAGTCAGCTTCATCAAGATTCAGAGACATTGAGCAACTTGCTTACAGCTTCGTATGCGGACAAATGAGTCACGGCCTCTTGCAGTCCTAGGGCACATAGACGGGCTGAAGGCAGAGAAAGAAGCAGGCAGCCCTAGCAGCTAGGGTGACAAGCGCTACCTTGCTGACCTCACACTCTTTCCGTTTTAGCCCCTCAAAGTCTTGTGTCTCAGGACTTTTCTCAGCGCTAGGAAAACCAGGACGGTTAGTCCCCCTACGGCCGACAGCTCGTAGATAGCTTCTTTCTCTCAGTAAGATCATCCTATTCCCTTCATCAGAATAAGCAGGAGAGAAACATTAGCATCAACCTTGAGGCTTTTCAAGAACGTCAAGAACGAGAGAAAAAAAAGAGAGAGACAATTCTATAATTATGTCTGCACAAGGATAAAAACCAGACGTGCGGCTACAAAAATGACCAAACAGCCCCCTCTCCTGGCTAACTGGAGAGACTACCGCTTCTTCAGTGCTAAGTCTGGCCTTGTTTTTATCCTTCTGCCCAGGGAATATAAATAGACCTAACCATTAAATATCATGTTATTCTTACAGGTTTAATATAACATAGACTCCTGCTTCCTTGGGCTCACCTCCAAATAAGCTAACACAGTCCAACTCCAACAATAAACCCCTTTCTCTGAGGGGCTCCATTGCGGCACACAGAGTGAGGTCTCCTCACACACAGCACAGAGCAAACACAGCCCCTCGGATTGCCACCTTTCTTTCTTGAACTGTGACCTTAAACTGAACATACTTAGGAGTGCACACCCTCCCCACAGCATGCTTAGGAATGTGAGCACGTTGGGTGTATTTCTGGAGCCTCCCTAACTCCAGGGCACTGAAGCTTGTGACTCTGTACTGCTGGGCCATCTCTATGGAGGGGATTGGATGTTTCTTTAAAGTAGAATTGTTCATTGAAAATTTCCATTTTCGGAGGCTCCCCACTTTGCAGGTATTGGACTAGCTCACCCCACGGACTGACCCATTTAAGGGTCACGGTGCTGTCTGCAATAGATGCTTTAGTTCTTCTCAGCTTCCAGACACAGAAGGGGATATGGAGTGTATCTACAAAGGGAGATGCATTAGACATGGCCAAGACGGGGCCAACGAGATGGCCCTGTGGGTAAAGGCTGGCTTTCACCTGACAACTTGCATTTGATACCTGGAACCTATACAGTGGAGGCAGAGAACGTGTTCCTGCACTTTGTCATTTGACTTCTATACGTGTATCATAGCACACATACAGCCACACAACACACATGTACACAAAATAAATAAAAATGGAATTAAAAAAGTAGCTGAGTCGGAATTCACTCCACCAAGATGACCCTAGGACCTTCCTGAAACCCAGAGCAGAGTCAGGGTTTGGGGGACAATCCACAAATGGCTTCATGGAAATGAGCTGGGGCATGGTGGGCTGGGGGGGCTCTAACTACTTTTATCCAGAAAAATAAACCTAGACACTCTAAGCCTGGCAGTATTGTGAACTCCTGACACTCACTGATTCACGTGTCCCTCACAACAACTCTGAGCCGTTATCACTTCTGTTAGTCCAATTTTACAGATGAGAAAACCAAGGCCCGAAGAAGGGCACAACACACTCATCTATAGAGTTGCTGAAGAATAAAATATCTTCAACACAGCTCTATAGAGTACCATATTGCATTTAATCTAAGACATCACTGTTTGTTGCTAAGCAGGATTTGCACCTTTAGAGGACAAGCATCCTTTCCTTGTTCTTCGGCTGAAGCATTAGGATGGAGTGGGGTGTGTCCAGAGACATTCCTCTGCTCTATTTTTTTTTTTTTGAGACAGAGTCTATGTAACCATGACTGTCCTGGAGTTTGCTATGTAGGCTGGCCTCCAACCCACAGGGATCCACCCTCCTCTGCCTCCCGAGTGAAGAAAGATCCACGTCACCGTGCCTGGCCCATCCGTGCTCTAGTTTTATGATATTGCAATCTGAGCATGTGCCAAAGTGTTCCTGTCGCCAGTTTTGACTTTTCAAATGTGTGCTGCATGACCTTGCACTAGATAGTAGAGAAAATACACAGGCTGTCTTCATGTCTTGAAGTAGAACCTTAAGCCTAGGCATGTTCAGAAATGTACTCCTTAACTGAGCATGCTCAGAAATGTGCTGGCCCATGAAGTGCTCTCCTATGTAAATATAGACAGGCTCCCCAAATAAAATCCTTGCTTCTTTGTTCTAGGAGTAAACTGCTTCAGAGTGCTCATGCCCGGGTCTTTCCTGCTGCAGGTGAACCCTCCTCCCCTCTTGCCTGTGCTTATTTTGGCTTCTCACTCTCTAAGAGATGAATTTACTGCATTTGGCTGAGCCATCAGTTATAATATGTTCCATTGTTTTATATACTACTAGGAAAAAAAAGCTGTCAATCATAATGATAAGGAGTATTTGAAGAGGCCAGTGGCATAGATAAGAAGGAGTCTGAACTAGGATCCAAAGTATTTGAAGCTGGCTGTGGTGGCTCAGACCTTCAGTTCCAGCATTTGAAGGGTTACGGTGGAGCCAGAGGGATCATGAGTCAATCTGAGCAACACAACAAGACCCTGTTTCAGGAAATAAAAAATAGTTGTAGTTTATCCAGTTCTGGTGGCCACTGAAATGTGACAGAAAAATGTACTTTCGAATTGGTGGATTATTTTTACTTCCAAATCCATTTTGGGAGATCTTAAAGTAGCAAGGGAAAAGCTCGAAGCCAGGTCCATAAGTTGCGCTTCAATGCTATTCTAAATTTCATGGGAATCTTTGATTTTTGTATCTGAGGGAGGGGGTGCCAAGTGCGTCTGGCTGCAGCAACCCTGCAGGATTAGACAATGGGAGAGGACATGCATTTTGTCCTATTGAAGTCACATCTTGTAGAGGGCCTGATGGGAAGTCTTGCCCTAGTTAATTAAACTAAGGAACCTAAGCCATTTCCTTCCCTTGTGTTTGCTAGTGACTTGAAGCCCACTTGAAATATCTGCTTTGCTTTACCAAGAAAAGCCTCAGCTACGCGAATGAGACTGAGTTGCTTCAGGTGCCCATTGCCAAGTTCAAAGACTTGAGCTGGATTTCCAGAACCCACAGCACACAAGGTGAAGACCCATTCCTACAAGCTGTCTTCTTACCGCAACAAGCACGCTCTGCACTCACACGCATGCACACGCGCGCGCGCGCACACACACACAAATTACAAAAGACAAAATGAAGCCACATGTGGTAATACGTGTCTAGAAGCCCCAGGGCTGGGTGTGGGGTGGCGGGCGTAGAGAGAAGTGTGTTTACTCGGTCTAGCTGAAATAATGAGCTCCAAGTTCAGTAAGGGACTTGTCTCAAAATACAAGATCTTGGAGTGCAATAGAGGAAGAAGCCCAGTATTGGCTTTTGCCTCTGTATACATGTGGATGAGTACACACACACACACACACACACACACACACACACACACACACACACACACCTTTCATTCTCTTTCTCTCACACACATATAGTTTCTGAATGACTTAACATTTATCTGAAGTATAAAAGTTTCTATACCCCAGCGACATTCTAGACCTAAGTTGGTACAGAGTACTCCACCCCGCCACAGGAACAGGCTATAGGCGTAGCTGGAGAAAGGGCAGGAGCACACAGAAACAGGCTGATTGGCTGTGGTCAACACTTGCTTGACATCAGTGTGGTTTGGTTAGTAGGGATCCACTTAACTGTGCTGATTTGCTGAATTTAAGTCATTTGGTTACTTTTAAGTTAGCTTATAATTTGCTTGGCCACCAAGCTAGGCTGTAGTTTATTATGTACAGGAGTTGCTCAGTTCTATTTTCAAGTATGGAAACATGTGGAGCAAACTTATCAACATCTAGATACATGTATGCTATTATTAGTCTTGATATTTAGAGCAAATTTTGAGTGAGGCTGCCTTCTGCAGGTTGGCTAGGAACTATTCAGCTTATAGGCCATATTTTACAAAAGCATATTTTATTTTATTTTTGGCTGGATAAGATGCAATTTATTGAGGCTAAACAAAGCTTATCTTTTAAAAGAGAAAATGTTAGTTATTCTTTCTAACTGCATTCAAATTTATTTATTTATTTATTTATTTATTTATTTATTTTAATTTCTTTCATTTTCAGGACAGGGTTTCTCTATGGCTTTGGAGCTGTCCTGGAACTCGCTTTGTAGAACAGGCTGGCCTCAAACTCACAGAGATCCGCCTGCCTCTGCTTCCTGAGTGCTGGGATTAAAGGTGTGCACCATCACCAACTGGCTCAAATATATCTTTTAAAAAAATCAACTCTTTATTTTTGCTTTGATTTATTTTGTTTACTTATTCATTTGGTTTTCTGAGACAGGGTTTCTCTGCACAGCTCTGGCTGTCCAGAAACTAGCTCTGTAGATCAGGCTGTGCTCAAATGCACAGAGATCCACCTGGCTCTGCCTCCCACGTGTTGGGATTAAAGGTGTGCCCCACCACTGCTAGGCTTTTTATTTATTTATTTATTTGAGACTAGGTCTCTTTATGTGGCATGGTTGGCCTGGAACTCACTGTGTAGACCAGGCTGGTGTTAAACT